>NC_051211.1:29421846-29746049 GCF_015220715.1 Pygocentrus nattereri
CCACTAGATGTCAAAATAGCCACTATTTTAGATAACTAAACTGGTGAGTTTTAACAAATCAATCATAAGGGATTACATGTCAAATACACTGTAGTAGCGTCAATTGCTATTGAGAAAAATATCAATAAAAATTAAGCATTAAGCAATGTGTATAATTACAAACAATATATGGTATCACTTTAGAAATCAGTCAAATTTTGCTGAAAACCTGATTTGAATTTATTTCAACATGTAAACTTTTTTGATTTGATGACATTTGGTTAGTTGAGCTCTGCTGATCAGGGCTTGAATCCTTGACTCCTATCTGAATGAATTCCTTTGCTTTTATCCAAAAATGCTAAATTCACATAGAAAAAGTGTTAATTACCAGAACTCTTGGTTGGACTCTTTATTTTACCTGCAGAAAAGATACAAGTCATGGGTCCCTGTTGTCAATGCAATGCCAATAGTAAGGTGTTAAAAGTTTAATTCAAAGCTGTTCTGAGGTCATGCATACAGAATAAAAGGCATAAGGCATAAAAAATTGTGGCATTGATCAAGCCAGGATTAACTGGTTCAATTACTGTGTGTTCTTTAACATGCTGGAATGAAAATGACACTGAAAACTAAAGGACTAAAGATGATGTTATGTTGCCACATTTTATTCAAGTTGGAAGCTGGAGTTTGAAATTACATTCTTTTCGAACTCTGCATGTTTGAGATGCAAAGTGGGATAAAACAGGGAACAGCAACAAGTTATCCACATAGCATAAGTGATAGGAGTGACATCTTTAATGTTCATGATGTACTTTTATAATGTATTTTAATCAACTACTTAGTCTGTATTGACTTATCTGAAGCAAATATTACTATAATCTCATAGAAATGCTGAGCCCACCATCAACAGTAACAAAGTACTACTTCTGTATGTTTTACTTGATTTGACCTTATCTGCTGAGTTGTGGACACCATCCTGACTTTCTGAGCGGAAATTCCGATTTAAGCAGAGGGTTTTCTTTGGTTCTTCCTAGTCGGTTGTTATTAGTAGATCTGAGCAATTACAGAGTTGCAAACTTTATTTTATTTCTCAAGTTTAATTTACCATCTGGTTAAAATTCTACTTCATATTTCTAACAAAAACAAAACTTTTGTCATCAAGAGACCTAATAGAAAATAAGAAAATTAAGAGACAATAACAAATTGAAATGGCAAAGAATTCTGAGTAGCTACAGCTCCAGTGCTCCATATACTATTTAAGACTGCATTTCTGTTGTTTATTTAAAAGGTGTGACTAAGCGCAAACAGACAATCATATCTGTGATTGTGCCATTCTTGAACTATTAGGGCATAAAAACATTATCAAAAATTTTCAGAACATTTAGCTTCCTAGAACAGGTATCTGTAATTGCCACAAAAAACTCTTACACAAGCCCTTACACAAATCTTAACTTGGCAAATTTCTATAAAAACACTACATTGGTTATTTTATCACAGCTTTTTAAACCTTATTACTGAAAATTTTGGAAGCATACATGTTAAGTTTTCCTATTACTGTCCTATCAGAAGATCTTGATTTCAGTTGTGAACTCCGCCCAGTGTCTAACTGAGTCAGCTGGCAGTGAAAATCAAGCCCTCTCATAGAAGGGGTGTGGCCTATGCCTATATGTGCTGACTGGATCATATTTACTACAGTCTTAATTCTTCCTGTTTAAGTGTCTTATGTTTTCTTTGCTTGAACAGTTAATGCAATTATGTCCAAGACACATTATTATACCCTTTCATTTTATGAGCATGTATTTCAGTGGGACTTATTATTGCTAATGGTTCTGGAGGAAAAAAGGACAGCCAGCCTTTCCCTACACTGTGCTGCTGTCAAACACAAAACTATATATTTTTGCATATTTCATAGAGAAATCAGGCATATAATAAAAAATATGAAAATGATAATATGTAGTAGATTTCAAGACCAAAACACAAATGTCCCATGGCTCGATACCATATCTTACCAGCAACTCTTGAGATGTGATTGAATTGTCTGTGTAAAGACAGAGTTTCTTTGCAGATAATGGCTGACAGGACTTCAACTTGGATGCCAGGAAGAGGCACACGGCCCCCAAGAGCTGCAAATAGCACTTCTTCATGGGCACTGCTGCGAGAAACCTGTCCAGGTAGTTGATAGCCAGAGGGAAAACGTCTTCATCACACTTCTCTTCCTCACAAACCTTTAGAAAAGGGAAATTAGGTCTGTCAGAGTGCTAAATGCCAGTGAAATTAATTACAATACTTTGACAAGCCCCAGTAACCCAAAAACAAAACGTTTTTCGTTGGAACTCACGTCTGCAAAATGTTTTTCTGATTTAAAAAAAAGAAAAAGAAAAAAAAAACTCAGTTGAAGAAAATAAGTTGCATTCATTCATTTATGACTCAAAATAGGAAGTTATGCAGCCACATAAGACCGCAGGGCCGCCCACACAGCAGAACTGTTTTAGTGATTCGTCACGTTTTTTTAGCATGTATTTAACGTTTAAAAAAGCGACAACTTCTGAGTTTTAGCTATATACTTCGTTGTACAGGCATCAGCAGCTAATATTTTGTTTAGTGAAAGACTTTGTCCGTTTAAATAGGTAGTTTGTGCTAGTCTGGATGTGCAGCTGCTAGTTAGCAACTTAAATGGGCTAATAATGATTTTTAAAATTAAAATAATTATTCAATACATAGCAAATACATGAATCTTGCATGTAAATAAAGCTCAGAGGCTCCTCTTTTCGACTATTATCGAAAAGAAGAAAAACATTAAGAAGTGGAGGCATGAAGCTTCATGATCTAATGTAGCTCACATTTGATGATGAGCTAACTGACTAACTGCAGCTCCACTAACCTCCACAGCCTCTTCAGTTCCTTCTACAAACTAAACAGCTCTCACAGTTTCACCTCGTTGTCCTTCTTTATGAAGGACGCTGTAAGGCCTTTTTCATTTTTAATCCCTCTCGTGACGGTCATGAACAAAATAAACGAGTTTTTCTCTGAGGCGCCCAAAGCTGGAGGGCTTACTATAAAGCGAGGTTTGATACTCTGCAGGTCCAGTTGTCTTTGAACTGGAATACTCAGTCATTCATTACTGGTTATCCACTTCATGATCTAACCCAAAATGGTAAAGAAATGAAACATGACAGAAACTACAACTGTCTTTCGGTTATAATAAGGTTCCTGCTCATTTTGTGAACAGCGGATGCCGGAGTTCAAGCAAAAAAGTCTCTACTACAGAGTGAGAAGACTCGCAGAAGGGAGCAACAAACCTCCAACATCCAAGTTGCAACTATCCGCCTCATGTAGGGCTGAATGTCCTTTTGAACCCGTGTGAAATAAAGGCCCTGGGGTAGAAACTTATCTTCTACTGTCAGCAGGCTCTGCAGCACTCTGTCATCGCAGAGAATACTGGGGTCTCGCGTCGCTCTGACGGTCGTTTCTTGATCTTGGCAGAACGGTTCCATACTGAGACCTCTCCACTTCTCCACTCAGCAGCCTGCACAGGTTCTCAGAGCGAACGTGGCATGAGGCGGTGGGAGCAGAAGGAAGTGCAGGGTCTGCGCAGAGCTCTGCTGCCTCGCCTCGCCTCTCTGCTCCGCTCCGCTCTACCTCATCACTCTCCGCGCGGCGCTTCTCCCTCCGCCGCCAGCACAGTGACGCAGACGTAGCAGCACCTCGCGCACGCACAGAACCGCCACGAACCAAGAAATCGAAACAACTGGAAATATAGGCGGGTCTAAACAATTAGGCCACACCCCTCTACTTCTTAGTAGGCGGAGGTCTATGAGGTCGGACGCACACCATCAGGCCACACTGAACAGGGTGACCTTTCACCCTTTCTTTGGGAAAAAAACCCAATATTATCTGTGTTCATATATAGCGTAGAAAAAGCAGGTTACGTATCCTTCAGATATCTGCGGTAGTATCTTTAAAGAAGCACCCAAATGGAGTCGTATTTACAATGTAAACATGTGATACGTTCAGTCTTCCGATGAGCACTCGCACGCCGCGTTTCTCTTTTTCGCACTGAGCTTCTTGTAGCCCCACCCTCTGCTTACTTTTCTGCGTAACCTAAGTGTGCGATGCTTAGGGAACCGCTGCATTTAAACTCTCAACACTACGTTATTCTACGACGGTGTCAGTATTAAATTCCAAGAATGTAAAGTGTCTTGTAACGCTTTTCTGATGTAACAACTTTGAGGTGACACTGTAACACTTGCTTTTTTGTTCAACATTTAACAAACGGTCTCTAACTAGCCTACAACTATAAAATGCGATGCCACTTTGCCCTTCTTTTATTACTGTCAGTGCAGGAAAAACTCTTTTATTCCGTTCTTATTTAAACATCCATGAATTTCTTAGAACGCGCACGTGTAGCTGTTCTCCAAACGCGCACATCCTTAAAGCAAATGCAGACACACCCCTGTGTAGTCTACTCTGTATGTCGCCTTTACAGGTTCAGTGTACGGTCTCCCAATACAGACATTAGGCATGGCTGCTGAGAATATGCTCCACTTCCCCATCACGTGCAGAGACACAATGCTTCACGTGTAACACCACGTGTGGGAAAAGAGACCAGAGAACTGACACGATGCACGCCCTTACAGTCACTGCAACTAAGAAATGCGTCTAGATTAGGCTGAGTTTGCTGGTGTCACAAGGCTACAGTTAAATTTATCTGTTGAGCTTCCAGAGCAACATTTGTAGGATCTGGTGAATAATAAAACCGGTCAAAATGATAAATACACTGAATAGCACGTACTGAAACAGTAAAGTAAGATTCTTTTAATTCATTTGGACTACAGGGGCAGGAGTAGGTTTCCATGTTGTCGCATCTTGAGGGCTGTCTGGTTTGCAGAGTAAATAATTGTGGTATATGCTTCAGTATAAGTCCAGTTCCCCTGAGTCATTACTAGTCCTTTATTCCCCTCTTTTTGGTATACTGACAACAAAAGCCTAAAGGCTACATTACTGACATCAGCAGTATGATTTTCTCAGTTCAGCGTATGTTTCATGAGGAGTCGGTGGTGAGTCAAATGGCCTATATACCATATGGTACATGAGAAAGTACAAGTTAACAATATCAAACAATGACAGATTTCAATTATTCAAGGGATATTCAACTTCAAAATTCAATTAATTATTCATTGATCACAGAAAATTTGATGCATATGAACGTCACTAGGTGTTGAAACTGAAAGTCAAGACTCTGAATGAAGGCTCTGAATGAACTAATAACTGTCTAAGGATTAAATATGTTGACTTAGCACATGACAAAAG
Source organism: Pygocentrus nattereri (assembly GCF_015220715.1). Lineage (NCBI taxonomy): Eukaryota > Metazoa > Chordata > Actinopteri > Characiformes > Serrasalmidae > Pygocentrus > Pygocentrus nattereri. The sequence continues at coordinate 29,427,133 of NC_051211.1, forward strand.
CCAGTGCCTTCTGTTTTATTTTAACAATGCATTTAAAAGAGTAACACAAAAGGGTTGAGTTAAAGAAGAACTGAAACTACACTACTGTTCAAAAGTTTGGAATCAGTGTTTTTAATAACAGGTACACGTTTAAAATGATCCTTGTGGGATGTTACTACTTGACAGATTCATAGGTTTCAATTTAATTGGAAGTTGAGAGCTGTAAAACATGAAAAAAATGTATGTGCCTATGTTTAAAGTTTAATATGAATTAAAGCAGACTGCTCATGCCATTTAGTTTATTCCGCTAAATTGCTCTGGGTCCTACATATTACAGAGTCACAATGTAACCATTTTATTTATGCTCTCGCTCTCATAACTACATAACTTACATACTCATTTCATAGTAGTGATTAAACTTAGTAGTAGTCTTATGATTAAGAACTGAACAATATTAAAGTGTACACTCTTAATGAATGGTTCTTCAAGGGTTCTTCAAAGGCAGGGGTTATATATAGAACTGTGAACACTGAAAGAGCCATTTGAACAATTTGTATAGATAGATAGATAGATAGATAGATAGATAGATAGATAGATAGATAGATAGATAGATAGATAGATAGATAGATAGATTGGTTTTATAGATAGAAGGTTTTATTGTCATTCGCATCACATGTGGTACATCAGGTGGAACGAAACATTGTACTCATGGTCCAGTTAACTCCCAAAAGTAACATAAACAATAAATAGAAGGTGCAAATAAAGGGTGCAAATAACAGCAGCATGAACCACAGCAGCATGAGTACGAGGTAGAAGGTGTTAATCAAGACAGAACCCTTTTTACTAAGAATGTACACTTTTAAAAAACATGATTCTTCAAGGGTTCTTTAATAGAGGAAATGGTTCAATATTATACCTTGAACACTTAAAGAAGCCTTTGCATTATTAAAGGTGTTGTTTGCACTGAAAAAATAGTTCTTTAGACTGACGATGAATACACTGGTTCTACAAAGCACCAAAAAAGTTGTTACTATCTATTGTTACAACATTGACATCATCACAATAGAAGAACTATTTGGGGTGCTGTATAGAACCCTTTTCAAAGAGGTTCTATATAGAACCATCTACATCTCATTGTCCATCAATTTGAAGAACCCTTTTCGATGCAAGGAAACCTTTATCATGTAAAGGGTTCTTTGAATGTTCATGGTTCTATACAGAACATTTTTCTTTACTAAATAACCCTTGAAGAACCATCTTTTTTAAGAGTGTACGGTAAGGAAGTCATGGGTACATGTGCACACATACACAAACACTGAATACATAAAATGTGAAGTTAAAAGTGAAAAACTCAGTGACAGTTCATAGAGTGTTCAGTGGGGCATTGACCCTGCTCAGCTCATGAAGAGAATTTCATTCAGAAAAAAACAGATGCCTGTTCAAATAAGCTGACTACATATCAGTTGAGTCATCATTAATAAGGTCAGTGTTGGACAAACTGCTCAGCTGTGATTTTTAGTCGTGCACGTCTATACAGCACTATTCAGTAGTGGTCAATGTGTCTTTGCAAGAAAAGGAAAAGTGAACACTCTGCTATGCAACCACACTAATGCTGCTTAACCTTCCGCAATCAGTGCAGTTGAGTCTTGTTACTTAGACACTTATGATCACACACAAAGACTAATTATTTCCTTGAAACACTGAACTAAGCTGCACTTGTTTTCATCAGCAGTGTATGAATATTTGTGAGCATTGTTATTGTTTGTGTTTTATGACAGCACGTCAACTCTTACCATGCTCTCCACGTGACAGAAAGGTGAAAAGGAATGCTTTACAGCCTGGGAAAATGTGTGGAGGCGTGAAATCACCTTAATCCAAAGATTCCTGCGGCATACCAGCTCACTTTGTCTGAACAGCCACACGAGAGTGAGAGAGAGAGAGAGAGAGAGAGAGAGAGAGAGAGAGAGAGAGAGAGAGAGAGAGAGAGAAGGAAAGAAAACAGTATTACAGAATTGTTAAGACACTTTGCCAAACATGTACTGACCTACTGTCCTATTTTTTAATGTGAGCCTTCATTGTTAATCATTCTTTAATGAGCATTCACTAGCACTGTATAAAATACATACTTACATTAGACACACTAACATAGGCCTATTGGAAATACCTGTATCAGAATAAGTGCATTAAACATACACTTTACCTCACATTTCCTTCTTTGTGATTGGTTTTATGTTGTACTAATTTGGATATAACCAATCACTGCACAAGTAGTGGAACAGAAATCTGGGAGCTGATTAGATGCACAGTGTCACCTTGATAATGACACTAGGAGTTGCTTTTATAAAATAAACAAATAAAGCACCATAAAATGATAAATGATTTCTTCAAATTAAAGAGTGTGAAGAGGCGACTGTGAGGCATTAGAGGCAACTGGCACAAATTATTTTAGAGTTTATATAAATTTATGTTAGCATTGTGTGTTATAGTAGTAGTAGTTAGTGGTGTGTATCTTTTTCATCTGATTGAGGGATTATATTCCAATGGCAGTAGACTACAATAATATAACCAAAGCTACTAAAGCTTTATATGTTTTGCAAGGATAATTATGTGAAATCTTTTTCTAAATTGTCAGGAAATGCCAGATACCTTTTACATCATACAAACACTTGATGAATGGACCAATAGAAATGGAATATCATTTCATAACATTAATGTTTTTTTCCTTCTCCTGTAGTTACCATTTTAGAGATACAGTGTGTTGATTCATTTTTTTTCTCTAATTTAGTCATCACCATTCTCTGCATTAGATAAGGCTCCCTCCATCACACAGTCCTACTTAGGGTGAAGGCTAGCATATGCTTCCTCCAAGACATGTGAGGTGCCAATGGATCTTTACTAACTGCCGCTAATTTGGCATCACTGCACAGCTCACTTGGATTAGAACGGCTAATTTTGCTTTGTCAACTAACAGACACCTGTGTTGAACTAGCATTGTGCTAGTAGATGGGAAAGAGAGAGAGAGAGAGAGAGAGAGAGAGAAAAACCCAGATATTCTCTGACATCACTGCGGTCAAACTTGCAATCTCTCAGTAATTGCTTAGATGGTTGTGCCACTTGGGAGCACTATATTTGAGGGTTTCTTACAGCGATGTTATGTTCCTTCAGGTTCTGTTGTTCCAGAGCTTGAGAGAAGCAACAAGAACTAACACAACTTCACATTAAGCAAAATAAATGAAAAGGTCACCACTTCACAGTTTTTATCACAGAGTATACATTTCCTTTTAGAGCTTACAGTATAGAGTCACCAGTTAAGGCTTTGTATGTATGGGATGCTATAGTAGACTAATTTAGTTAAAGGCAAAGTAGAGTGGCAGGAAACCCAGGCTGCTGAAATGCTCACATGATTAGCAATTCAGTCTTTATAGATATTGCATTCTAGATATTATCATTTACAGTGGTGATGCCATATCTGAGCTCCTGGAGACCTGAGGAGCTTATAGTTCCAACCCTAACTACCACTGAACTGAGATTACCTAGGAGTAGGGTCAGATCTTTACATAAAAAGAACCACCAAAATGCCTGCTTAAAGTATGAACATGTAATCTAGATAACAGTACAATTATGTTTTACAAGCAGGCAATAGCGGTCTCAGCACAATACACATTATATTATTATTTATATATTATTATTATTATATTAAACACAATGTTGTTTGTTCTCAGCATAATTTAAAAAGGTTCTTCAGAGTAATGCCAAAGAAGAACCACCTTTGGTTTCACCAGGAACTGTTCCATGGATTGTTTTATTTAAAAAAGTAAATGAAAATTATTGTAAATGTTCCAGGGTCATATACCATAATGGCAAAACCGTGCATCCAACATAATAACCTTTTAGGAACCTTGCTTTTTTGAGTGTGTTCAAGGTCATGGCCTATAAAGAAAAGATAAAAGGCCATAGCTCAGCCAAAAAAACAACTGTACCACAGCTACAAATGCTGCTTTTGACTGTACTTTATTGTTTTTTTTTAAAGAAGATGTACATAATGTACAGCTTGAATTCAATTCCATTTGAATATGAATTCAATAACCATATAAGTACCTTTGTTTTCAAGAGCATACAATATAATAAGATAAGATAAGATAAGATAAGATAAGATAAGATAAGATAAGATAAGATAATCCTTTATTAGTTCCACAGCGGGGAAATTCACAGTATTACAGCAGCAGCAGAGTAACAGGAGTAAGGCACTCAGTAATAGAAAAGGGAAAGAGTATAAACCATATCAACATTATAAATAATAAAAATTAAAGCTAAATCTCTAGACTATTTCCAGGAAAATAAGGATAATAATAAAATAAAATAAGAGTTGCATAGGAATTTGTATAATATTGGAAGCATTGACCATCAAAGCAAAATTATGCAGGTACTCATCTCAGAACATGTAATGTATAAACAGTTGTTGTTGTCCAGTTTACTGAATGGTAGTTTCCAAAGGATGAGCCTGATTCTGCTCCTGTTTCCTGACCCCACCCCTTCCTCAGTGACCCAACATGATGCATCAAATCCTCTTTGGCAAAATACTCTGCATCCCTTCTGCTTTGAATTTATGAAGTAAAAGTGAAATGCTTTGACATGTAAGCTCCACATACTTAGACGTTGTCCAATACAATAAATTAAAGCATCTTATATAAACAAAGCAATCAATTTTATGAACCAACACACCAGGTTTCCATTCCTTAGACATTCAGAGGAGAGAGAGAGAGAGAGAGAGAGAGAGAGAGAGAGAGAGGCTCAGCACAAAGGAAAAGCTTGGCTTCAGCCATGAGCACTGAGTGACATAGGTTGGATTTTTGGAGCATGAGATCACATCCTACCATCTCTAAACAGAGGAAGATCTCATTAGAAGATCTCTTTCTCTCTCTTTCTCTCTCTCATTCATGGCTCACATCCACAAGGAAATCTATAGTACACTGGAAAACAATGAGTAAACCACAAGGCTGAAATGTTAGACACTTAAGATTGTATATTTCTTAATATACATAGAATACTGTGCATTTTTTAAGATCTTAATAACTAGACAGAAGCCATTTAAATCAATTGTTTGGCCAAAAATATCCATAAGCATACATACTTTCACTCCTTACCCCAGTTGTGTGGATAAGCTACAGCATGTATAGCACATTTACTTCTATAGTTTTGCAATGTAAAATCAGACCAATATACAGCCAAAACATCCACAAAGGAACTCTATTTGAAATTCAACACAGTTTGAGGTGTGTGTGATGATTTAGGCATGCAGTTTGCTAACTTGGTGGTTGTAAGCTTCCATTGCTTGTTCACATCAATGGCCTCGTTGTACCAGTTTGAAAAAAGGTAGTAAATAATAAAATATGTGTTGGCCACTGTGTTTTGGGGGAATTCCCATAATTCTTTTCAAGAAACTTCATAATTCAGTCATTGAAATATAAACCCAATATAACTAAAGTCATTTAAAGAGTTCTGATTTGAAATGATTCCATGCAGAGAAAAGCTCAGATGTCTTTACATTGGTAGTAATAGTGATTGGTAGGAACCTGGGGTCACAATGCAAATGTAGCTTTTTTTTTTACTATCCAAAATGACCAGTGACCCAACATGTGTCCTCTGAGTTTTTAAATGTAATGCTGATAATGATAAATAATGGTAAATATGAAAAAAACTCCTTTCTTTCAGGGTAATGTAAAGAAAAAAAAGGTTTTCTTTACAACACCTTGAATGAAAAGAATTCCCCTTTGAGCTACAGCAATGAAGACATTGCATGTCTTCCCTCTTCTGGCAGCCTTTCCATCTGAGCTCCTGCAGTGAAGCACGAATGTATGCAAGTTATGTGCATAAAGAACCCTCTGTGCAGCCACCTCAACTTCAGTTCTGGCCCCTAATTCACCTGATTGGTTTATTGTTTTATTGAATTCCAAAGCAGGATCACTGGATTCCACTGACGCCGGCCTCATCAGAAAGAGCCAAACAGGCTTGACACCTATGGCCTGTGGGGCAGTTTACAGTGAGCATTGTGGACCAGAGTGGAAAAGAGGACTTCAGAGCTATGTATGATCTCAGTAAAATGAAATGAAAGAGAAAGTAGAGTGTGCTTCGATCTATTAATTTCTTACTGCTGACCAAGGAAGAGGTGCATTTGGGGAAGAATGTCAAGCTCAATTTGATGGAAATGTAATGCAAGTAATTTCTACTACGATTGATGATGTTGCCTAGACTGTAATCTTAGTTTTTTCCTGCACTAACATCAAGTTTAAAGTAATTCAAAAGTTAATGTCTTCATACAGTAGTTCAATAGAAGCTCATTTACTCCATTGACATGGACATTAGAAAAAATAGAACATTTTAAAAATTAAAGCCTGTCTCTGCATATTATTGGAGGAGCATGTTAGCCCATTAGCTATCCGCTGAGCTGTTCACACACACACACACACACACACACACACACACACACACACACACACACATTTTCTAAGCTGCTTCTCCCACAGGGTCGCGGGGGGGTGCTGGAGCCTATCCCAGCAGTCATTGGGCAGAAGGCAGGATACACCCTGGATAGGTCGCCAGTCCATCGCAGGGCAGACAGACATACAGAATCACACATACAATCACACACACACACTAACACCTAGGGGCAATTTAGCAAGTCCAGTTGGCCTGGCTGCATGTCTTTGGACTGTGGGAGGAAACCGGAGAACCCAGAGGACACCCACGCAGACACGGGGAGAACATGCAAACTCCACACAGAGAGGACCCCTGAGCTGTTCAGTCTATGCTAATGAGGGGAGAATAAATTTAATTTACAAAGAGTATAGGCTGTAGACCAGTTAGAGAGAGCCTGTTAGCAGCATTAAGAGGTCTCATGTTACTTTGAAAAAGCATTTTGGGAAACTGGTGTTACAAAATAATTAAGTATGAACAGAAAATAATTAAGTAATAATACATGAATGAGAGTATTTTACCAATGGGTAAAATAATAGTGATTTGCTCTCACTAATAGAATGGAAAGCAGTCTGTCAAATGGAGGAGGGTGAATAAAACTACACTAAATAAAAATTAAATGTTGATTATCAAGGAATTTACAGACAAGATGGTCTTAGCCCAGAAAAGGATGGCATGCCCACTCCGGGAGGAGCTCAGAGCAGAGCCGCTACTCCTCCGCATTGAGAGGAGCCAGTTGAGTTGGTTCAGGCATCGGATGCCCCCTGGACGCCTCCTGGTGGAGGTGTACCAGGCACGGCCTACCGGGATAAGACTGGGTTCGTCCTAGGACCCCCTGGGGGGATTACATCTCCAAGTTGGCCTGGGAGCAGCTTGGGGTACCCCAGGAATGAGCTGAAGGAAGTTGCGGGGGACAAGGTTATCTGGGATTCTCTGCTCTCCCAACTGCTACCGCGACCATATCTGGATTAAGCAGTTAATGATGGTGATGATGATGTTGTATTCAAAAAGGAAGCACTCAGAGACTTAATTTTTTCCAATAGAGTCATGTATTATAGTATTACTTTTTTTTTTTTTTTTTTCATTTTTGGACAAAACAAAAGTAATAATTTTTTTAAATGTCTAGCACAAAATGGTAAATCAAGAATTATATTTCTCCATGGTATTTAGGCTGATAGCTAAGTGACCTCCACCATTAGTTAGGATTTCAAAAGTTGAAATCATAATCATAATATATAATTAAAAATGTAAAAACAAAATATACTATATAATAATTAATAGCTTTGTTAAAAGAAGTAGGGCTCAACACATTTTCTAACCCTTGTATTCAATTACACAGTAAAGAGTGCAATGGTTAACCAAACTAACTTGCAGTACTGTACTGCATATATCAAATGTCATTCCACAGGTTGCATAATCACAGATTCCATGCACACTGCAAAGCAATCAGAAAGCATACCAATCTTATCAGCAGGAAACTTTGTTATGAGAGTGAGACCAGGCTTGATGGGGATGGTGTAACCCCCAAGCACACAGCAAGGCTTTGATCTGTAGGTCACTAATGAGGGGTGGATGTGATTCACAATGGGATAAACTTGGTTGGGTTGAAATGATCTATGGTATTCCTGAGAAAATTATTCAACAACATGTCTTAACTTTGGTCCAGTCAGTTTAATACTTCTGTGATTCTCATGACTTACTGATTTATGAAATATTTTTATTATTTAATAGTTATAAATGTATCTAATAAAACAGTGTCTAAATACAGCAGGTTTCTAATGTGGCTCACCCAACCAGACCACAGAAACTGAGCTACTAGCTATGCAACTGGAACTTTCTAATCAACAAATTGGAAGAAAAGTCCACGTGGCTTATGAAATCATTGGTGTAGGCCTACATGACTTATCAACAAAGCTGAGGGATGGCAGACACCATCTGCCATACCCACCCAAAACACTTTTGGCCTGAGGCAACACTGGAGTTCAACACCCAAGAACAAACATTGGTGCCTGGCTTGCTGCTGATATCCACCCTTTGGAAAATACAAGAAAATGCAGGCTCAAAAACATTCAACATCATGCTCAATGTGGTAACAACTGTCATTCTGCAAGCAGTCCTATGCCCGCACTCCATGAATAGCTATCCCATGCCACCATGTTTACCAATTTTTTTTTTCCCATGGCTAATGAATCAGAGACATACTTTGCTCTGTACACTCTAACAGAGCCTGCATATACTGCCACAAAGGCTGACAGTTACAAACCCACAGTGAGTCATAACACTGATATCTGCTATGCTAGGCTAATGAAGTAAGGCTTCCAGTGATTCCAGTGGACAATCAGTGAAAAGCCTCACCAAAACATTCCCACACAATTACTTAAATTACTTGTGTGAATGGTCATATAAGGACTAATAATAACCGATACCCCTTGGAAAATCTGCTCTGACCTGCTCGGCAAGGTCAGTCAAGAGGAAGTTCTAAACTCTTCCCACCAGCAGACTCTAAAAAGCCCTCTGAGAAGTGGGAGACAGTTTCCACTTTTGTTAACATTATCATTCAAAGGTCTGTGAAAGTTGGCTGGTGCAGACCTGCTCATGTGAGAGAGAGAGAGGGAGAAAGAGAGAAGAAGGAGAGCAGAAAGGGGTCTCAGCTGCCATACTATTTCTGATCCCTGGTCACTACTTCCCAGGACCATGGCTATCCCTCTGGGGAACTTTTTTTTTGTCACAGTTCTGGACCCTGCCTGCATATCAGGAAATGTCTCATCACTATGCCCTACATTGTGCATTGCATTTAGTCTGGTACTTTTATGAGTTGATTGAATCACTGGTAAATCTGTATTTAAGTACACTGTTGTGGAACTGTAAATGGATAGTCAAGAACATGGGTGTAGTGATTCACAACATTCAAATTGTAATTTGATGCTAAACAGTGGTGTCTCAATTCAATACATTTTTGTTACAATAAAAAAGAGTGGCTAAAAATCTAAAAGCATGCTTTATATCGAATTGATAAGGGAATGTCCACTTACATTTCAACATTATAATCATCATCGTCATTAACCGCTTAGTACAGATAGGGTTGTGGTTACTTCAACAATTCTTTGTAATTTAATCATTAAGATATAAACAAAGTCATTTAGAGTGGTTTGATGTGAAATGCTATGTTCTGTATAAACGTCACAAGTGAGAATTGCTCAGAGAGGTGGTGATTATATTCCAAACGTCTAAAGAGTTTAATAAAAGTAAAAGCTTCCTCACAGAAAGCTGTTATGTGAAATAGTTACAGATATGCTACCTGATGCTGGAGACATTTGAAAGAAAGTTTTTTACCTTTTATGCAAAGTGTTCCCAATGACAACTTGGACTTTCTACTATTTTATTTTTATTATCATAACACATTAAAACTCAGAAGATGTGTAGGTAATGGATTGTACTGAATAGTGAGAAAAATGGCTATATTTTTGTTGTAGACATGGTAACTAGAGCTGTAGTAAGACCAGTAGTGCCAAGCCCAAGTCAAGACCAAGACAGAGACACATCGGGTCAAGACCAAGACTTGTAGGTGAAGACTTGTCAGAATATTATGTATGTATATATATATATATATATATATATATATATATATATATATATATATATATATATATATATATATATTCTTTGTAATTTAATCATTAAGATATAAACAAAGTCATTTAGAGTGGTTTGATGTGAAATGCTCTGTTCTGTATAAACGTCACAAGTGAGAATTGCTCAGAGAGGTATATATATATATATATATATATATAGTATAGATTTATGATTTACTGTCCTCTGAATATAACTCAGCACACTGCCATTAATGTCTAAATAGCTGGCAACACAAGTGAGGACACCTCACAGTGAACATGTCCAAATTGTGCTCAAAGTGTCAATATTTTGTGTGACCACCATTATTATCTAGCACTGCCTGAACCCTTTTTGGCATGGAATTCACCAGAGCTGCAAAGATTGCTACTGGAATCCTCTTCCACTCCTCTATGATGACATCACGGAGCTGGTGGATGTTAGTCACATGATGTTCCTCCACCTTCCACTTGAGGATGCCCCACAGGTGCCCAATTGGGTTTAGGGTTTGGCCAGTCCGTCATCTTTACCTTCAACTTCCTCAGCAAGGCAGTTGTCATCTTGGAGGTGTGTTTAGGGTCATTATCATGTTGGAAAACTGCCATGTGGTGCAATTTCCGAAGGGAAGGGATCATGCTCTGTTTCAGAATGTCACAGTACATGTTGGAATTCATTCCCTCAATGAACCACAGCTCCCCAGCACCAGCAGCCCCAGTATGCAGTATACAATGTAGCCCCAGTCCATGATGCTACTATCACCATGCTTGATGCTTGACAGAAAGCAAGAGACAATTGTCTTGGTATTCCTCACCCGGGTGTCACCACACATGCTGGACACCATCTGAGCCAAACAAGTTTATTTTGCTCTTGTCAGATCACAGAACATGGATTACTAGAACCATGTTTTGTGGTCTGATGAGACCAAGAAAACTTGGGCTGCTTGTCCTCAGCAAACTGTTTGTGGGCTTTGTTGTGCATCAGCTGCAGAAGAGGCTTCCTTCTGGGACGATGGCCACGCAGACCGAGTCGATGCATTGTGTGGCGTATGGTCTGAGCACTGACAGGCTGACCACCCATTTCTTCATCTTCTGCAGCAATGCTAGCAGCAGTCATGCATCTATTTTTTGAAGCCAAACTCTGGATATGATGCTGTACATGTCGACCCTGGAGAGGCCTGTTCTGAGTGGAAACTTGTACTTGTCCTGGAAAACTGCTGTATGACCTTGGCCACCATGCTATAGCTCAGTTTCAGGGTGTTAACATTCTTTTTATAGCCTAGGCCATCATCGTGGAGAGCATCAATTCTATTTCTCACACCCTCAGAGAGTTTTTTGCCCTGAGGTGTCATTTTTGCCCTGTGGTGGCCAGTATGAGAGAATTGTACCCAAAACACCAAATTTAATAGCTCTGCTCCCCATTCACACCTGGAACCTTGTAACTCTAACAAGTCACATGACACCATGAAATGTTCACTGTGAGGGGTACTCACTTTATTTAGACTGTGTGTTATTTTCAGAGGACAGTAAATCTGTACTGCTATACAAGCTGTAGTCCTGTTGGATGCAGTCAGACAAGCATCGTTCTCCTGGCAACTGGCAAACCCAGACTCAGACCCATCAGATTGCCAGATGTGTATATATATATATATATATACTACATATTAGCTTTACAGTTACAAACTGTAGTTCATCTGTTTCTCTGCATACTTTGTTAGCCCCATTTTACCCTGTTCATTAAGCTCATAGATTATTCTGGTAAATTGTTAGCTAGTTATGATTATAGTTTTAGCACAAATATGACCAAATCAGAGCAAATACAGCAGTGAATATGTAGCTCTGGGCTTCTCATCTGTGAGAACTTAAAATGAGTAACTACAGCTCTGTGCTGTTTGCTTTTCAAATGAAGCTTTGAGACTCAATAATTTACTCTGTCGCTTAGGGAAACTTAACACAATAAATTGAAATCTAAACATCTCGAACTGAGTCACTTCGTTTGCAGCTTCGTTTGCACACTCTCTTCAGTGTGACATCCAGCACTTGGTAGCTGACAAACCAGCCATCTCAAAAGGTAAAGTAGAAAAAGACGATGTAGTTGCTTAAATTTGCAGAAACTTTTGTCATCATTTGTGTGGACTGTGAGTTTCAAAAGCTTGGGAACAGTTTTTGCTTTTGAAAGGCTTCTGACTTTTGGCACTTCTGAACAAGGGAGTGATCTCAAAAGAGGGTGTTTACCTGCACTTTCTACTGGTCAACTAATTTGGGAAAAATTTATGTCAGAATGACTGAAAATGAGTGGGAATCTTTTCGAAAAATGAATTTTTACACCCAAACCTTCACTAAAATCATTCCCTGCTCAACTCTGGCTATTGGCTGTTAGTGTTTCCGATGCTTATATAAGCATCAGAAACAGGAAGTGTAGGGGCGTGTGTTTTGGTTGGACCCACGGCTAGAATTGCTGTCTCCCAGTCTGGAATCCCACTGTTGTGGAGGAAATGAAAGCGGAGGGGTGGCTCTCCACACTGCATGTTCCTTCGATATAAATATTCAGTGAGAGGAAAAGTGATGACTCAGGACAGTGTGAGGGGGAACTCGATATTTCCTCATGCTTCTGAGCTATGCTGAAAGACCATATACATGCACAAAGTGGATAGGTAAATGTTTTCATTCAAGTGGCACTGTATATTTCAAGAAATCCAAGTCATGAGAAATATAGGCAATAATTTAACATAGTGAAAACAGGTTTCACTTCCAAATTCACTTTTACAGTTTTAAATACTCTCCTTTAAACAGAGTATAGCTTCATATACACACTAGTTCTATACTCTTAAAAAGAAATGCTAAACTGGCTTCTTTGGATGCTACATGGACTTTCCCAACTAGGGCTAGCTTAATCATACTGAAACATCATGGCTAAAACATCTTTATCGTCTTAAGTGTGATATATTTGAAACAGCTTTCTAATCAAAGTATGACGCCAGCTTTGGAAACTAAACATGCACACAACACACAAACCTGGCCACAAAATTATGAATTCACAATATTAATTGTATAAATTGTATCAATTTATTGTCAGTTAGAAACTGGTGACTTTTCAAAATTTCTCCAGAACTCAGTAACTGGGATGTAAAGAAAAGTCATTCATATTGTTTTGATGTATAATAGTGAACTGTAGAGAAACTTACCAGCTAAGTTTTAGGCCAAAGTATTGTAAAACAATGAACGTATTTACATGGACTCAATAATCTGATCATAACTGGATTTTGGCAGTTATGTCATGTAAACAGCATACTCCAATTTCTTAGATCAAAATGAGGTCTTAAAATCTGATTAAGAAATCTGATAAAGAGATTGCATGTGTAGTCTCAGTCTGCACATATGCAAAACAGACAGCAGCACTGGAAATAAGCTAGCAGCTTTGCTGTGAGATGGCAGCAAAACACTTTTGAAGCGATGCTGAGAACTACTACATGCTTGGCAAAATAAAGGATTTAAATTTTCTGTAACTTCTAGTTGATATATATTCATATGTTCATAAAGTGGTAGAAAATTTTTAAAAGGCCATGGCATGCAGTTTGAGTTTGATATTATGTTTACATCTTCTTGGCTGGTTGCAAAACAGAAATCCGATTACTGCCTGACTCAAATAACCTGAAGATCTTCCATTATCTGATTATACAAGTGCATAAAAATGCATAGATTGGATTACTGACAAAATCTGATTTATTGCAGTTTTTGGATTATTAAATGTATGTAAACACACTCAATGTCTCCAGCATCAGGCAGCATATAACTATTACATGCAGTAACTTTTTGTGTAGCTTTTAGATGCATTAAACACTTCAGATGTCTGGTTTCTATCACCACCATTGTGAGCAATTCTGACAAGTTCTGTTAAGTTTTTCTAGAATGGAGCTTATTTAAATCATTCTGATTGTCTAGATGTTGAGTGTTTAATTGCACAGAGACTATGAAAATCAATGGAATTCCCCTTTAAGTCAAATAATTTAGGTTGACGTGGTTCTGCTTATACAAAATGTTGGAAACCCCTGATACAGAAGAATCATTTCTGTCCCGAAGAACTTTTCAGAGGAAGTTTCCTTATAAAACAATTTTAGATGAGAATCTTTCATCAGTTTTAAGAACCTCCATATCATATACGTAGTTCCATACCCATTGAAAGCTTTTCGTAGAACCATACATGCAAGCCAAGAACTTTCTATGACTTTTTTTTCCTAAGAGTATACCACTAATTTTGCAGGTATAAAGGGATTTTATTAAAAAAAAAATCAAAGGTACTCTTCGACTTTTAAACCATGCTAAGGGCTGACAGATTTGAGATTTGATCCATATTTGACATGCCATTTAGGCAAGGACTACACATAATCTGTATCTGGAACAGCAGTCATTAGACTTTTGTACATGATGTAGTAGATGTTGGGCTGCTCCTCCTGAACCAAGAAGTTGTGTATCAGATTACTCTTGCATAGACAGCTGTTACTGGGATTACACATTGATTTTGTTCCTAGAATTTCACAAGCAGTTAAAGCATCATTTGGTAAGGGACATAGATTTAGTCAGCATGTGAAAAGTTAAGGTAATTCTCCTTAGTTAAAAAAAATGGTTTAGGGTTTGGCTTTTACTGTTTGGTTTATAATCTAGATTTGATCTACAGGTTTATATGTGAAAAGTATTTGTGAGTACAGATCATGTGTTCAATTGATTGATGCTGTTTTGGAAGTGAAAAAACAGAAGAAATAAGTATCACCCAGGAGTCTACTTTGAAAGTCTAAGCCAATCTGCTGAAGATTCAAGAAAGGAGTGTACAAATTGAACAGTGTGGAGCTGGAGCAGTCATGCCATAGGAGAACTCATTGTGGAGAACAGTAAGAGTGAATAGGCATTACATTAGCTAGGAGGGAGGAGCTTCAGGCATGGTTGTTCCCCCAGACATCATTGATTGCATAACTCTAACTCTTTTGTGAGAGTAGACCACACCTTCGGTGTGGTTTTGAGGAGTGATTGCAAAACTGTTGAAAGTGGAGAGAACTTGGGCTGGTCTTGAGTTCTGGACAGCTTCTACTTTGTGCTAGAAGGCCAGACTTCCCTCATATCCATAAGCCCTCCAAATAATGTTAATAGCAGCTGATGCTGAACATTTCTGGTCATGAATTTGCATCTGTACATGAATGTGGCATGTCTGGGATGACCAAGGCTGGAGTTTTTTAAAGGTCTGATTTAAGCATTCTTGATTAGATGTAATGGGAGCTGCACCAGCTGCATTCATGGTTACTGAGTTAAAAGGGATGCAATGCTGCACTACAGAATATTACCTAACATGCCCCACATTCAATGCTAGATTTAGGCAAGATTTTTTGCATAATTAGGTAATTAAAATGTAAACAAAGTGAGAGTGGTTTGATGTGAAATGTGTCATTATAGGGGAACTTACAGAATCAGAATTATTTACAATGATGGTGATAGAAATCAGATGGCAGTTTAAAAATTACATCACAGAATGTTATTAGACAAAATGATTACGGACATGCTGCCACATGATAGAGTCACTAATAACTGGTCAATTAGATAGTAAATATCTGAAACTGGTCAGTGTTTACATAAAAAACGTTTTCACATCAAACCAAACTAGATGAATTTGTTTACATCTCAACAATTAGATTATTATGAAATGTTGAAGACGATGTATTTTCCCTTTAAAAACATTTAATCATGCTCTCAGAAAATAGTGTCAACAATAAAGCTAAGGAGTCAACAAATTGAAAAGACAGGAATGTGAATTCAGCAGACCAGGAAGTGGTGAATCTGTAATAAATATGTCTGTGAACAGCTGCAAATCCTCAAAGCCAAGTCTTGATAAAAAGTAGTGCCGTTCAGGTGCTCTTGAAGGATTAAATAGTGAAATCTCCATTGAGTTTGGAATGCTATTATAATGAAGGGTCAAGGAGAAGGTTAAGGAGAACGAGGAGGCACCTTCAACAGAAATCAGAATAAGAACTATATCAAATCAAATCAAATCAAATTTATTTATATAGCGCTTTTTACAACTGATGTTGTCACAAAGCAGCTTTACAAAAATGGGAATCACAGCACAGAGAATCAGACAAAACACTGAACATAATATACAGAATATACAGAATATACAGAACCCCCGTGAGCGCTGAGGCAAGGAAAAACTCCCTCAGAGCTGGAGGAGGAAGAAACCTCGGGAGGACCAAGACTCACATCTAAAGGGGGGACCATCCTACCACTGGTCAGACAACTTATAAGTTAAACATTGAAAAGTCAATTTTACAACCACGCAGTTCTAATATATTCAGGTGTGTATAATCAACAGTGGAAATAATTAGAGTTCATATAGATTTGGATGTGATCTGTAGTGGAGAAGCTGCGTTCCAGAAACTTCCATCAGTCTATATACAACTATAGACATATAGGCAAGAATAGGGCAGAGAAAGATGAGCAGAAAAGGATGCACAAACAGAAACAGCAGGTTAAAGTTGGAGCACAGGTGAAAATGTCAGTGTCACTGTAGTTGGAATGATGTAATCTGCAGCTGTGTACTGGTGTGGTGCTGTCATTGGGTCAAGCTGTCATGTAAGAGGCCCACTGTTCACTACTGAGGGATTTTTGTGCAAAACTGGGCTGCTTTGAGAGTTGAACGGAAGAAAGGAGAAGTTCCTGGAGAAGTTTAAATATCTGATTTAGGTGTTCTTTGTGGGATGTAGAGGGGGCTGCTTAGAGATGCTTAGCCACAATTCTGTCCAAAATGTAAAGAAAATGGGACTTGAAGGAGAGCACAACACACAAGGGTGCCATGCCTACCGGAGTACACTAAGTGCTGGTACATTGAGTGCATGGTGCACTGCTGGGAACTGGAAGGGAGTCTGTCCAAAGGAGTCGACGGTTACACATATTAGACAATCAAATATGTGAGATTAGCATAAAAGGATGAACTGTCACATTTATCATAGACAACAGAGGCCTGTGAAAAAATATGCAATATTTTTGGAATATGGAATATGCAGGCTAGCAGAAAGGAATTTCAGACATGGTCCTTCTCCCACACTTCAGTTTTTCATTAATCAGTTTAGTGATATATAACACAAAAATAAGCAATAGGCCAACTTACAGTTTTTTTTTTTACGATTGAATTCTTCGGTTATAAGGAAAAAGTATGCAAAGGAAATATTCAAAGGAGAATTACCAATACGCATTAAAGGAAGAAGGCACAAACCAAACCTTCTCCTCCTTTTGCTGACTCAGGTGAACACACTTCCTAATCTTTCCTTTATTCTTGGAGGGAGTTAGGGCGCTTAGTTGTCATAGTGATTCAAGCTGAACCTGGAGAACTCTGAGAACACTCTCACGCTAGGCTGAATTACATCACTGCAGAGGCAGAGGACCATCCAGCTCCCATCTGGTGAATGAGACCACAGATACTGATAGTGACACTATCGAATGTTACTGCAGTGAAGTAATCAGCTGTATGGTGAGAGCACAAATGGTTCACATAATATCGGAAAGCATGGGCACTGCCAATGTCTAATCAGTGTGACAGAGATGCAGTCTAATGCCCTTGGGAAGCTGCAATAATGTCAATATCTTAAAACTCTTTTTGGCATTGGGACTGGAAAAGCATCTATAATGAGGGCATTGTTTGACTAGTTCAGCAACAAAGTAGGTTTTAAAGGCTCTTTATCTAAGAGGCAAAGCATGTAGATGACCGTTTTGTGAACTACTATCACAAACATCCATTTAGAACCTGCATCCCCAATGGCAGAGTGCAAAAAAGAATCTTTATGCAGGTTCCCAATACATTACAGAGCTTTTCATGCCAAAGCACACGAGGGTATATTTTTAAACTCCAAAAAGACCTTCTTATACTTATCAAGTCCTGATAGCAGTATTAGTGTTTGGCCTGTGATTAGAGGGCTGTGCAGGGTTTGGAATGGCAGCCAAACTGTAAGGGAGACAAAAAAAAAAAAACATTAGTTCCAAACAACAGCTAGGAACATGTGAAAATTATTTTTGCAATGTCATAATATGGCAAAGATGTAATGTCTCTTTTCTTTGCAGATTTGAAAGATAGGCCAGAGTGTACTCAGATCAAACACTGCATCCCTGGGGCACCCAGGATTGAATTTCATTTTGGGTTGAGGCTATTCATTCATTTGTGACATTTAAAGTTGGCGTGGTCTCCTTTCCTTAAATGGGGCCTCATGCTTCTCTGGAAAAACCCCCGAGTAAGTATGTGTGTGACTGAGTCCACTTGTGTGTTCTCTGCAGCTGAAGGAGGCTGGAGGGTCAATTACTAAAACACTTATGATGTCATCCGCCCCACCGCCACCTTGAGGGGAAAAAGTATGAACGAGAATGTCTGACAGGAGGCAACGGGGCAAGCAAGGAGGTTCTGCTAATCTGTGATGTTTTAACTTACTAACCCAGTTCAAAAGTGATTTATCCAGAAACAATTTAAACCAAGAAACTGTATCAACTGTTTTTTATATGTAAAAGACATTGGCTTTGGTCCCATCCTACACTTAAGTGTGCAGCTGAGCATGGCATGAACCAATTTTTTTATAAGATTCTTTCCCTGCAACATCAAAACATGACCTTCTCAGGGAGAAGTCGCCTGCCTGTGTTATGCAAACCACTTTAAATGCCACACTCAATCTTTAGAGTAAGCCACAGATAGGTGAGTAGTTCTCTCCTCAGATATCAAAGGGAAAGCAGGATGTTGGGAATCAGCTAAATAGAGCTCGTTTTAGTAGTGCTCAGAGCTCTGTTATCTTCAACTGCTTTCTCTCTACACACACACAAACACACACACACACACACACACACACAAACACACACACACCGAACACAGTTGCATGCTGAAGGGAATGGCAAACGCTCTTTAAAATGACAATCAAATGCACATAGCCATTTCTACATAGCCACTACTACACTGCTCAAAAAAATAAAACAACACAATAATTAAAAAATTAAACAACACAATATAACTCCAAGTAAATCAAACTTCTGTGAAATCAAACTGTCCACTTAGGAAGCAACACTGATTGACAATCAATTTCACATGCTGTTGTGCAAGTGGAATAGACAACAGGTGAAAATTATTGGTAATTAGCAAGACACACTCAATAAAGGAGTGGTTCTGCAGGTGGGACCACAGACCACTTCTCAGTACCTACGCTTTCTGGCTGATGTTTTGGTCACTTTTGAATGTTGGTGGTGCTTTCACACTCGTGGTAGCACGAGACGGACTCTACAACCCACACAAGTGGCTCAGGTAGTGCAGCTCATCCAGGATGGCACATCAATGTGAGCTGTGGCAAGAAGGTTTGTTGTGTCTGTCAGCGTAGTGTCCAGAGGCTGGAGGCGCTACCAGGAGACAGGCTAGTACACCAGGAGACGTGGAGGAGGCCGTAGGAGGGCAACAACCCAGCAGCAGGACTGATACCTCCACCTTTGTACAAGGAGGAACAGGAGAAGCACTGCCAGACTCCTGCAAAATGACCTCCAGCAGGCCACAAATATGCATGTGTCTGCACAAACAGTTAGAAACCGACTCCATGAGGATGGTATGAGGGCCCGACGTCCACAGATGGGGGTTGTGCTCACAGCCCAACACCGTGCAGGACGCTTTTGCCAGAGAACACCAGGATTGGCAAATTCGCCACTGGTGCCCTGTGCTCTTCACAGATGAAAGCAGGTTCACACTGAGCACATGTGACAGACGTGACAGAGTCTGGAGACGCCATGGAGAGCAATCTGCTGCCTGCAACATCCTTCAGCATGACCGGTTTGGCAGTGGGTCAGTAATGGTGTGGGGTGGCATTTCTTTGGAGGGCCACACAGCCCTCCACATGCTCGCCAAAGGTAGCCTGACTCCGATTAGGTACCGAGATGAGATCCTCAGACCCCTTGTGAGACCATATGCTGGTGCAGTTGGCCCTGGGTTCCTCCTAATGCAGGACAATGCTAGACCTCATGTAGCTGGAGTGTGTCAGCAGTTCCTGCAAGATGAAGGCATTGAAGCTATGGACTGACCCGCCCGTTCCCCAGACCTGAATCCGATTGAGCACATCTGGGACATCATGTCTCGCTCCATCCACCAACGCCATGTTGCACCACAGACTGTCCAGGAGTTGGCAGATGCTTTAGTCCAGGTCTGGGAGGAGATCCCTCAGGAGACCATCCGCCACCTCATCAGAAGCATGCCCAGGTGTTGTAGGGAGGTCATACAGGCATGTGGAGGCCACACACAACACTGAGCCTCATTTTTACTTGTTTTAAGGACATTACATCAAAGTTGCATCACATCAGCCTGTAGTGTGTTTTTCCACTTTAATTTTCCAAATCCAGGCCTCCATTGGTTAATAAATTTGATTTCCGTTTATTTTTGTGTGATTTTGTTATCAGCACATTCAACTTTCTACAGAACAAAGTATTCAATGAGAATATTTCATTCATTCAGATCTAGGATGTGTTATTTGAGTGTTCCCTTTTATTTTTTTTGAGCAGTGTATATCACCAACTGAACAACATTCTAAATATAACTAATTCATATTTTTGTTACAAATCGAGAGAGTGTGGGTGCTCTGCAGAAGTGGCAAAACTGGGTATGGCCCCTAATGATGCAGTTTCAGCTACATACAGGAAGTCACTGTCTAGAAAGTAGATAGTGTGAACTAAGAACTGAAAACACAAAAAGCACAAATTCCATTTGGCAAAGGATACTTTTGTACATCTGAAAACAGTAAGCACATGGAAAAATGTGGAAATATTTGCTATAGAAACATTGACAGCAAACACTGAAACAAAGAAACAAAGACTGAAAAAAAAGAATACATTTCTGTGTAGTTCTTTCCGCTGAACTTGAATAGATGAACACATTCAAGTATGTAAGTGAAGGTCTGTAATATTTAACTAAGAACACTCTTTATTGCAATATTTGCCAAAATGTTTTTATCATATTCTGGCAAATGTCAATACGTTGGGGGCAGTCGTGGGCTGGAGGTTAGGGAGCTGGTCCTGTGACCGGAAGGTTGCTGGTTCGATCCCCAGCACCGACAGTCCATGACGGAGGTGTCCTTGAGCAAGACACCTAACCCCCAATTGCTCCCCGGGCACCATGGATAGGGCTGCCCACTGCTCCGGGCAAGTGTGCTCACTGCCCCCTAGTGTGTGTGTGTGTGTGCGCTCACTAGTGTGTATGTGGTGTTTCACTTCAGGGATGGGTTAAATGTGGAGGTTGAATTTCCCTGGTAGTGGGATTAAAAAAGTATCACTTAACTTAATTATATACTTAGAGGTATCTTTCTAGCTGCACTAGGCTCTGTAAATGGAAGAAAAATAAATTAAGTAATAATTGATAATGTCATAATTACTCCATGATATATAATAAATATTATGGAGTAAGGAAGTAAATAATATGGAGTGAGTAAATTAGTAAATATGTAAATAAACAAATAAATAAAAAGTAGAATATGGGCTCTTGAAGGCACACAGAGCAATAACTGTGTTAAAATCATGTGGAGCAGATGAAAGCAGAAGATGTGAAAAACGAAAGGGCAAGCAAATACCCAGATCCCATAATTAATCTACTGTAACTCTCTGGCCCTCTGCCTTTGCCAGAAAGAATCCTGGTGCGGGATGCTGATGCAACACATTCCAATGGCATCCACATTAGCTCTGCCTGGAATTTCCCACAGTACTGCAAACCCAGCCAGGCAGAGTGCACCTTTGTTCTGACCATTTCTTAATGCATACTGCAGCATCTTCCAAAGCTGGAATGCAGCGGGAATGTCAACAGCAGTCACCCAATGATATGGGGTTTTGGGCACATGACTTTTGCCATCTAGCTAGTTCAGAGTTTTCTACTTCTGTCTAAACTCTTAACACCTTCCCAGATCAACATATAGGGCCATATTCACTGAGGAGTGCGCAAAACCTAGCATGCACTAAAATGTTATCATTGTGGCTAGCTCTAGTTTTATGACAGAATTACTGTAACATGACATCAACCACAAAGTGGCTAGTTGAAACTAAGTTACAAAGGGTAGTGGTTGAAATCTTCCCCCTATGAAATGAGACGACCCTTCAAGAATCGGCTACGTCATCAGTTGTCGTCAGCAACTTTTACGTAAACAGACGAGACAAGGTTTTCCGGCCATTTCCAATATGCCTTTAGCTGTGGTGATCGCACTTGTGTGTCACATGACAGGACAGGCGAATCATATATGAAATAGCCTGGAGAAATAATCAGGACGTGTTTTCCTGCTGTGTCTCCAGACTTTAGCAATAATGGTATATCACACTGACATTTGCCATTTATCTGAAGGAGACTGAAAAGCATGCAGTTTTACGCATCAATCAAACGAGTCAGCGAATAAAAAAGAACCCAAGCAAAAAAACTACATTAGTTTATTAACAGCTACTAGTGCTGCTCTGTAGGCAACTCTGCCAGCCTGCAGTGACAGCAGAGGAGTGTAAAGTTCAGTTCCTCACTGCTTAAACACATTTAGGGCATCATACTCCTTAAAAGAGGGGGACAATTATTTATTATCACCACCAAGAATTCTTCGGTGATACGAAGCTGAACTGAGATTTTTAATCGCCAGTTTCATCATTGAATTTTTCCGTTACACCTTAAGTGGTGCCGCAACCTCAGGTACCAAAACATAACTGCTGCACCATTTAAGGTGGAACTGGAAAATTTGCCAGGTAGCGACTAAGACAGCAGTGTATTACTAGCGATTTTTTTGCGTGTTATAAAGGAAATGACCATAAAATGCTATGATAATGGTTCTTACAATACAACGACTTTTTAACAGAGAGAATACTTACATTTATGTGTCTCTTTGGTTGCTTGTGCAGTTGTCTTACCAATGATTCACAGGGCATTCTGGGAATTTTCTCATAACACTCCGTTTGTAGTGTGCCTCTGAAAAATCTCTGTTTGAAGGGCCATGTGAAATGAAAATTAAATGAAATTAAATGAAAATGAAATGAACCTTTATTGTCATTACACATTGTACTTGTACATTTGCACAACGAAATTGGTTTCGTTGTAGCCCTAACACTTAACACTAACCCTCCATCTCAACAAGAATCGGGACAACCCTACCCCAAACACAAGACAAAAGAGTCTTGGGAAACACTTGCAATGATATCTCTGAATCTCTGTCTTTCTTTCTGCATCAGACTCTTTAGCCCCTCTTGTTCACTCCTTTCCTTCTCCCTTATATTCTTTTCTTTCCTTTCTCTGTCTCTGTAGGAGCACTTGTTTATCATTCTTCAAGTTACACTCTAGTACCAACAACATGACAAACTGTGATGGCCTTCTTCAAAGGGCAAATTCAGCTGCCTGGCTATAAATTGACCCAAAGCACATTCACATACATTAAGTAAATGGATCCCTAGATAATTACCTAACGCATAAGATCTTTAATGCAGAAAAAACATGCCATATCTGAAAAACCTGCAGTGTCAGTGCACTATATGTTACCATATGAACCAGTGCCAAGACAGGGACTCATGAGGGAGTACAGTTAAGGTGATGGTAAGGTAAGACTTGAGTCTATTATCTGAAGATGGCCTTCTCAGATATCTGACCTAACAATCTAATGTGCAAATAAAGGGCTTGGCCATGGGAACAGCAGGCACATTTCAGTAGACGTAGCATGTAGGCTTTGCAGCAGCATTAACAAACTGCATCCCTCACTCCTGCCATCAGGCAGAGGATGTTTTCTGTTGGAATGCTTCTGTGGGGTGGGATAGGGGCTGCAGACACCTACATCCTCAACAGCTTGATCAGACACTGCGATATCAGCTTTTCTGTTAGCTTAGAGAGCAGGCAGACAAAACATATCCTAAATACACAAACTCACACAAACATAAGTCTCTCACACAAATCATTAAAATACAAATGGAATCTTCTGTCATCTGCCTTAGCCACAACCACTAGATGTGCAGAATTCCTGAAAACGCAGTGAATACCGCTCCTCTTGGCTCCGTAGAGAGAGTTCCAAATTCCTAGCAAGCAGAACAAGTCCAGAGCGGTATGTTTCTTCCTGCAGATGGCTTTTGGCGAAAAGAGGGAATTCACATTTCATCAGTTCATAGAAGACAAACAGAACAGTCAACTAAAAAAGAGAACTGAAACTCTGACTATATAATAAAAGATAAACAGTAAAAAGTGGTCTTGGAGTGATGGTACTGAAAAATCCTAAAGAACCTTCTAATGGGTGAGTACGAAGAACACAAAGATATTTTTAGTGTCCCAATTTTGCTTCTTTACTTTAGAACTGGAAGTCATATACACTGAGTCCTAAACCACACTAACAAGTCTATGCGACCTTGTTGAAGACCTGGATTTGGTTTGAGTGGGGTGAGAGAGGTTTTGGGGATATACAGGAAAGATTTGAGGGACTTCTGGTGTTTGTCAGCAACAATAGCCTCCAAGCTCTTGTGCTGAACTAAAGTATCAAAATTTAACATCAAACGTGTCTTGGCTAATCAGCTTCATGTGGGGTAGGTGGAAAATTGTGCTTAGATTTGTGTTTGAATACATTTTTTATTTGAACCAATTCTTTCAACAGTGTAAAACCTCATGACACAACAGAAGACTGTCGGCAGTTCTCGAGGCAATGACTTATAATGAAAAGCTGAAAAGTCATCGTCCAAAATAAATTATATCACAAACCTAGCAGGCCAAACAGACAGAAATACAGTGCTTGACTTGAGATTTGATCATCAAAACATGACGGCTACTTTCCAGAACAGCCCACTTAATTTTCCATTCTTTCAGCAGAGAGCTGAAAATCAAGAGCAAAACCCATGCAGCAGCACTGGCTACAAGCTCCTGCTTGCTGTTTAAGCACACACTTGACTATTTTCATCGCTGTGAAGCACCACACTCCTGTACTCTTATAATATTATTTAACGCACTATTAAGTCCACTTAGTTACTACAGACTGGTAAGTGAACAAGTTGATTTGAAAATCGAGCTCACTTGGTTAATTAAGTTAGCTTCTTAGTTTAAATTAGAGTTATATACATTACACTAGACAGTTACAAGAGCATGCACAGAGCCCAGAGCCCAGTAAGAAACATACTAGCTTTCACCCACGGGCCCACATGCATGCAGAACTGTTTCCTCTTTGCACAATCATTACATAACCACTGAGGTGGGGAAAGCTTTCAATGGTTCAGCAGCTAACATACCGAGCTATGAGAGCTATGCACACTAAAATAGGGCATTTAGGAGGGAAAGGCCCTGTGGTTGATGAGAAAAATCAAGAAGACCTTTGAAGACACAATATTCTGTCACATCTCCATGGAGTCAAGACAAAGTCACTGGTGTCCCAGAAACAGGAACCAAACAGCTAAATCAATATAGAGGATACAGTGCTGCCAGGTTGTACATAGGAATTAAGTCATGCTTACCACATAAGCACCTGTACAATGATTTAGCATCAAAAGAACAACTATGAAAACAAAATGCATGTGAGCACCTGTAAAGGCTGTGGGTAACAGTGGAAAAACACTTGCGGGGTGTGAACTGGAAGAAATGACTGAATACAATGAAAAGCTGTGCTCTAAGGAAGCTTAAAAAGAAAAAAAAACAGGTTTTCTTTTGAAATATTGGTGCAGACTTATAGCAAATAGTGAACTTAAAGTGATGAGTATTTCTGGAATGCAGCAACTTCAGACTTAAAAGGGAATTTCACCATTTTTTCATTTTGAGATGTAAACAAATTCAAAGTATTTTCACAAAAAAAATCTGCTCTAGAGAAAATTACAGATTCAGATATTCAGCGGTGGTGATGGGAACTAGAGGTCACAATGTCTGCAATAAGGGTGCAATGGATTATCAAGGTAGTTGACTAAAATCGATGACCAAATTGACATCGAATTTAATTGTTGAGTACATTGTGCATATTTTTTTACTGACTCGGAAAGCTCTAATAACTGCTAATAAGGCATAACTGCTTACTGGAGTGAAGAGGACAATTGTGCAATGGCGACAGTTTCAAAACCAAAGACCTCTTAAATGTGTGAGCACTTCACTCTTAACTTGGCCAAAAAGTTTACAAACCACAGCATTAGCAAAGCTGACCTTCCCTAGCACATCCATGAGTGTATATACACTCAATAATCTGATCTTGATTTCTTAGATTGGAATAAGGTCTAGAAATCCAATTAAGAGAGCTGGATTTTAGATCAGTAGCCAGAAGTAACTGGAAATAATCAAGCTGCGCTGCAGCCAGATGGCAGCAAAACAATTTTTGGAGTGACACTGAAAACAACTACATGCTTGATGAAATTAAGGATTAAAATTTTTTTCATCTTCAAGATGAGGTATGATCATATTTTTGGGTAAAGTGGTGCAATGTTTTTAAAAAAGCCATGGCATGAAGTTTGAGTTTTTCATTAAGCTTATGTCATGTTGTCTTCTGTGAGTTTATTGGCCAGCTACAAAGTAGAAGTTCAATTATTGTCTGAGTCATGTATACCTGGAGTTTCCCCATTATCTGATTACTCTAGTACATGTAAATGGGTCATTCTACAGAAACATCCACTTTTCTGTCATTGGTGTTACCTATCTCCATTGGTGTTACACATAAGAAATGTAACACCAGAGACAGTAACTCCAGTGACATTTTTAATGAAAAATGTACTTTACAAAATGCTATAGAGCATCAAACCACATGTTGTCTGTGGAATATCTACTTATATAATGAATATGTAATCCACTTAATCCATTTGTATTCTATTTCACAATTAGCCATATAATGTAGGGCACACCAGTGAGGTCAACTAAAAGCTTCATATGAAATCACAAGCTAAATGAGAAAATTATTGATAACTGAAAAACACAGTGTTTTTTTTTCCGTAGATCCTCAGAAATTAAGTAAAATAATGTCAAATGATGACATCGGTGTGATTTTTATTTCAAAATAAGAGATTTTTGTTAAGTGGTAACACAAGTGACAACTTTCATTATATATAATTTTTTATAATAATTGTTTTCTTTATGTAATTTAAACCAGCCATTAGGGGTGTACTTTGTGTTCTTCTGGTGCCAGACCTAAACCCGGATAAATGGTGAGGGTTGCGTCAGGAAGGGCATCCGGCGTAAAACTTGTGCCAAAACTATCATGCGGATCACAAATATGATTGCCATACCGGATTGGTCGAGGCCCGGGTTAACAACGACCGCCTCCGGTGCTGTTGACCAGTAGGGTGCTGGTGGAAATTGGACTACTGTAGGTCAAAGACCATCAAAGAGGAGAGGAGGAAGGCGGGTTAGAAGGCAGCGAGAGAGAAGGAAAGGCAGGAGTGTGGAGGTTAGAGTAGGGACTCTGAACATAGGGACAATGACTGGTAAAGGCAGAGAGCTTGCAGATATGATGGAGAGAAGGAAGGTAGATATTCTGTGTGTTCAGGAGACCAGATGGAAAGGAAGTAAGGCCAGGAACATTGGAGGTGGATTCAAACTGTTCTATCATAGTGTAGAGAGGATATCATAGTGTAGGAGTAGGGATAATCCTAAAGGAACAGCTTGGGAAAAGTGTTCTGGATGTAAAGAGAGTGTCAGACAGGATCATGAGCCTGAAGTTGGAGGTTGATGGTGTGATTTTGAATGTGGTCAGTTCATATGCACCACAGGTTGGTTGTCAGTTAGAGGAGAAAGAGGAATTTTGGAGTAAGATGGATGAAGTGGTAGATGGTGTCCCTAGAGAGGAGAGATTGGTGATTGGTGCAGACTTCAATGGACATGTTGGTGAAGGAAACAGAGGGGATGAAGAGGTGCTGGGTATGTATGGTGTGAAAGACAGAAATACGGAAGGTCAGATGGTTGTAGATTTTGGAAAGAGAATGAAAATGGCTGTGGTGAACACGTATTTTCAGAAGAGGGAATAACACATGGTGACATACAAGAGTGGAGGGAGGTGCACACAGGTGGATTATATCCTTAGCAGGAGATGCCACCTAAAGGAGATTGGAGAGTGTAACGTGGTGCCAGGGGAAATGTAGCAAGGCAGCATAGGGTGGTTGTCTATAGAATGAGATTAGAAACAAAGAAGAGGAAGAGAGTGAAGACAGAGCCAAAGATTAGATGGTAGAAGCTGAAGGAGGAGGATGGTTGCAGGCAGTTCAGAGAAAAATTGCAACAGGCCCTTGGGGGCAGTGAGGAGCTACCTGAGGACTGGGAAAATACAGCTAAGGTGGTGAGAGAAACTGGCAAGGATGTGATGGGTGTTTCATCTGGTCAGAGGAAAGAAGACAAGGAAAGTTGGTGGTGGAATGAGGAGGTCCAGGAGAGTATTCAGAAGAAGAGGGTAGCTAAGAAAAAGTGGGATAACCAGAGAGATTTTCATTGGGAGTGACAAGGCTGGACAAGATTAGAAATGAGCAGATCAGAGGGACAGTGAAGGTGGAGCAGTTTGGAGATAAAGCCAGAGAGGCCAGGTTGAGATGGTTTGGACATGTGTTGAGGAGGAATAGTGGATATATTGGTCAAAGAATGTTGGAGATGGAGCTGCCGGGTAGAAGGAGAAGAGGTAGACCTCAGAGAAGGTTTATGGATGCAGTGAAGGTGGACATGGAGATGGTTGGTGTGAAAGTAGAGGAGGCAATGGATAGGGCAAGATGGAGGCATATGATCCGCTGTGGCAACCCCTAAAAACTTTTTTCTTCAAAATATGGAACTCGGCCTTTACACATGACTGTGGGGACAAGCACTTCTGTCTTGCTTGGAATTCTAGATAATTGATTTAAAAACCAATATTGCAAAATTAATGGTTCAAGAAGGTGTACTTGTTAAAATTATTGTTTTATTTTAAAATGTAAATAATTTTAATCCCTAACATGTTTTTATGTATAATCCATCTGTATCTCTAGGAAAACACATTCTTGTAAAATGATCCAAATGAGCTTATCGTTTCTGGAGCATCTGAACCTCCTGCAGGTTGGCTCTCTGGATGATGCAGACTCAGCTCCTGCAAGCTAACGTAAGCCATGCTACCTTACCCTAGGAGCTGCAATGTTTTCTGTTTTGAAATACATTTTTCTTGACCAATGACTTGTCAGTAGAACTGAACACACTGGAATTGTGTGGGAATATGGATAGCTCCAACACTGCAGGTATAGGGACAAAACAAAAACATAACTTTACAATCTTAAACGTCGTTGTCATTGCAATGTAGCTGGCTGTCCAGTGCACGAGTTTAGGGAAAACCTTGAGAATATTCTACATGGCAAACAATCCTACATCTCCTGTGTGTGTGTGTGTGTGTGTGTGTGTGTATGAGAGAGAGACCAGTGAGGATGGCGAGATTTAACTGCATCAAACTTTACGTTATTGTATTTTTTGAGTATAGGAAAAATGCTGTAATGTTATCTGGTTGTGCCCAAAAGAGAAAAGACCTTAATTTTAACTAGAAAGTGTTGAGGGGGAGTGTATCTGCCCTGTGATGTACTGGTACTATATAGTACCCTATTCAGAAAAGATTTGTACTACTACTAGTAGTACCATATTAATGGTATCTATTTAGCTTATTACTATCTCAATTAATGCCTTGAGTTAAAATACAGCATAACATAATACTCCATAACTAAGGTCTGAATACGTAATGTTTTTTTAAACAGTTCTAAACAGCTTTATCCTGTGTTTCAGATAAGTTGGTAGAATGGCCCATACATCAATGAATGCTACACAAACATTCATCTAGAAGCTGGTACAAATTTGTGATCAAAGATTTAAAGGCTGTTAAAACAGGCTAAATATCATATTGATGAGCTTCCACAGCAAATACAAATATCTCTAATGCCCCTTCACACTACCAAGTCTGTATTACATCACTTACTGCCGACTAGAATGAGAAATATTACATCATACACTGATGGGTTCATAGTTGGCTGGTTATAAAGCTGCTTTAGCCATTGTGACTTTAGGTTAATGCCTTCGCTTTCATACAGACAGACCATGGACTTACAGAGGAGGTGTAAGCCATCTGCAAATCAAAAGGCAATTGATACACTCCAGACAAAGAATGGCCTACAACATTCAACATGTTGAAGTTCAGCTGCTATAAAAAGGGCTAAATTACTTGCATCAAAGGTGAAGTGTTGGAAGGATAATGCCTCGTACATGCAAAGAGTACATGAACTGAAGAAAGCGAGAGGAGCAAAGAGTACATGAACAGAAGAAAGTATTCTTAAAAGGTTCAGCTTTTATCAAGGAAAATGCCTAGGCAATGCCTAATGTCTAAGCTAATAAAGAACATGTTTGTGTGATGGTCCAAGAGTAGATTTTCACATTATGCTTTACTAATTGCCAGATGGAGTAAAGGTTTTTGAACTGTTGCATACTCATAAAACCTGAGAGATCTTCAGCATGAACCAGCAAAATAGAAAGGTTTTTAGACTTCTCAGGTGATGACTAGTTGATGTTTGCCAACTTCTTTTTATTATAATTACAAAAGAACCAATCACTGTTTACACAGAATTCTGTTGTCGATTTGCAAATCTTTGTTCTCTTCCACGGTTTGCTTCTATCTGTCTTCCAGTTAAGACAAGGTCATTGGTGTTCCAAAATTTAGTAAATACTAGTACTAATACTAGTTAAAAAAATTTTTAGTTGTAGTTATTTTAGTTGTTTACACCAACTACATCAATGTCAGGGAATGCATGAGCTTTTACCATGTGTATGTCCAGCGACACCTTGTGGTCATGACACTTTTACTGGAAATGAATAAAGCACATTCGAGAACTACTTTTGGTTTAACAGTTTCATCACTGTAACATTATCAAACAATACACTTTTTACAAAGAAAAACTAATAAGTAAATTAAGAGATAATTTACAGGAAGCAAACCACAAAGAATTATTAGCTTCACTCCTACTGCTTCAGTATAAATATTACTCTTGACTTTGAATTTCTGCTGTTTATTTCAGCTATCAATAAAGCTCTAAACATATTGGAACTAAAAAAAATAGCAGAATGTAAATTAAAATCTGAAACATCTATAACATTATATCAGCTAATATTATCAGCTACTGGAATTTTAACCACTTAAAATCTGTTGGGCCCTGCTGAAAATTCCTATAATTAAAAAATTGACATATTATTACATTTATTTTCTTTTGTAAAAAAGCACAGAGCTTTTAGCAACTCTAAATCGATAATGTGTTGTTTCACTTTGGTATACATACACTATATTTCCAAAAGTGTTGCTCGTTTGCCTTCACACGCATGTGAACTTGAGTGACATCCCATTCTTAATCCACAGGGTTTAATATGATGACGTCCCACCCTTTGCAGCTATAACAGCTTCAACTCTTCTGGGAATGCTTTCCACAAGGGTTAGGCGTGTGTTTATGGGAATTTCTGACCATTCTTCCAGAAGTCCATTTGTGAGGTCAGACAGTGACAGGGCCATTCCCAAACTGTTCCCACAAAGTTGGGAGCATAGAATTGTCCAAAATCTCTTGGTGCTGAAGCATTAAGAGTTCCTTTCACTGGAACTAAGGGGCCGAGCCCAACTTCTGAAAAACAACCCCACACCATAATCCACCTTCCACCAAACTTTACACTTGCAGTCAGACAAGTACCATTCTCCTGGCAACCACCAAACCCAGACTCATCCTTCGGAATGCCAGACGGAGAAGCATGATTAGCCACTCTCAGAGAACATATCTCCACTGCTCTAGAGTCAAGTGGCAGCGCTTTACACCACTGCATTCAACGCTTTGCATTGTGCTTGGATGCAGCTGCTCAGCCATAGAAACGCATTCCATGAAGCTCTCTACACGGTTCTTGAGCTAATCTGAAGGCCACATGAAGTTTGGAGGTCTGTAGCAATGACTCTGCAGAAAGTTGGCGACCTATGCTTATTATGCGCCTCAGCATCCACTGATGCTGGGCTGTCACTTTACATGGCCTACCACTTGGTACCACTGGCTGAGTTGCTGTCATTCCCAATCGCTTCCACTTTGTTATACCACCGTATGTGTGTGTGTGTGTGTGTGTGTGTGTGTATGTATATATATATATATATATATATATATATATATATATATATATATATATATATACACACAGTATATGCCACTGACTGTTGACTGTGGAAATTTCACCACTTGACTTTTTGCACACATGGCACTGAGCTCCTGAGAGCGACCCCATTCTTTCACTAGTGTTTGTAGAAGCAGTCTGCAGGCCTAGGTGCTTGCTTTTATACACCTGTGGCCATGGAAATGATTGGAACAGCTGAATTCAACGATTTTGATGGGTGAGTGAATACTTTTGGAATTATACTGTATGACCAAACACCCGTAGTCATCCATCAACATGGGGAAGAACATATAACAAACTGGGTTCTGAGGGTAACTTCGAAAAATGCATTCCATTATAGCTTACGATTTACCTGTTAAAATTTACTCATAAAGGATTATTATATTAAAGTAACATAATCTTATGTTACTTTTGGATTAATTTTATATCAAAGTCAAATAAGTAATAAAGAGAACATTAAGGCTATGTAATCATAGACATCTTGCTTTTGTTGAACATGTATAAATGTATGATGTATATGTATGTATGTATGTATAATTTTGTCATGGAAAAAAATTAGACTTAACCTAATAAAAACTAAAACAATTAAACACCAAAAAATAACAGAGAATATAATCTTTTATTAAAGATTAAAGCTTCACAAATGAAAGTGATAAGAGTTGCTTTTGGCTGCAACAACCTTTCTTCTAAAAGTGCCATGTCATCCTTGATTAGCCATTTCAGTTGATTTTACTTCATTAATATACCATTACATTAAAAAAATCATTTGCCTTAAGCTATTGCATTTAATTATACCATTATCTATATGTTAAAACACATTTGGCTATGCTATCACATCAATTAACATAACTCTGTTTACCAATTTTTCTTTAATCAAGAGAGTACAAAATCATGCAAAATAAATAGATTCTAACTTAACTGTGACTAAACCGGTTATTCATAATTGTGACTAAGCAAGGACGTGTACGTGAGATTGGTAAAAACAAAATTCTTCTGCATTCTTCTTCTCCTGGCATCAATGCCACTGCCGCCTCCTTAAAACTCATCAAAATCAAATATTTCAGCAAACAAATTTCTATATATGAATTGCCTTCTATTTTTCCCAAAAAAGACAATAAAGGAATGTCTTTTTTCTTTCTGTGTCACCTTTTACTGTTCACTTTGTGAATGTGCTAGAAGCTGATTTCTGGTTTCGTGTTAGCATGATATTTAAAAAGCAAGAGCTTTGATTAGCTAGTTAACAAACAGAAATCTTTTAAATGGTAACACTGAGAATCTGCGAGCTAAGGCTGCGTTTTCAGGTTCTTGTTCAAAATCTCCCTTGTGAGGTTGAGGCCGCATTAATATGATTCGATTTCCAGCATACGACATACTGATGTACCAAATAGCTTAGATTTCTGTTTGTTAGCCAGCTAATTGATGGCTTTGCAGCATGGCCACGCAATTTAAGATGAAGCAGAAAAAATCAAACAAGAAGCTGGCAAATAGTTTCAATAAGAAACTTAAGTCTCATATTGTTAACTGCTAACTTGTAACTCCAAAATGGTCTGAACATGAGCTGGATAAACATTATATTGGCATATGTTATCCCCCTGTTTGAGGGGGATTCAAATGCCCTACTGGCAACGAGAGAAAGACTTTTAGAGATCTTGATTAACGTTACTTAATGTTAATGTTAGCAAGCTAATTAGATTACAAAATTATGTTAGCTTGCACATTTTGCTACATTCTTATATTAGCTACATTGCCAAATAAACTGTCAAATGAAAATGATGACTGCTATTTAAAAATAAAGATTTACCGTCATATCATCCACACTGCCTCCAGTAAGTGTTGGGAAAGTCGGCTGAAAACCTGGTGCTGGATTGAGCCTAATTTACAAATGAGATGCCAACAAAATGCTTTGTACAAATTATTGTACTGGGTATCACTTCAACCCCAGAAAGAAATCAGAACCATTTTGAGTTGGTCTGAATATCTGGAACAGAATGTATAGAGTGATATTCTCCCTCTTGCATCCTAAACATTTGTAAAGCATTTGTAAACGAGTGCCATCTCTTGGTAGCTATAATGTTACTCCAGTCAAGCGATGCCGAGGTGTGAAGAGTGGGAGGGTCAGTTAATTTTACAGTTTATGAATATGCAATATAAGACAGACCAAATTCTGAGATTCTATATTTAAAAAAATCTCTTAAAAACATATTTTATAGTCACTTGTATTGGGACCTATCCAACACAGTGTCTTGCTATGTCCTTTCTTTCCTCAGCCTTGTACAAAAAGGTAGATGGTGATTAGAACTTCAGCTTGAAGACCCCTGTTCTGTCTCTGTGCCAACTGTCCTGTACAGCAGCATATATGCAGTATTATACCTGAAGTAAAAAGACAATCATAATAAACACATACAATTCAATTACAACATTTCTATCAAATACATGGGAATTAATTAAAATAGGCTGTTGTAAAAGGACATTAAAAATAGGTTTGATAGCAACATAAAACTACAAACCCTAACCCTCCATATGTTTGCTGAACCTCCTTCCAGCTGGCCTATAAGAGTGCAGAAAAAAATAATTTTTTAAACACATATGTTAAACTGTATATCTGTAGTAGTTACATACATAAATCATCATCGGATTCACAAGATTTAGCATTTGGGTACAAGTAGACTCACCGGATACACCTGGCTGTCATTGGTGAAATACCACATCTGGTCCTGCATGGAACGGATGTATGCTGTGTAATGACCGAAGGTGACCCCTGAATGCACTATAACAGCAAACAGGTTGTAACTTCTCACAAGCTGAGAACAGAAAAATAAACATAAACTCTATATTTATTTGTGTTCAGCATTTTGATTAGTGTGATAAATACAGCTGACACCTGTCAGTAAAACATACCATTTCCTGAGTTGATTTTTCTTCTTTTAAAATGTCAGCCATGTTGAAGGATTCAGGGAAAGTGACTTCACAAAACAGCTTCCTGGCAAAGCCAGAGCGACTTCTGAATCTTTTCAGATGGATACACAGGATGGATGGCAGTGAAACAATCTTAAACCCCTGTGTAAGAAATAAGGTTATGAGGGCTTTGTTTGCCTCTAATTGCATTCAGTTATATTCTGTGCTGTTTATTTCTCTGAACCATTTTTGTCAGATTTTTTATTTTAAGAGATTTCAAAACTCAAAGCACCTGAGCAGTTGGCTTCTTCTCCTCACACCTGTCACAGAAGAATTTTTCGCTGTTTTCTAACTTCTGGACTGCAAAGAAAGAACGAATACAGTCCTCCTGGGAAATAATGGAAATAATAATAATAATAATAATACTGTTAATAATCTGTCTGTAAGCTTGAATTTCATGTGCAGGGTGCAGAGCAGCTTTAAGTGAATAGTAAACGTTATAGCAAACATTTTCACCGACCTCCTTCTTAAGACTTAATAAAAGTACACAAAAAATGTTTGTTATGCTAACCTGAAGCTCACAATTATTTATGCTGGAAGTCTAATTTTTGTTTACTGTTTTCCCTTCTTTTTACTTTTATATACTGAAAAACCTCGTCTCAGTCCTGTCTCGATTACTCGATTACTATAAAGTCTAGGCCTTAACTTGAACTTGATGTGTCTAGGTCTTGGATTTAACTCGGATTCACCTCTAGTGGTCTTGGTTACACTATCATAAGAGAACTTTTGTGAAAACATAAACCTGACACTTCCCTGTGTTATGCGGAAGCTTATCAGAACTGGTGTGTCTATAGTCCCATAGGTCCCTCTTTCTCATTCAGAACCAGCACCCAACCAGTCTGGCTTTAAACCAGAGCACTCACTCAACTCGCTCCTGGCTGGTCTTCCTATGTAAGCCATCATGCATTTGGAACTGATCCAGAGTGCATCAGCATAGCTGGTCTTCAGTCTCCCTAAATTCACCCGATGTCAACGGTCAAAACTTGATCAGTACCTTTCAGTACAGTTTGGTTTGAAATGCCATCCTTCAGTAGGCATCAATGACAAGCATCAAGACTTTTCTCTGTCCTGGCACCCAGGTGGAACAAACTTCCACTGACTGTTTGAACAGCTAAGTCGCTTATTGTCTTCAAACACAAACTTAAGACTCGCCTCTTTTATAAAGCATTTAAGTGAGAACTAATTTCTCATTGAAATGCACTTTATTGCACTCATGCTGTGTTTAACTTTGTATCTTTATGTAACTTTCTTTCTAGGTATCAGCACTAGCTTTTGTTTCTGAAAGCATCTTAGAGGTCTTAAAGCAAGGAAAATTTCTTTGTCTGAAATGTGTTTGGGGGCCAGCCATCATTGTATATCACAAACATGTCACAAATTTTTAAACCTTTTGACTTATACTAATGAACATATGATAATATAGTATTGTTTAATACAAAAACCTTCACTTTTTAAGTACTTTTAGGTCACCAATAAGTACTGGTCCCAATGCTGGGAAAACACTGCATTACATAGCTAAAAAGTAGCCATTTGAATTTCACCTACATCCAAAAAGAAGTGCACTATTTGGTTGCAGAAACTAGCATTTCAAAACTTCCCTTTCTCACTATTTAGAGAATATGGAGCCGTTTGAGATTCAGCCTGAGTTTAATGTTACTTAAAGCAGATCTGAATTAAACACTGGTATTTGAAGCATATAGTTCTTTCCTTATCATGTGAGCAGTATTAACATCAAACATTAATCCATCAACAGCACAATCATTTTTTGTGATGTGGCACAGTAAAACAGAGTTCAGTTGTTTTGAGGTCAATGTGCATATATGGTGTATTTTAGACTTCAAATGGTTGCTCAGATTTCAGGACTGATCATTTTTTAATGCTGATCCTGACATGAATCCGTTAGCATGATATATGCATCTCTAAGTCTTCAGGTAATCCAATCTAAGTTATTTTGGTGAACAAAGTCCATTTCCTTACCAAGGTGTTCTTATCTTCAGACACATGTAGAGGGAGGCTTAGAAAGAAGGTGGAGACGCAGTGCACATATGCACATTCTAAACAATGTATCTGTCCTTCCATTGTGATCTTGTAAAGATTTTTGATCTCTGCAGCCTGAGTGCATAAAATATTTGAAAGTCCATCACATTCATCATGATAATCTACCAGTGATTTAACTGTGTATTTTAGTAGCAAGTTCTTATCATTAGTAAACTTTAAACTAAACAAATTACAGTATCATACACACTAAAAAAACAAAGGTGTTAAAATTGGTTCTTTAGAGTGATACAGCAGACGAACTTGTAAAGGTTAAAAAACCTCCCCAAAAAGTAACAGTTCTATACCAATTAAAGTTTTTTATAAACTATTTATAGACTTTTATAGACAGAACAGAACATTTTGTAACTCACCAGGCTCAGATCAGACATCTGCTGCTGAATGAGGTTGAGGATGGCATGGAACACTTCATCAGCGTCATGCTCAATGTACCCTGCACCACATAATGAATTCCATTCATTCAGAAATAACTTTTGCACAGGCCAAATTTTATTATTTTTCCTTATTAAATTCAGCAAATCCCCGCGACCCTGACGGAGAAGCGGCTTAGAAAATGGATGGATGGATGGAAATTCAGCAAATAAATATGCAAAACAAATGTGCAGAAGTGTGCACTTCTTTTCAATTAGAAAATCAACAAAACAGATGCCCAAACTTTTGCATATGACTATATTTCAAGTACTGGTTTCTTGGATAGACCTTACTTGAAATACCTTAAACTTGAAATTTGTCTGGAATTTTATTAATTTGAAAATATAACAACATGACATGGTGGTTGAATACAAAAGTTTGGGCACCACTGGCTAAATTACGTACTTAGGAGATTTTTTATTTGAAAAGAAAGTAAACACAATGTCTGCAGCAAACTATTTCAAACATTTTTCCCCAATGTTAATGCACAATTGGTTTATTTTATTTTACTTTTTATATTTAAAAAATTGAATAAAAATAGTAAATATGGTATGTACAATTGGAGACAGAAGAATGGATTCCAATAAATATCAGCAAAATGTGACAGTCAAGAAACTGAAGCTGAAAAGAGGCTGGCTTCTTCACCAAGACAATGATCCAAAATATATCTCAACATCTACCATGAACATCTTGAATAAACACAAACTGAAGCTTTTGGAACAGCCCTTACAGTTCCCTAATTGGAACATCAGTGAACATATGTGGGTAGATTTTAAATATGGTCTGAAAAAAAGTTTTCAAAAGCGTTTTTAAAAAAAAGTTTGCTGTAGATGTTGCTTACTTCTTTTCATTAAAAAAAAAACCATCACTGTGCAATTTGCCCAAAACAAGCCTTTGCATTACAACTGCATTAGCAATTGTATTTGAGATTACTAAACTTAATTTGAGGCAGAAGTGTGATGATTTAGGCATGCAGCTTGCATGAAGCTAACTGAGCTAGCTCCTATTACTTGTTAGCTACATTAGCCTCACAACTGCTGCGCTAAACCAAGGAATTAAAGTGCAGACATCAACTACATTTTGGGTGAAAGGGTAACTGTAAATTCAAACTGAGCTGAGAATTACCACGAAGTATTAGAACAGTGATCACCTACCTTCCTCTTGAAGATCTACTTTACTGCAGAGTTAGGTTCCAACCTGCATCTATGCTGCTGCCCCTCCTTACCTAACACATACACTATATTGCCAACAGTATTCACTCACCCATCCAAATCATTGAATTCAGGTGTTCCAATCACTTCCATGGCCACAGGTGTATAAAACCAAGCCCCTATGCATGCAGACTGCTTCTACAAACATCTGTGAAAGAATGGGTCGCTCTCAGGAGCTCAGTGAATTCCAGCATGGTACCATGATAGGACGCCACCTGTATAAGTCCAGTTGTAAAATTTCCTCACTACTAAATATTCCACAGTCAAAGGTCAGCTGCATCCAAGCCTTACATCACCAAGCGCAATGCAAAGCGTCAAATGCAGTGGTGTAAAGCACTGCCACTGAACTCTAGAGCAGTGGAGACGTGATCTCTGGAGTGACCAATCACGCTTCTCCATCTGGCAATATTGATGGATGAGTCAGGGTTTGGCAGTTGCCAGGAGAACGATACTTGTCTGACTGCATTGTACCAAGTGTAAAGTTTGGTGGAGGAGGATTACGGTGTGGGATTGTTTTTCAGAAGTTGGACTCGGTGTTCGAACCATTTGATCATGTTTTAGGTTCTAGGGTTCGACCTCAATACCAAAGCTGTGAAATTAGCCAGAAGCCCTCCATCCTTCTAAGAGCCCAGCCGGCTGGGGGGAAACTCAAATGACCACAGAGACAGTGTCTGTACTCAGAAAGCCTCTCCCCTTTATTAATCAGAATAGCAGAGTTTATATACACACAAGTGGCATGACCATCGCGCGATCATGCGACAAGACAACAGAGGGAGAGGAGCCTAAACGACAATGTTAGAACATTGCTAATCAGATATCATTGTCACCATGGGTTACAACTAACCATATGAATGCACGAGCATAAGCTGAGGCCTCTGTATGACGCAAGCCCTAAGGCCTTATGCGTACTATAGGCCTGAACCCCATAGGTCATGATATAGTCATGGACCCAGGATTGTACATTGATCAGTATGCGCTGACATTAGGATCTAACAGTCCCCCCTTTGATTCCAAAGGAATCATTGAGTCAGTGCATACAACAAAGTATAGATCAAGCAACATCAGTGTACATAGCAGGATCAGCTATGACAGCAAAGGAATAGTTAAGGCTACGATCTACGATTCGCATGATAAAAGAGTGTAAACAAGAAAGTAGACAAGAAACACAAATGAACAGAATGAAAACCACAACAATAATAGGTGTAATTAAAGACAAGTAAGGAGTTAAAAACCCAAACAAATCATACTCCTTAAGATGTAACATGACCCGCTAATAACCTTCATAGGAGAAATGAAGGGACTCGGTCCCTTAGTGCCAGTGAAAGGAACTCTTAAAGCTTCAGCAGACCAAGAGATTCTGGACAATTTCATGCTCCCAACTTTGTGGGAACAGTTTGGTGATGGCCCCTTCCTGTTCCAATATGACTGCGGACCAGTGAACAAATCAAAGTCCATAAAGACATGGATGAGTGATTTTGGTGTGGAAGAACTTGACTGGCCTGCACAAAGTCCTGACCTCAACCCGATAGAAGACCTTTGGGATGAATTAGAGCAGAGACTGTGAGCCAGGCCTTCTTGTCCAACATCAGTGTCTGACCTTGCACTGACAAATGCACTCCTGGAAGAATGGTCAGAAATTCCCATAAACACACTCCTAAACCTTGTGGAAAGCATTCCCAGAAGAGATGAAGCTGTTATAGCTGCAAAGGGTGGGCT
Source organism: Pygocentrus nattereri (assembly GCF_015220715.1). Classification (NCBI taxonomy): domain Eukaryota; kingdom Metazoa; phylum Chordata; class Actinopteri; order Characiformes; family Serrasalmidae; genus Pygocentrus; species Pygocentrus nattereri. Next base: position 29,467,647 of record NC_051211.1, read on the forward strand.
GACATCATTTTAAACCCTAAGGATGGTGGGATGTCATTCAAGTTCATATGTGTGTGAAAGCAGACAAGTGAACAATTTTGGAAATACAGTGTATGCATGTGATCTAGCCAAAGACTTCTGAAGATGTTAACTAGCAGGAGCAGGTGAGGCACACTGTCGATGGAACTAGACTCCACAGGAAGGTAAATCTCCAGATCTCTTCTAGAAACTTAATTGTAAGCTTCAGTCTTCAGAATGCTAGTTGATCAGTTACTAATCAGATATAGAGTACTGGTGCTGGATTTGGGCCAGTATGCATACGGAGAATGTAGTTATAATGAAGACAGTCCAGGAAGTCACAATGAGGAGCAGGCTGCTGTGGGTCCCTCATGGCATGCAATGCTCTCTTTAGCTGCAGTGGAATGTTGTGGGGGCATTCAGATTCAGCAGATGGCTGCCATCTAAAACACAATAAAAGCCACTCTGAAAGCCAATGTCTGTTTACATTTGTATTGATAACTGTTTAGCATTCAATTTTAAGGTGGGGATGGGCAATATTTACTATCATGATAAATTACATGTCACAATAAGCTTTTCCGAGTACAACGTGAATATCGTCAGTACTTAAAGAACACTTAACAACTGTATGTTTCATCACAAAGAGAACCTAATTAGCTGGAGTGGGGCACATCAAAATGTTAAGTAAAAAACATTGTATTCATGTTTTTTTTAGTATTTTTTCAGTATTTGTAATGTGGCACTACTGGCTCTTTTTGTTATAATGTTATATTTTTGCTCACAAAGTAACTGATACTTTTCCCCCCCAAATCAATCAGGCATTGAAGCACAAAGAGGCCCAGATGAGCTATTACCTACCTGTTGAGCAAGTCAAACAACTCTGTAGTAGCTGAAAAGGACTGAAGCAGAGCATTTACACAACATGACAGGTTGTAGTTGAAAAGGCCCCTCACACCTGCAAGTTTGAGTGGTTTTGTGGGTTAATGATGCACTTTTAAATACCCATCTTTTAAAGATGCCTAGTCTCTATTTGTCATCAAGGAGCCTCATTAATGTAACTTGTTTGCTGAAAGCACTAAGCATTGAATCACTTCATTAAACTACTAAAAACTGTAAACATGTGCGAAAGCATTAAAAAGACATAACTTACCAGAGACTCTGCTTACATCCAAAGAGATAGATCTTCTCAAAGACATTCCCATTCAGTAATGAACAAGTGCAGTAAAAAGTACTAGGAGTTAATTTGAAGAAAAAAATAATTTGATGTTACCTAAATATAACAGTGAGTATAATATTTCATTGGTAGTTATACCTATATCCACAACTTGGCAATAGGACAATATCATTATTGTGATATATCCATCCATCCATCCATCCATTTTCTAAGCCACTTCTCTGTCAGGGTCGTGAGCGGGTGCTGGGGCCTATCCCAGCGGTCATTGGGCGGAAGGCAGGATACACCCTGGACAGGTCGCCAGTCCATCGCAGGGCAGACAGACAGACACAGTCACTCACACACTCACTACCCAGGGGCAATTTAGCATATCCAATTGGCCTGACTGCATGTCTTTGGACTGTGGGAGGAAACCGGAGAACCTGGAGGAAACCCACACAGACACGGGGAGAACATGCAAACTCCACACAGAGAGGACCCTGGTCACCCGGCCGGGGAATTATTGTGATATATTACTTCATAATATGTCACATGGATGGATGGATGGATGGATGGATGGATGGATGGATGGATGATCATTTGTGAATATCGTCAGCACTACAAACACTTCCCAATTCCCTGGTTCATTATAAAAGAGGTTATAATTAGTCCTGTTTAACTGGATTTAGCACAGCACATTATGTGAAATACCTGACACAAATAGTTTTATTCATACTTTTTGGTAGTTATTTTTTATTGTGGCACTTCTTTGTCTATTTCAACTTATTATATATCAGACAAAATAAATATTGTGGCATAATGTGTATCATTAAAACTTCTTGAAATATTGTGACATTACATTTTTACCATTTTGTCCACCTTTACATATGTAAGCAAAAAAAAAGAAATGTTTTAACATGTTACTCCTATTCCAATAATATTAAATACAAATTTTTAAAGTACAAACTGTGGCGCAACATGAAGAAAAACCTTAAGGGTGAATTCTAACAATTTGTTGGAATTCATATTTTTCAATCATTGAGATGTAAACAAAGGCTTTCAGATTGCTTTAGTGTGAAATGGTGCACTGTAGATAAACTAACCAGCTTGAATTTATTTACAGTAGTACTGCTAGCCAGTGCTCACAATGTCTAACCTATAGCCATAATATAAATCTTGGCTTTTTTTTAATCCAAAATCACCAGTGAACCTATATGTCATCCGGGTTGTTATATGTAATGTTTTTTTGTGAGTGGGTTCTATTTTGGATTACAACACCTGGCATGTACATTTCCGTCATGTGTATATTTAAAATGATGCTTTAGGCCAGGTCCCTCAAAACTACCGTCAAATAATGTCTTAGGCTGGTAATGGCTTCCAGTCATGTAGCTCTTAGAAACATTAAACGCTATAGACGTCTGGTTCCTATCACCAACGTTGTGACCAACTCTGACTTTATTAGTTTCTCTGGAAGTGAGTCCTTCACATCAAACCACTCTGAATCGTTTTGTTTACAACTTCAGGGTTAAATTTGGCAGATATTTGGAAAAACAGGTAGAATTTTCCTTTAAACTGCCAAAAAATAACTCACGAAACAAGCACAGTGATTAACAAAAGCACATAGCTTATGTCTAATAGGCCTATGACATTAGTTACGTTTCTGTACTGCAATATTTATAATAGATCAGTTTTGAAATTACTTCATACCTCTTCAGTAAGACTGAAATTGTAAACAACATGGGAATTGAATCTGCTCTTAAGACGAAAAACAGTTTAAGGTAAGGTGCCTCTTCATGTTGCTACAAATATGCCTCCACATTTAGCTGCAGCACTGTGATAAACGTGAAATGCTATTGCTAACACAATTGTTTAATTCGTGTAATGCGAAACGTTGATGCAGAACCAAAGACTGACCTTCCTGCTTCAGCCGTCGTCAAACATAAAAGTCCGAAAGTAGTCATCAAGAGATTCGCTTCATCCAAAACGAACGTTAACTCCGATAACAACACTGACCACTGAGGAAACAGTTTTGCTTTCGCTTTCATTTCGGCTGTTGGATTGTTTAAGAGCGAGCACATCGAGAAATCGTCAAGTGACTGTCTTTGTGTATACACTACTAAGGAGTAGTAGTACATATAAACTGGTTTATAATTCTAAACCAGTTGCTAGACTATGGGATACTGTACTACATGTAGTGTCACTTTTAAGTAACAAGACCTTTGTAAACTTATCATCTTACTCTAAGCCATCTTTAAATCATGGTTTGAGTCATCAGGCCTACTTGAAAAAATCTGGTACACAGAATTTAAAAACATGTTATTAAAGCGCTCAATAGCAAAGATTAACAAAGATAACTCTAGAATAACTGACTGGACAGACATTTTTGAAAGACTTTTAGCCATAACAAAAAGAAACACAACTATGGTATAAACTGAATCACAGTGATGTGGCGCAAGCTTGGATAAAATTGTTTGTGTTGATATGTTTAAAAATCTGCTCCACTGACTGTAATTTATTTGCTTTAAGTTGATTGTTTAGGTCATCATAACCTTTAAATCATCCTTGCCATATATTTTAGTTTTTAGACATATTTGAGTTTTTTATCTACCATTTATTTTACTTTGCAAACTTTAACACTTTTTGTTTACTATGATTTCCTTTTTATATTACTGTCATCACCCACCCTGTGTATGACTCGCCCTAACAATGTACATAGTTCTATAACTTTTGCTGTCTGAGGCAGATAAAATAAACTACTGATCACAAAAAAGATTTCTTCTCTTTTTCCTTTAAGTCAAACCAAGTCATAATACAGAAACCAAAGAATTAACACATTAATTGTTCATAGAAATACAACACTTCTTGTTTCATTTTCATTTGTTTAATCATTTATACATAATCAACAGCTATTCATTTATCTGCTTATATCTTGAGAGGGCTGTCACAAGTATTTAAGCCTCTTTGGGCCCTTTTCTTAAGACTTTAAGATGACAGTGATATTGTTTCAACTGGCAAATTGCATGAGTGCTGTTATAAATTACTCAACACTATTCTCTTGCCACACCCTCAAACCTTATTCTGCAAAACTGAAACAGAACCAACTTCTGGGTGACAAACAAACACTGCCTTGTTGTGGAATGTTTCATTCAAAAGGTATATAGTGACAATGCAAAATGTTTGAAATTTGTTTCTGCATGTAGACACTGCTGACTAGTGAAATTTGACTGTGGATGTTGTTCATTTCTCATTCCGTGCAGGCAGACTCAAGCTGTCTCAAAAGACTCAGACTCTTTTTATTTTAGGTGATGGTGTGCAAATCTTGCTTTCAGGATAAAGCCCTGTAGTAAGGTCCAAACATGGTATTCCACATCTGCTGGAAGAGTCCAAAGAGCCGAAGGATCCATGGAAAAGCTGAGGGCAAAGCTGTGGATTAAGGATTTTAAGAAAATAAATTATAATAGACTCATAAAAGGTTTTTGGAAGGCATATTACAAATATGAAGAACCAACAAATATTTCTAAAAAACAAACTGAATGCAAATTGTATAGTATTTTATGCAATAGCTAATTAACTAAATACAGTCCTATCCATCAGATAATTGCAACTTTATCCACTCCATTTGTAAGCTTACTGTTCTTTAGAGCACCATCAGCTGCTGAACATGGAGTCCACCTCTTTGTTTCTTGACAAGCTGATAAACAGGTGCACAGTTTAATTACATGTTAGTCATCTCACCTGGGTCCATGCGTATGAGCAACAGGTACAGCAGCAGCAGAAGCAGAAAAGCTCTGCGAAGAGAGTGGGACCTGATGTTGGTGCTAACAGTGGAGAGGGCCCTGTACAACAATCTCACAACAGAGTTCAACCACTGGACCAGCAAACCTAAGGGGTAAAACCAATAAAAGTTTCATACATTTGCTCGCACACATACACTGCCTGAAAATGACAGCTTTCACGGACACCCAAAAGACACTAGTACACCTTACTAGAAAATAAACATAGAATGAGTTACCAGTTTATTAAAGTAGATGTTGCACTTACACTCACTGGCTATATTATTAAGTACATCTACCATATACAACACTTGTGAATCAGAGCAAGGATAAATCATACATTTTGTAGTCTCAGGGAACACACATTTCACAGAAAATTGCTATATTAATTTTTTGAATGTTTGTGTCCAACCTTTATTACATTTTTGTAATAACTTTATTACATCTTTATTTCTTTTCAAGTAACTTGCTTTCAGTTTTATAAAGAAATCTTCAGGGATCTTTTCTAAACCGACCGTCTGCAATCCGCCTTGAGGCGTCACCCAAGATCAGCTTTATAGAGACTGTGTCTTTGCCCCGAATTAAAACTAAATTTAATCACAGAAAAACTCAATCAGTCCGTTTAAATAACCTTATCAACATATATCCATGTTCTGACGATGGCACTAACACCTTAGATCTAAAACTTGGACTACTTAATATAAGATCATTAAACTCTAAAGCAGTCGTCATAAAAGAAATTATAAGCGATCATAAATTTGACTTTTTTTGTCTTACTGAAACGGGTTAGACCAGATGAATATTTAGCTTTAAATGAAGCCACGCCTGTAGGCTATAATTACGCACATAGGCCAAGACTATCAGGCAAGGGAGGTGGAGTCTGTGTAATATACCAAAATACTCTCGATATTAGTCTGAAACAATGCGACACATTTTTTTCCTTTGAGGTCCTCTCTATTCACGTCACAAATCCGGTCACAAAAAAGAAGGCGTTGTCATTATTTAACATTTACAGACCACCAGGGCCATACTCTGAATTTATAAAAGAATTTAGTGACTTCGCTGCAAACCTGGCTGTGTGCAACGATAAAGTAATAATTGTAGGAGATATCAATATTCACTTTGAGAAGGTAGACGACCCATTAAAAAGGGCATTTACCTCAATCCTAGACTCTGTTGGTTTTACCCAAAATGTAACAGGGCCGACACACGACTGTAGTCACACGTTAGATTTAGTTTTGACACTAGGTCTTAACATAGACAAGCTTAATATCCTACCGCAAACCACAGCAATCTCCGACCATTACTTAATTTCATATGAGCTACGATTTAGCCATAATATATATACGTCCCCTCGTTATTCAACAAAGCGCACAATAAAACCTTCTACCACCCTACAATTTATAGAAAATCTCCCAGAGTTATCAACCCCAGTCTCCACTCCATCAGATCCAATGGAACTAGATTTACTAACCGATTATTTAGAAAATACGTTACGATCCACTTTAGAAAATGTGGCCCCACTTAAAATAAAAAGAATAAGGCAGAAAAAGTTCGCCCCGTGGTACAACGATAAAACCCGGACCTTAAAACAAACAGCTCGGAAATTAGAGCGGAAATGGCGTCATACCAAACTAGAAGTGTTCCACACTGCCTTGAAGAACAGCCTTATAGAGTATAGAAATGCTCTCACAGAAGCTCGCTCAGCATATCTGGCCTCGCTGATCGAGAATAATAAGTATAATTCTAGAGTTCTGTTTAATGTGATTTCCCAAATCACACAAAATCAGGCAGGTAATGAACCAGAAATCCCAGCAACTCTCACCAGTGAAGTTTTTAATGGACTTCTTTAATAATAAAATTGATGATATTAGACAACAAATTCAACCCATAGTATCAAATTCAAATCCAGCTTGGCTGTCATCTGACTTGGCTGATATAGAACAAAACACAGCTGTAGAAAAGAGTCTGGAAACCTTTTACCCACTCCCACAGCTGGAGCTAGAGAAGATGATCTCTTCTGCAAATTGCACAACCTGCACACTCGACGCAATTCCATCAAAATTACTCAAATAAGTACTGCCAGTTATTATAAACCCTATCTCAACTATTGTAAACTCGTCCCTTAGTCTGGGCCATGTTCCCAAAGCTTTTAAACTTGCTGTTATCAAACCTCTGATCAAGAAACCAAATCTTGATGTCACCATTTTGTCTAATTACAGGCCTGTTTCCAACTTACCGTTTATATCTAAGATCTTAGAAAAAGCTGTGGCCCAACAACTTAGTTCATATCTACACAAGAACCATAAATAAGAAAAATTTCAGTCTGGATTCAGGCCACACCACAGCACTGAGACGGCTCTAGTTAAGATAACTAATGATCTTCTTCTTGCCTCTGATCAAGGCTACATATCTCTCTTAGTGCTACTTGACCTTAGCGCAGCTTTTGATACAATAGACCACAATATTCTCCTAGAAAGGTTAGAAAACATGGTTGGAGTCACAGGGACAGCCCTATCATGGTTCAGATCTTACCTATCAGAACGTTATCAGTTTGTTAGGGTAAACAATTTATCTTCCAATTATTCAAAAGTGAGATTTGGAATTCCGCAGGGGTCTATATTAGGACCATTACTATTTACACTATACATGTTACCGTTAGGCACAGTTATAAGTAGCCATGGCATTAACTTTCATTGTTATGCAGACGATACTCAACTGTACATATCAGCCAAACCTGATGACCAATACAGGTTAAAGAAAATGGAGGACTGTGTAAAAGACGTGAAAGGCTGGATGTCATGCAACTTCCTCCTATTAAACAGTAACAAAACAGAGGTTCTCCTTCTGGGTCCAAAATTAGCAAGAAGTAAATCACCAGATTTAATCTTAAATCTCGCCGACTTTCCAGCCACACCTGGATCAGCAGCAAAAAATCTTGGCGTTATAATAGATTCAGATTTATCATTCGATCAACACATAGGCAGCATCACTAGGACAGCTTTTCTACATCTTCGCAACATTGCCAAGATCAGAAATGCCCTGTCCCTGCGTGATGCAGAAACACTAGTACATGCCTTTATTACTTCTAGGCTCGACTACTGTAATGCGCTACTGTCAGGATGCACGAGCAGGAATTTAAACAAACTCCAACTAGTCCAAAGCGCCGCAGCCAGGGTCCTCACTAAAACTAGAACATTTGAGCATATTAGTCCAGTGCTATCATCACTTCATTGGCTACCTATTAAATTCCGTATTGATTATAAAATCCTTTTATTGACTTATAAAGCCCTACATGGTCTTGCTCCTGAATACCTGCAAGACCTTATTTCTCATTATGAGCAATCACGACCACTCAGAAGGTTTCAGCTGGGGGAAGAGCTTTTTCTTATAAAGCCCCCAAACTCTGGAATGATCTTCCAGAAACTGTTCGGGACTCAGACACAGTCTCAATCTTTAAGACTAGGCTGAAAACTCACTTGTTCAGTTTAGCTTTTGGTAGCTAATGTTCCCCCTTAGATAAAGGCAGCAGATCCAGGGGTCCATGGACACAGGGAATTATAGTAAACTGAGACGCTGGTGCTGTCGTCCCGCTGCTCGCACGCGGTCACTCAAGTTTGTGGACGGTGGAGCGGAGGGATGCCGAATTGTTTCAGAGTGCTGCCGTGTCTGTGTGTCCTTCTGGTTCTCTCCTTTCAGTTAAGCTGTCATAGTCAGATCTGCCGGAGTCGTTAGCCACACTCTGTAAATGTTTACATTCCCTGTTTATGTACAAACGGATAGAACAAAACTAATTCCATTTACCTGCTTTCTTTCCAAGTATACAACCACCCATATGTCCGGCTGGACACTGAAGGACGACTGACTGCCGAGCCCTCCTGCTACCCACTTCAGACCAGCTGCCCACGCCCCAACCACCTACCTTGGATGAGCTGCCCACCCTACGCTAATGTTCTCATAGACTCCTAGTTATTCCTAATACCAATAATACTGCTATTAATATTAGTAGTATAATCACTTGTAGGTAGTTTGACCAGAGGAGGATGGGTCCCCCTGGTGAGCCTGGTTCCTCCCAAGGTTTCTTCCTCAGTTCTGAGGGAGTTTTTCCTTGCCACTGTTGCCCCTGGCTTGCCCACTGGGGGGTTTCTGTACATTCTTACAGTTCTCTTGAAACTTTTTCCTTTTCTGAAATTCTGTAAAGCTGCTTTGTGACAGCATCCGTTGTAAAAAGTGCTATACAAATAAATTTTATTTGATTTTCCACACCTTCAAAGTTCAACTGACTTGGCCAATTCATTGCTCTAAAAACACCAGCAGCTTCTCTGTATGATGCGTAACTTTACATACTTTTCATCTATTTCCTTTTCTTGTTAACAGCTTCTTGATTGCTACACATCCTTTCAGACCTACAACATTGTCTTCTCACAGTGGACAGATGGACAGAAACATCTGTGGGTTTTGTTTCCCCAATTGGAGCTTCATTGTCACCTGTCTGTCAAAGATGAAAGCTTTCTGTAGTCTAACAGGTCTTGCAAGATTAAGAGTCTGCTTTTATCTATATCTTAATATTTTCCAAACACCTGTTTTTTTCTTTACTGTATTTCCTTTAATCATCCAACTTGACCTCACTAATGCTCCTGAGGCTGAATACAATCAAATCCTTACAGCAATGTTCCAACATCTAGTGTAAAGCCTTCTCAGAAGAGTACAAGCTGTTCCTGCAGAAAAGGAGGGACAGACTCCCTTACAGTATTGCCATAGTTTTAGATCTCTCAGTTTTACTGTTGGCTAAAAATTGTCCACCAACCACAGAAATCCAGCTGATTGTGCCCTGAGGCCAAAAACTGAAGAGTTACAGAATGAACACAAGCTGTGAGTGAACAGAAAAGATGAGCTACAGTCTGTAACTGTATACCAGCAAAGTGATATAAAGTTGAGTGAAGTGGTCAGCCAGTGTACAGTGTTAAAAAGCTTTGCAGCACTTGATACACTCATAACAGTGCAACATTACTCTATCATGCCACCATCATGCTGGGGATACCACTGTGCAGAGAGTGCATCTAAATAATATCTGGTCCCTCCACACTGATGGACAGGAGAAAAGAGGGGATGATTAACAGCAAAGCAACAGATAAGCTACATTCAGGAACTGTAATCCTACTAAGTGCAGCTACATGGTGGGACCTGATCAAATGACCAGTAAGTTGACATACAAAGTAAATGTACTTCATAAAGTTGCAACTTACTACATATGAAATGAGCTAACTGATCAGTAATTCAAGAGATTAATTTGAAAAACCCTCTACTGTTTAAGCCAATCAGTGAGACATACCTTGCGGAGTAGTAACGCTGCTTCTAGCCTCTGCCTGCACACAGAGAGATTCTGGGACTGTATATGAGGGGGGCTTATTTTTGGCATTAAAATTCTCCACTACTGTGAGTGCAGTCTGTCTCTGGTCTTCATTAAAGGCAGCCTGTCCTACTTCATCCTCCAGCAGTTCTATGGCCTCAGTGGTTTGGCCAAGTGGCAGCAGAACATGTAGAATATAAAGCTCTGCAACACTACTGTAACCTGACTGGCTCATGTTACTGGAGCAGTGCAGCCATGTTCGGACCACTTCCTGCACTTCTGCCTGCTCGGCCACTTTGAAGTAAAGAAGAATACTGGAACAGCATAAAAGAAAAGCAGTTATCAGTTTGTGGGCATTATTATGTTAACACTTATATTCTACTTGCACACAACCTAAGCTTTCTAATTTTTAGCTAAACAAGATGCTTAAAATCTTTACCACAGTATAGTTTTTTCTTGTCAAATTCACAAGAGATAATAATGAAAACAACATCAAACTGATCAAGCTCATAATGAAATACCTAGGGAAAGGCTTACAGGTGTTTTACTGCTAACATGTTTTAGTTAGCCAACTACTGATTGGCACAGCGTGGCACCAATGTAACCACATAATAATTAAGAGCATTCTGCACTCCAGCACCATAACAGTCTACAACACAATAATAAAATGGAATTTTTAAATTATGATTTAAAATGTAATCTCCACTACTCAAGTAATTGAAATTTTACCCTGATTTGTGAACACAAATGTAAGTCAGCAATATGTATAATGTGCATAATGTGTCAGGTACTGCTTTTACCACATCTGCATGAGTTTTGCAGGAATTTTCACTGTTTCGCCGTAGTGCTGCAAGATCCATGTAAGGACATCGTGCCACTGGTTAAGCTCAGCCAAAGCTTGAACTCCAACTATACAAAGCGCTGCTTTCAACTCTCCATGTCTGAAACTTTGGACACAAACGGAACGCTATTATATGTAAAAGTATTAAAGGTTACAAGTATAACTTGCAATGTCTTTATATGACCCAACCACCTCAGAATCATATGGTGTTTTGTAATAGATGGCTTATAAATCTAGATCACCTATTCAATTTCTCATTCATATTCTTCATATCACTTTCTGCAGGAGCATCCCGTTTTAATTGGGCATTGCTGTCTGAATTCAATTGCTTTCATGCCTGATTGAGAACACTGCTTTATGTAAATCTTTATGATTTTGATTTTGTATTAACCTTCAGAGACCATCTTGTTTAAAGTACTTATGTCTACATCTGACTGTCATTAAAACTGCATATTCCAGCAGCTCCGAAGGCCACATAAAACACGACAATGAAATAACAGCTCATCTATAACTTCAGCGCAAGCAAAATACTCTGTAAAAGAGATCTGTTTTGTTTTCAAGTCACAAGAAATTGTTTACAGGTTCAATGCTAATAGAGCACCCAAACAACAGCATTCATTCAATAATGAACGAGAAAAACTACTGTGGACGGTAACGTTAGCTAGTTAGGTTATGTCTCTCAAGCTTTCAGACACCTTACTATTTCTTCACAGACAGAAGCTGCATTTAATTCACCCACCAGGTTTCTTCTTGCTCGTCCGAATTCAAACTTCCCAGTCCCTTCTCACATGTGTCAAACGCAGCTTGAAAATCTTTTCTGACCATTAAATGTTCTACAGCAGCGTCCACGAGTCCAGCTCGAGGTGCATGTAAACATGCTGGAGGACTACTGAGGCGAACCGAGGTTGACGAACTGCTCCTCATAGCGACCAAATTGCTGCTTTTTCGTCAGTGTCAACAAGCTTCATGTAGGCCTTTTCGTTTATTTTAACCTGTAGCATGCGAACCAAACCGCTGGGAACCGCACCAATGGCCGTTTAAATACAAAATATTTAAGGCTCTCTGAGGGCAGACGGACCACTACTTAGTACTACTGCGTTCCAATATGTTCACTTGTGCTCTAACTAGGGCGCTTGTTTGCTGGTGCGTAGAATACAGGACGACAGCTAAAGAGCCTAGCTAGAAGGCAGTACCTCCTCCAATACACATATTGGAACGCGACCAGTTTCATGCGGCTACATCTGCTACTTCCGTGTAAATGACATATGGGAAACCACTCTACAAGCTAAAAGTCCTACCACACAAGACAGTGACGCTCTAACATGGATTATGCACCTAACTGTGACTTTGAAGCTTGCAACAACTTAACTAAATTTTCATAAGTGCAGGGCTGCATTCAGTTTGACCACCAGGTTTATTTGCGTTCATCTGTATCAACTAAAGTCTCCAGTGTCTTCCCACGTGTAAAAAATGAAATCTAAAGTTTATAAAAATGTAACATCTGACAAAATATTTTCATCTGGAACAGATATCAAGAAAACACAATTAAAAACAGAAAGTTTCACCTCATTGTGCCAATTCAAATGTTTCTTACTGTACAAAGGACAGTAAAGCTCTATATTGCCTATTTTAGTGTTTTACGCATAAACAACAGTTGATAAGATTGTGGCTTTTAACACTGAGATATTTTTAAATATTAAATATTCCAGAATTACTAGTAAAAAATGCAATTTTTTACCTTTAGCTCAACACCCATAAAATAAACACCTTTGATCACCTTTTTTATATGTAGCACAAATCATTATTTAAAAAGTGCAAATATGTGGTCTTTTACACAGTATGTCATAGTAAACAAAAAAAGCATTTCATTTATTAATCACAACTTATAATCACTGATTGCTGATCATTGCCTCACTAACCAAGAGCTGACGTCGTTGTGTAAGTAATTTCATTATATTTTTCCTCCTTCTCCAAGTCACTTTCAAACCATAGTCTCTCTCTGGTGTTTCTTTCACTAACAGGCCCAAGCTTTGAGTTCTTGGAGGAGTCTTTGACTGACTTGGAGAAAAGAGGAGGTGGAGAACAGATGACGAACGGCAGTGTTCACTATGTGCCATTTCCGGAGTCTCTACATGAGGAGGGGTGAAAACAGTACTTGTGTCAGGTGTGTAGTTCCCTTTTGATGAAGGTGTGTGAACAAAGTCAACAGTCCTCTGTTTTCCAACTATGGAAGCACGAGGTTCCACCATTTCTGAGGTCCTAAAATGGGTTACTGTAGCTTCTGATGTAGCTGTTATCTGCCTTCTTGCGGTGATTGAAGCAGTCAGTCTTGAAACCTCTGCAGGAACCTCAATCTGGTTGTTTGGAGAAAAATTTTTGTCAATATCACTTTGAGCTTTTGGAGTTTCCCCAGCACATGCAGCAGTCTTTTTGTGCTGGATTTGTCTCTGTGGGATTGATGTGCTTGTCTCAAATGACAAAGCAGAATATTTGCAAACAGTATTTCTTCTAACTTGAGGCAAAGACAAAATAGATGTTGTGTTTATCGTGTTTGCAGGGAGCCGATTCTTCTTCCTCCCACGTCCTCCTCGTCTGACTGCTGTGTCTTTGATTGAGGTAAACTGTGGAGACACCTGCAGCAGACAAAAGCATATTTTAGTCACATTCAGAAATTTGTACAGCTAATTTTGTTTATATAACCTCAATATTGTTTTCTTTCGTATTCATATAGCACCTTTTAGGTATTTAATCTTACAAATACAATCCCTCTACCCCAATCGTCAGGCAAACAGAGCTTTTTTCCACTGTTTACAAACACAACCTATATAATCAAACCCTATTTAAATCATTGATTTTGGGTTCATGCATACTTACCCAAGAGGAAACCGCGATGCTTTGCCGTGATTCTTCTGATACAAAGGACTTCGGATTAATGGCACTTCGTAACTGCTGTCCATAGTCATGCCTCGGTCCATTTCGGTGTTGCTCTACAAATAACAGCTGAGATTTTTGCGGATTCAGCAAAGTCCTTTTTCGTGTTTGGCGAGGCATGAGAAGTCATGATAACCCTGTTTTCAAAAGTGGGGGAAACACCATTTATAATATATGACTGACTGATTGGTTGGTTGATTCCTGTTAAGAAGAGATCTATTTATAGCACATAACAAAAAAAAGGTACAACATGTTGTAAGCTAACGTTAGCATACTGAGAGAAGTAATAAGTCCTTTAGTGCAAAATCCAAAACTAACGTACGGCTGATCCTCACACATTAGCAGCGTTGGTCCATGTTCTGCTCATCCCACTGCGAATCATACACAATGTAGGCTATTATATTTGAAAACATTATATATAATTTTTTTTTTCTTGTATCTCTAAGTGAAATCGAGCCCAGTCTCGGACACGTACTGCTCTGTACTCTTCTCTCATTGGTTCCCCACACAGACACGACCAGCGTCGCTCAAACCCATTGGTCAGACCACGATCACGTGATTGAAAACAGCAGCACTGCGCCAAAATTCAAACTGCTGTGCTGCCTGTGCTTTAGACGCGACGGTGAATTTCTGTTCACAGATCTGATCCGGTTGATTTTTCAGAACGACAAGACAAGGACATATGATTAACTGAGAACTGGCGTAATATGAAGGTTTGCTTATCTTAATATTGACTGCCTATTATTAAGTGGTTCGAGTTCGGTTCAGTCGTGAAAACTGACTTTGTGAACATGTTGCCCTACATACGCTAACCTATCTAGCGTTAGCTGCTGAGCCAAACGGTGTCGCGAGTCCAGCTGGTACTAACTAGCGCTCTTTGTCTTAGACTGTACGACATAGCTGTTGTTGCTAACAATAGTGGCAGTTTGAACCCCGTGCAAGTGCAAATACTTAATTTCACCCTTAGTTGGGATTAGAGTAGACCATATGAGAACGGGTATGAATCAGATGTTGGGCAGTTATCGTTAGATACTAGCGAGGTACTGATTTTGCGTTAGCATGTCTTGTGAGGTTACTGCGTACGTAAGGTTGTTTAGCGTATTCAGAAGCTAGCTAACTAGCTAGCTTGGCTCCTTAACAGCAAAATGTTTAACAAGTGGAAACATGAGGTCAAGCGCGCAGTGACTGATCCAAACAACACGCTCGGGTTTTAACGGTATTATATTCCAAAACAAAGTACGTCACACGATTAGCTTATATTCAAAAGTGCTAGTTTTTCTCTAAGTTTAGAGTAAGTAAGTTAAATTTCCAACAGTAGTGTGATAAATAACGTTGGATATTCCACCAAGGTCAGCTGTTTTATCCCTACGCTGGCATCGCACCTCCCTGCAGATATTTGATAGCAGCTAACATCGATTGATCGAACGACTGCTCAGTTTGTTGACACTCAGGTCAGATAGCTCGATATGTTGCTATCTGGCTATCATTCTTCCTGCTTTTCATAATAGAATGTTAATGGTGGGATCGTTTTCCTTTTCTCCAGACTGCCAGTGGCCACGACAATCCTGTCGCTGTGATATGAACAGAATGAGGGAGAGTCCCAGGAGGCCCATAATCCTCAAGAGGAGGAAACTGCCATTTCAGAGAAATGGACTTGGTGGACACATTGAGGCGTGTGATGGGCCACGGACCAAGGCTGCCCCACCGCCAAGCGCGCAGTCCTTTCCTCACGGTATTTGCATCATGGACCATCCTACTATGCCTGACACACAGGTAGTGGTCATTCCAAAGACTGCTGATCTTCAAAGTGTCATTGGTGCACTGACTGCCAAAGGGAAGGAGTGTGGCCCACAGGGGCCAAACAAGTTCATTTTACTGAGTGGAAGCAGTAGTCTGGAGGATGGAGCCAATCCTTTCTTCAGTGCCTCATCAGAGGCTGGACAAACCTCATGCAAAAGCAGCCAGACTCTTGCTGTTGGTCCTGAGGGAGGTGTAACCACAGACATTGTGGTGGATTCTAGTAAACCTAGTATGTGTCGAATAAACCATTTAAATAATGAGTTATGTATTTTTACTTTATTGATTTGTTTATGTTTGTATGTTTGTCATTCATTGTACTGTATACATTTCCTGATCACTGTCACATTTTTCATTTTGTCAGTGAAAAAAGAAGCAGACTGCAGTCCTTTAGACACCAGCCTGACAAATATCCAGTGGCTGGGGAGAATGAGCACAGATGTCCTAGACCCTAAGTTGGAAAGGAAAGATTCCAATAAGGAGAATCCACAGCTTCAGCAGGTACATACTGAGAAGTGCAGAATGACCAAAAAAGTTAGCTGTTTGTTAGATTTCTTACTGTTGTTCCATGGTGTTTCATAATAAGTCATAGATTTAATCTTAATGTTCTACTTACAGATCTAAACATTTTTTTCACTATTTCAAATCAGTGTTTTGTCTTCTCCTTCAGCCAAAGCATGCTGATGAAGAAGTGGGTGCTGTTAAAAACCCTCTGTCAGAAAGACCACCTTACTCTTACATGGCCATGATCCAGTTTGCTATTAACAGCAAGAAAACAAGGAGAATGACTCTGAAGGAAATCTATAATTGGATAGAAGATCACTTCCCATACTTTCGGAATGTGGCAAAACCAGGTTGGAAGGTAATGTAGTAATTGTAACTTTCTTCAACATTTTATCCCCTTTTTATTAAAATGAAACAAAACATGATGTAATTTTTGTCTTTAAAGCAAACTTTTGTCATTTTAAGGCCAGAACAGACATTCATTACTACAATTCATTATTGCATGTTTGGACTTGTAACAGCTTGTGGTTCATTAACTGAATTATTGTTATTGTAATTTATTTATTTTATAATTATTATTGTTTGTTTTATTTTTATTTAAGAATTCCATTCGGCATAACCTCTCTCTGCATGATATGTTTGTCCGGGAGACCACACCAGATGGCAAAATCTCCTACTGGACAATTCGACCAGAGGCAAATCGTTGTCTTACTTTAGACCAGGTTTATAAGGTAAGGATCATCACTGGCTGTATATCCATGGTTGAGACCACTTAGTATTACATAAATTAGTTTGTAATCAAATTAAGCACGTAAAATTTAGGGGTGCGCCAGTCATGAATTTTAAGGCAAAGTCAGATTCTTTTTAGCCATTCGACCAAAAACCATAAGTGTTTTTTCTACTTATTTCTTCCTTTTTTATGTATATTTATTTTTGAAAGCAACACACAACAAATGCAAACATTTGTAGCTGTATTTGATTCACAGCATACTGTCTTGCAACATTTGTATCAAAAAATAATGTCAGGTCAGCCAAAGTGAAAATAAATCGGGTTCTGAATTTGGACTTGTTTTGATTGTGCACTCCTAGTAATTTTGTGCTAAATATTTGGTTCTTTAAGGGTTCTTGTAAAGACAGTACCATGAGGATTCAAAGAACCATCTACATGCTTAATAGTGGTGTTTTGTTTTGTTTTTTAATGGTGAAATCTTCAGATTCATGGAGATTGTGTTGTATTTGTCTGAAAATAGTCCTATATCACACCAAAAAGGGTTCTTCTGTTGTTACAAGTGTGACATCATAACAATAACGAAACCCTTTATGGTGCTTGTATAACTATTTTTAAAAGTATAGTATTATATTGTTTGCCTTACTTTTATTTTCTCACAAATGTGGCCACGCTTCTTGTTTCCCAACCCCCTCACAGCCTGTGGTTGACCCAGCGGCCTCCCCTTACCCTCAGACTGTGCAGGTCTGTGACCCACAAGTAAGACCTTTTTTAACTTTACCTTTTCCATGCCTTTCACTGCAGTCTGACAGGGACGACACATCTCTCCATCACCTTCTTCAAGATGCACTGATTTCATTTCAGGAGTGTTCAAGCTGGAGCATGTTCATCTCTGCAATTATTACCACTTCTGTTTCTATGATTAGCATACTTTTTGCTTCGCTCGGGCAGTGACTGAGTTCTGTTACGGCTGGTAACTACGCTACTGTGGCATAAAGAACCTGGAAAAGTAAACAAAACTTGTCTTTTCACAGCAACAGAAGCGAGCTGTGCCTGATCAGAAGAGACTTGCACCAGCTGGTAGCACAGGTACGTAAAAAAAAAATAAATAAATGTCTGCTGTCATTTTCTTTACATCAGGAATTTTTGAAAGGCTCCATTTAGGATATTGTTGCCTACAGAGATAACATATGCATTTTAAATCACAGATTACTTGATTTATTGTTATAATAATCCTGAGATGACTTGTGTGCTAATAGAATTAGTAGTACCAGCCCAATGGAAGTAAGTGAAGTGGTGTAGTGTTGTGTGTTTTTTTTGTTTTTTTTTTTTAAATTAATTTATTGATTTGTTTATTGTTTTCTTTTTTCTTTCTTTCTTGTAACATCTACGTTTTCTTTAGAGAGGAAGATGAAGCCTCTCCTGCCTCGTACAGACTCATATTTGGTACCCATCCAGCTTCCTCTGACTCCTTCGCTTTTCCTGCCCTCCTCAGCACCACTCCCTCTATCCACTCCGCAGCACGACACCATCTCCTCCACTGCCAGCTCCATTGGAGGAGGGAAGAGGGTCCGCATAGCCCCTAAGGTAAAGGCTTATTATATAGGGACTGAGTTTGTGGTAAAAACAAAATTGAACACCATTAAAGCGCTAGTTTCATGAACGATCAAATTTGGCCCCAAAATCAACCCACCAACATATTGTCTTAGATGATCAGAGTTGCATTTTGTGTCAATAATGTACAACCCTAATGGGCATTTCAATGAACAACTGCAAGAAATACATTAAAAGAGCCTTATCACCTCTTTAGAACGTCACCTATGATGTGTTAGTTAAGCAGAAAAATTGATCTTTCCTGCTGCATTGCAGGAAAGTGAGACACTTGTGTATAGTTTCCTACATCAACTAAAGAATACCCCATAATGAATGTTAATAGAAAATGGATGGATGGATTTTTGTAAGGCGCTTCTCCGTCAGGGTCGCGGGGGGGTGCTGGAGCCTATCCCAGCAGTCTTCGGGCGGAAGGCAGGATACACCCTGGACAGGTCGCCATCGCAGGGCAGACAGATAGACACAGACAGTCACTCACACACTCGCACCTAGGGGCAATTTAGCACGGGAGGAAACCGGAGAACCTGGAGGAAACCCATGCAGACACGGGGAGAACATGCAAACTCCACACAGAGAGGACCCTGGTCGCCCGGCTGGGGAATCGAACCCAGGCCCTCCTTGCTGTGATTTGATGTTATATGTATAGTAAACAAAATGTGGGATTAAAAATTATAATTAAAGATTTTAGCAACGTCACTATGTGCTAGCTATGCTAGTCTTGTTAACTGTGACCAGGACAGCTAGTCATAGCATATGCTCTATTTACACAGTAGACTACACTACATTAACTCGAAATCAGTGTGCCTTATGAGCAAAAGTGTTGAAAATATTGAGGCTTCAAGATGGCTTCCTGTCCCAGTTGAAAGGTAAAGATGTAAACCTCTGACTACATTTGGAAGAAGGTTATTATTGTTCAGCTTTTGGATGAGCTATTGCTTTAACCAAGTCATTTGGTGATGTGTTGAAAGGTTCCATCGAGTGATTCCAGTTCAGTGAAGTCTTGTGCTCTAACCCCAGACAAGATAAAGGAAGAGCCCATGTGTGTTCCTATCAACTCTGAGCCCCCTAAGGCTCTGCTGGGCAGTGGCAGACGAAGGGAGGCCAGCAGCTCTCGTCGTAAACAGCGACTGGTCCTGCCATCCAATGAGGAGCCTGTCCTGCTTTTCTCTGACAGCACTTTCTTTGACTCTGGTGTGGTATCAGACAACTCCGCCTGCCAGGATACACGTGACGCTGAGCAAGAGTCCCAGAAGCTTCACCCTGAACCACAGCCTGAAAGCCCCACCCGGGGTTACACATTCAAAACTCCCATCAAAAGCAGCCACCCAGCTTCCTCCACACCCAGTAAGCCACCCACAGCTCTTGAACCCTGGAGGATTACGCCGCTGGGTAAAAGCAGCCAAGAGGTGCTAGACTTCAGCCCCATCCGCACGCCCAGTGGCCCACTGCACACTCCACAGCGGCATGAGCACATTACCTTCAGTTTAAACAGCACACCCTTCAAAGAGCTGCCGCTTTTCAGCTCCCCCCGTGAGCTCCTCACTTGCAGCCGGCCCTCACCGCTCCATAACATGCCCAGCTGCTCCCGCCAGCTCCAAGTGGGGGCTGCCAACCGCTCTCTTACTGAGGGTCTGGTGTTGGACACCATGAACGATAGTCTGAGTAAGATCCTTGTGGACATCAGCTTCTCTGCCCTGGAGGACGACGACCTGGGCATGGCCAATATCAGCTGGTCGCAGCTCATTCCTGAGCTGAAATAATCTTGCTCTGGTGTTTCTTATCTGATATATTTCTTTTTTCCAAGCTGCTCACACTCTGTCTTCCATTTCTTAATGTGACTTTTACTAAATGTAGACAAGTTTCATGCCTTTTGTTGCAACACTTTTTCTTTGTACCCGCTGATTTCCACTCTTTAAAAATACTGATGTCATAAAGGGTTCTTTGGAGTGATGCTATAGAAGAGCCACTTTGGCTCCCTTAAGGACCTTTTGAATTTAGAGGTTCTTTAAGGACCTTTCGGTTCCATGGTTCTTAAAAAAGCTCAGTATAAAGATTCTTTAGGGCACATGTTCTCATGTTTTTCCACATCAAGGTCCACCTATTTATTACTGAAAGCAATTCATTTTTGGGGAATTTACCACAGCAACATTGGTGCCACAATGTGTGATGAGCATTATTAAATATAAAATGTTAACATATTAGGCTGACTGAAGCTGGTATTGTACCTGGAATCACTTAGAACTGTGGAAATTTAAGTGAATTGTCATATAGAAATTTAAATTAATTGCCATAAAGTGGCATCACCAGCCCACTCAGGACCACTCTCTTCTAAATATCTTCTGTAGTATCAAGTTAAAATTGCTTTTTGCCACAGTTGTTTTTAAAGAGTGTATATCGTCACCTCTTAACGTTTCACACTGCTTCTAAAAGTGGGGAGCGAGCAAAACTGTCGAAGGAATGTACTTAGAATTAAATTTGCACAATTTGTAATATGTATTTAGCGGTTTATAAAGAAAAGTGAGTACACAGATTTAACATAATCCAGTGAGACACTACTACTAAGTGAAATACCTGAACTGAAGCTGATACAATGTAGCTGTAATTAAAGGACACCGCAAAAACAGAAAAATAAATTCATCTGTAAACATCCTCACATCCATCAGCTGAGAATTTAATATTTTTTTCTTCCTCTTTTTGGCTTTTCAAGTACTTGGTTGAACGACCTTGTCCTGTTAACTGGTTAATCATATGCCTACACATGTGAATGGCATATGCATTTGTACAGTTCTGAGGCTTGGCAACACAGATTATGTGTTAACAAATGATCTGTTGCATGATGATGTGAAAATTGCCTCTGCTACCACTGTTGTGAAAGTGATTTGTTTCTATCCATTTTACATATACAGTCACAAAGGTTTGGGCGCCTCTGATGAAATTACATGTTTTGTTGACTTTATAAGTGAAAGTCTTCTACAGGGAACACATGTCTTCACATTTAATGTGTGATTACTGTTTGATTGCTCAGTTTACATATTGGCAAAAAATAATGACAATAAAAAGTGGCCTGAGCAAGTTATTGCAGTTTATAGTATATTTCTATTTTTTATTCCTAAAATGTTAAACTCAACAAATTAATAGGAATTGTGCACAAATTTGCAGAAATGTCGTATTTAAGTTTGTTCTCTGTAGAGGGCTTTGCTTTCACCCAAGACAACCAACAAAAGATATGATTTGACTAAGTGTTCTCAATTTTGTACACTGAAAGTCTTATTTTTTATTTTTAAAGTTTAATTTGTAATAGTACATACATTTGTTCTGGGTAAAAGGCAGATATGTAAATTTCACATCAGCAATGTATAGTTTAATAACTGGATAATCAGAACGCCCGCAATTTTTTTTTTTTAAACAATTTTACTTTACTTTTAACGCATTCAATATAATGCATAGTTTCTGATTCTGGACGTTACCAGTGTTCTGGATGTGAGGTAATAGTTGACTAAACCTGATCATCTTAGTTACAGACTATGGAAAACTAGTGTCTGTATCATGGTATGCATGGTCTTCTACAGTGTTTATTTTTTCTTAACGGGTACATTGTATTGCCCAGCCCTCGTCTCCTCAATACATTTTCCTTTAAAATGTCCTTGGTTTGACTTCTGCCTTTTGGCTTTCCATGAATAGGAAATGCACTAAAAATATAAGAGTATTCAGCTAAATTTAAATTTTTATTAAATTATTATTTTTATTTATTAAAATTTTTATATGCACGGAAATTTGTTCAGAGCTACACCATATGTTGTAGGTACATGCTCATCCAGCATTTCTTCTGAAATTAACGGTATTAAAATTTGTCCAACCTTTGCTGCAGTAACAGCCCCTACTGTTCTATAAAGGCTTCACCCTAGGCATTAAAACATTGCTGTGAGGACTTGATTGCACTCAGCCATAAGAGTGTAAGTTAGTGAGGTCGACATCTTATCCAACTGATGATGGTTGATGAGTTTTGCATCACTGAATTCCAAAAGTGTTGGATAGAACTCCATCACTCTAGAGAACGCAGTTCCACTGCTCTGTCCAGGCAGTGGCCATGGCGACTCTTGTCTGGCTGCTTGCAGCTGAATTTCTGTGTCAGCAATGAGTGCACTATATAGCAGGTTAATTCACTAATTAGTAGGGTTTTCTAAAAAGTTAGGAAGTATATTGAAGGGATCTCAACATCAAAAGCTGCCACAATATCCTGTTTAATAATTTATAAACATGCGGTAGGTTTATTTACCTAACTGATTTGTGTTACTAGTCACAGATTGCCTTTCAAAGCAAATGCACTAAGCTAATAATTGTAGGACATTTATTCATATGTTACCACTGGTAGCCTTTTAAATAAAATGCTTTGATGCGTATATTTTAATGCCATTTTTTATTGTAGCAGTCCATCAGCACTTGACCTTTTTTGGAGTCGTGTATTTTAAAATCGCTTAAACAGGACATTTAAAAAGCAGAGTTTCATTAAAGCCCCACTATCCTGCATATACAGTGTTTAAAGCTTTGTGTTCATTTGGGGCCTGTACCCACCCCTAAACACACTGCTTAAGGCCTGTTTCCCACCCCTGTACACACACAAAAACACAGTTTATTTTACGTATAAGATCTAAATAAAGGGTGTTCTATAAGATGTTTACATTTTGTTTTATTGAATTTACACAGACGTTTGCCACTGGGCCTTGATTATTTGTTAAGCGTGCATGATTGAAATCTGCTGATTTTTACTCCGAACTTGCAATCAGTAATCAATTTATTACTTTTATTTTGTCCAATCTGTGATGCAATTGTATGGCACAGGCATCATGACTCAGGTAAGGGCACCTCATGCTGTACTTTAATGCTTGTGTGCATATTAAAGAACAAATAATGTTATTTATGTTGCAGCTTTGGCTAGCAGAAAGTACTGTGAAATGTGTTGGTGTGTTTCAACATTGTGTTCATTTAGTCCATGGTGTGAGCTTTTTGTTTATATAAAAGGCTCATCATAATCAGCCAGTTTGGCTGTAAGGGAATCTGAATCAGCCATAAAAAATCATGATTTGTTCAAAGTAAGATTATATTGTGTAGTTGTATAATTGTTTTGTGTAATTTTACCTCGGTATCCGTATATTTTTTATTTCTTGAACAAACTATTACTTTCACCCCACCCTTTTAAAGATGTCATGACAGTTATCAATGGATATTAGTATCAGGTCAATATCAGCAGAAAATGCTGGGTTGGATATCAGAGGGAAAAAATAACACAATTTAGTCCTGTAACAGTAGTTCTGGTCCTCAGGGACCCCCAAATGGTCCACATCTTGTTCCCAAGTCCCAACACAGCCCTAAAGAAAAAACATGGACTGTCTGGAGGTCCCTGAGGGCCACTTTTGAGAAGCCTGCATTATATGATGTGAGCTGAGTGTTCTCTTCTTCTGTGGTTGTTGAGTAGTTTGAGTATGGTTGAGTAGACTCAGCCTACTAAATGCTCATTTTAAGTTCAAAACAAGAAAAAAACTCACTAGTTTTGAAAGAAAAAACGTCAATATCTTCATAATAATGATATTAAAAAAGAAAAAGTGATATCTAAACGCTTTGTATAAAGTTCACTCTAAATCTAGTCTGTATATGTCATGCAACTAGTCAAGAAAAATGTAACTGAAAAGTTTCACAGTGGACTAATCTGAAAACATCACTTCTTAATGCACTCGACATTGTAAGTAGCAATATGAGTACATATATTTAACATGGAGGATTTTGTGATTCACTTTTCTCTCGGTATGATGGAGAGAATGTTCTTGTTTCTCTCAGTAAGTCAGAACTTCTTGTTGTACCACTTCCAGCAGGATCTGAAGTTGTAGGCTGCAGTAGTCTGAAGGATACAAGAAAAAGTGTAAGTAAATATGCTGTTTTTAATATTTCAATATGAACAACTATTCTACAGAATCATGTAAGCAACAGTAACAGTATGATAATTAAGCAAACCTTTTAATACCAACTGGTTCTCTTTGATCTAAGAAATGGTTTTGTTTGAAGATGTACTTTTTCAATTAGACTCAGCTCATGATTTGACAGCTCACTGTTAACTAACTGGTGAAATGTCATGTTCTCACACTTGCAGAACAATACAAAAAAATAGTATTTAATATTTTAACCAGTGAACTTCATTGAAAAATATCCTTATTTTAAATCGCTTGGAAGCTGATGAATGGTTTTGCCATTGTGCTATTATACAAGTCTTCAGCTGCACAATGATATGTGGCCTTTGTCGTCATATTTTGCTCTTCTAATGTGCCATGTGTTTTCAGTGGCAGACAGGTAAGCCAGTCTTGCCTCTGCATTTTCTGATTATGAAGCCCTGCTGTTACAACACATATAAAATGTGGCTTGATGTTATCACATTGAAAAAAATAAGGACATCCTTGAAAAAGATCATCTAGAAGGCAGCATATGTTGCTCCAAAATGTGTATATAGATATAGTGCATTACTGGTGCCTTCATACCATCTAACCATCCCTAACTTTATGCTGGGAACAATCTGGATTGTTCATTTTGTCTGTCTCAGAGAACATGACATCCATTATTTTCTTAAATACATGCTTCCATGCAGTAGTCCATTTCAGATGAAGTCAAGCCCAAAGGAATCAACAGTATTTCTAGAAATTGCTGACATATGGCTTCCACTGTCCACAGTACAGTCTTAACTTACATTTTTGGATATACACAGAGACTTCTCAGAATTCTCTGATTCTTTTGCAATAAGTGGTTGAACATTCTTGCTGAAGCAAATGGCAAAATGGCAAATTTGGCAAATTGGCGAAGCTTGACAGCGACACATACTTGCTCAGAGAAGTAAGAACTAAGCCTTTCCTGGATGTTCCTTTTATACTCAAGTATGATTTCATCTCCTGTTTAACATTTCACAAACAAGTTGATGATAAACAAGTTGATGAGACGTTAAATATTTTGTCTTTGTACTGCTTTAGTTTAAATACATGTCAAAGTGGATTTCCAAATCACTGTTTTCTGTTTGAATTTCTCACACTGTCCCACCTTTTTAGAACTGATGTTTTATAAACTTGCAATTGTTACATCCTATACAAATACTGTCCTATATACAGTCTTCAGAGGCTTCATGAGACTTTATATTTTCTTCATATTTATGTTTTCTTCCCAGGATCCACGGAGCATGTGGAAGGGTATCAAGTGCATCATAGACTACAACACCAGACATGCGCAGTGCACTAGGGACCCTCCACTGCCCAATGTTCTCAATAAGTTCTATGCCCGCTTTGAGGACCCAAACACACCTCCCAGACTCACTCCACCACCTGGAGAACAGCCCCTCAGTGTGACCCAAACTGAGGTGAGGAGGATCCTTAAGAAAATGAATGCCCGCAAAGCTGCTGGCCCGGATAAAATTCATGTTCAGCATGTGCTGAAGTGCTGTGCAGACCAACTCTCCAAGGTGCTGACAGATATCTTCAACTCCTCTTTAATCCAGGCAGTTGTCCCCACCTGCCTGAAGTCCGCCACCGTCATCAGTCATCAGTCCCTAAGAGCTCCACTGTGACAGGACTGAATGACTATCGGCCAGTAGCCCTCACCGCGATAGTCACAAAGTGCTAAGAAAGACTGGTTATGACCCACATCAAAGCCAACATTGACGTCACTGGGGATCCACACCAGTATGTGTACCGGAAAAAACGATCCACAGAGGATGCCATCTCCTCTGTGGTCCACACTGCACTCACCCACCTGAAGAGTAAGGATTCTTACGTCCGTATGCTCTTTGTGGATTTCACATCTGCCAAGATTCCCCAGACCCTGGCTTACAAACTCCATACACTTGGACTGAGCACATCTCTCTGTAATTGGGTCCTGGACCTCCTGACTAACAGGCCACAGTCTGTGAGGATCCACAGCATCATCCTCAGCACTGGCTCCCCTCAGGGCTGTGTGCTGAGCCCCATCCTGTTTACACTGCTCACATATGACTGCTCAACCATCCATCCAGGCTGTCATATTGTAAAGTTTGTAGACAATATGCCAGTGGTTGGATGCATCACAAATAGTGATCAATCTGGCTATAGGCAGGAGGTGGAACACCTGGGGATTTGGTGCAGTGAGAATGATCTCTGCATCCGTGTGAAGAAGACAAAGGAGATGATTGTGGATTTCAGAAGGGGCAACACCATCTCTCCCCTCCCCCTACACGTCGGAGGATCTGCAGTGGAAGTGGTCTCCAGCTATAGGTACTTGGGTGTACACCTAAGTAACAATTTTACCTGGAGTAATAACACTTATAGCCTGATCAGGAAGGCACATTAGCGCCTCTACTTCCTCAGATGGTTGAGGCGTGCTGTACTCGGGAGCTCAGTCCTCACCTCATTTTACAGATGTGGGGTGGAGTATGTTCTGTGCTCCAGCATCAATGTGTGGCACGGAAGTTGCTCTGCGGCAGAAAGGAAAGCTCTGCAGAGGGTGGTGAAGGCTGCACAGAGGACTGTTGGAGTCAGCCTTCCCACCACCATGGACATTTACACCTCCAGATGCAGGAAAAGGGCCACTGGCATCACGAAGGACCCCACTCATCCAGCACACACATACTTTATCCTTTGTCCTGCTCCCCTCAGGTAGGAGGCTGCGGAGCATTAAGAGTAAAACAACCAGACTGAGAAACAGCTTCTTTCCTGAAGCCGTAAGACTCTTAAACTCCAATTAGACATCACTGCAATGGCACTTCATGTCCACTTATTTATCTCTGCTGCTGTAATGAATCAGTGCCTCCACTATATCACCCCTACACGTCACTTTATACATTACCAGTATTAAGATGTACACCTTCTACCTCATACTCATGCTGCTGTGTTTCATGCTGCTCTTATTTGCACCTTATTTGCAACTTTTGGGAGTTAACTGGGACCTTGAGTACACTATTTTGTTCCACCCCATGTACCACATGTGACAATAAAGCCTTATCTTATCTTATCCTTATCTTATATGGCAGAGAGTGACCTAGAGATTTTTGAGCAGTATGAAGCAGTTGGGATCAGCAATAACACATAAATTTGGTTGAGAAAGTAAAGGCTCAACTCACTGAAGGCCTTTCTCCACTGGGCTGGTATATATGAGCGTTTTATTGCCAGGTAGTACACTGGTACTCCAGAAAGTGTAAGAGCGCAACTGCCGCCTGTGTTCCATGGGTCCGAATACAGAGACATACCCACGATGCAGAAACACACCACTGTGAAGATCACAATCAGAGCAAAGGGAACCTGGATTCAGAAAAAAAAGTGTGTTGATTTCAAATAGTGTTTGGCTTCTCATACAGTATTTAACAACATATGTGTTGTCCTAGCACCAAAACACTGAAGGAAATAGAAATGAATGAGAATTTATTTATAAACTAGTGATATGGGGTAAATTTACATCAAAAAAGTTAAATTAACTAAAAACATAGAAACAGGAAATGGCAAAGACCTTAAATGGCCTTGGATAGTGTGGGAATCGATAGCGGTGGACAAGAAGCCCCAGAGTCGCCAAGGCAATAAAGAACCAGCGTGAGAAGGAGGCGAAGTTGATCAATTGAAAGATTTCTCCTCTTGCTACCATGACAAGCACCAGAGGGTACTGTGAACAACATAAGCATATACAATGTATATATAAGATATACAGATATGAAATCTAAGGATACATATAATACTATATTTTTAAAGTACTTCTAGTAGCATACAAAAAGGCTTTAAATGAAAATTAGCATCAACCAAATTCTCTATAAATACAAGACTAGATTAAAGGCATGCAGTAGGCTTTTATTGTGAAAAAAAAAATATTGCTATCTAAAACTCTGACAAAAGATTACCCATACTGAGCAGTTACTGCTAAGATACAGTCAAATACTCAAATACTGTAAATAGTTCTGTTCTGGAAAAAATACATGTCAGGGTGTATGTCAAGATGTATAGTCCTGCGTTCTTTGGATTTTAACCTTGATAATTGTTATAAAATAACAGATGCATTTTGGTGATGTTGCAAAAAGTAAGTTTCCCATCATTCTTTATGTTTTACAAAGAATTTTTACTCCAGTAGATGATGTTGATGGCAATGGCTAAATGTCCTTTCCAAATAACATTTAAAAGAAAAGAATAGCGATAGACTGCGTGGGTAACAGACATCAAACACTGCTATGAGTAAACACATGGGTGGACAGACAGATCAGGAAAAAATGAAACATATCCGCATTCTCAAGTAAGCACAGGAGCATGCAACAAAATACTGTATACTCATGGTGTGTTTAAAATATTTTTCTTAAATAAAACAAAAACACAAACTAAATATGAAATCACTGTACATTACCAGTAATAGCACAGCTGGCAGGGGTGTTTTTCTGCGTAAGTGGATCATAGAAAAGAGAGCTGGCCAGTGTCCCTCTCTGGCTCCCACAAACAGCATCCTATACCACACCCATACATATATATGCGCGCGCGCACACACACACACACACACACACACATATCATTATTTCTCTCCTCTTGATATAAATTGGGTGGATGAAATTTTGGGTAATACTTCAGTAAGCATTCCCCTGACCAATCACAAGGCTCTTGCCCTACCCACACAAAACAGTTTCAGAGCCAGAGACACTTCAAGAGCTAAAGCTAACTCAGCATAACCAAAAGTTAGCAAACTAAGCCAGCTGTTTGTAGCTGCCTGTCATCCGTTCATTTGTTTACTCATACTTGAATACTTTATATCTTACATTATTTATTCAAGCTTTGCTGGATGACACCCAAGTTTAGTATCATACAAACATATTTAATATTCAACTCTGTGCTCCAGGGCTTTAATGTCATCAGATTTCTTTGAATTACAAACGACACACTGATTGTTCCAGTGAGAATTGTTATTGCAAACCATTATATTATTAGGAAATCAAAATCAAATACTGCTTGCAGAAGTTTTCAACCTCTTCAGACTAGTACTTGGAAGAACCACCTTGTGCTGCAATAACAGATTTTAAGTACATTGAGGTAAGTTTACACCAGCTTTGAACACTATTTGGGAGTGTTTCAGCTATTCCTCCTGGCTTGCCAAATTCTAAACTCCTATATTATAATTTGTAAAAATAATTAAAAAATACTTTTTTGTTGTTTTTTCAAATGTTGTTTTTAATCAATAATAACTTATTATTGAAACTTAAGATATATGTTTTATCTTTTGTAACTGTGGATTCCATACCTAGGTACTCCAAAGAATCCTCCATTAAGGGCCCCAAGGCAGGACAGAGAAACCAGTATGGGCACCCCTGAGGCCATGCCCTGCAAAGCTCGGCTGGCAAAGGTCTGTATACAGTCAAAAAGGAATAAAAGGGAACTGGCCTATACACATTCAAATAAGGGTAATTTTTAGAAATGTTTAAGTCCCATTAATACTGACCACAGCCACTGCCTCAGACATCAGCAGCTCAGCTCCGGTCATCATAGTGTAGTATGCCACATTAACCAGCACATAACACACGGTAACTGTGATCATTGATAAAGCGATTGCCAGTGGAATGTTTCTGACAGGTACAAGAATCTGAACTTAGACACATTTTACAACACCACAAGTATCAAAGTTTCTAAATAATTAAATCTTTATGATGTAAATAAATATTTGGTGGTTTGATGTGAGTAGTACTGATAGGAACCATACATTTGAATTGTTTATAGTTTCTAAAAGCTACATTATAGAAAGTTAATACGTGAAGTGTTTATAAATCTTTTGCCTGAAACATTGTTGAACAAAAGTTTCCAGATAAGCTTTTGGCCTAAAATATTTTAAAACATTCATGGCAGAGAGCAACATTTTAAATGAGGGGCAACATTGTAAATGAGGGGCACCCTCAATGTTCTCTGAGACTAAATAAAGGTTGATTGATTGATTGATTGATTGATATTGTAAATAGTCCCTAGAGAAAGTTTTTTTTTCAGACTTACAACTCTTCTACCATTATCAACATTAAATGGAGTCTCTCATTCTCTCATTTTGGATAGTAAATAAAATTTGCACTGTAGACATTGTGACACCAGGTTCCCATCACTACTGGAAAGAAATGATAAGTTCCACACCAAAGCAGTCTCAATGACTTTAGTTTCTCAATTAACAGTTATACAGAATTAAATCAATTAAATTATACAGAAATTCTGAAACATTGGTGGAATCCCCTAATGAAGTAAAGTTGCTTTAGTCGTATGATTAGATTCCCTTTTCAGTTTTACATACCTATTCGGATTAACAACTTCCTCTGTCACATAGTTTAAAGTAAACCTGAAATCAAAGACAGTAGTGTACCATAAGTAACTGCGCAGTGACACATTTGATTTGAAAAAAAAAAAAAAACACAGTGACTGCCAGGTTAAAATGCAAAACATAAGCTTTAAATTAAATTTTAAGGCACAATAGAGTTTGGGACATAGGGCTACACCTACACAGGGTGTTTGGTGTGTTTCATTGTTTCATTAGGGTAGGTACAACATTCTTTTAGTCAGCTTTGGAGTCTGCTTTGACTGTTTTCAACAAGAGGACAGAGTTGTGCCAAGAGAAGTCAAGGAAGTCATTACAAGTCTGAGGAACAAAAATAAAACAGTAAGGAACATCAGCCACACTTTAGGACTACCAAAATCAAGTTGTAAGATTATTAAGAAGAAAGAGAAAACTAGCTTAGTAATCAAAATCAGACTGGTAAGACAAGGAAGATCTCCACAGCTGATGACAGAAGAATTTGCACCATAATGAATGAATAATGATATAAAGTTCTTCTAAAGTTCTTAAAAGAGCCTGAAGAGGAAAATGTCTTGCGGACAGATAAGACCAAGATTAACAAAGATTATCATTGCGAGAGCAATAGCAAAGTGTAAAGCATACCACAACATCTGTAAAACATGGTGGTGAGGGTGTTATGGCCTGGGCCTGTATGGCTGCCACAGGTATTGGCTCATTTATCTTTACTAAGGATTATGGCTGATGGCAATACTAAAATGAATTCTGCCAGGTACAGAAACATTGTATTAGTTCAAGTTCAGAACACTTCTCAAAGCAAAAACATAAGGCATAACATTATGACCACTTTCTTGATTCTACACTCATTGTCCATTTTATCAGCTCCACTTAGTTCTACAATGACAAACTGTAGTCCATCTGTTTCTCTGAATACTTTGTTAGCCTCCTTTTACCCTGTTCTTCAGCGGTGAGCGTAGAAACAAGGAGGTGGTCATAATGTTATGTCTGATCAGTGTATACTGGCAAAACAAGAAAGGAGTTTTTCAAAGCTAAAAAATGGACAATTCTTGATTGGCCCAGTCAGTCACCTAAAACAAATCCCCTGAATATGCTTTTCATATGCTGAAGAAAAAACTTAAGGGGACTAGCAGCTGAAACATGTAGGAGCTAAAGATGGCTGTGGTACGAGCATGGCAGAGTATCATCAGAGACGATACATCATAACTTATGATGTCCATGAATTGCAGACTTCAGGCAGGGAGTGCATGCAAAGGACATGCAACAACGTAGTAAACATTACTGTTTAAAATGATTACTGCACACACCACTCACATTTGACATGTTTACATTTGGAGTCTTACTGTTGTCTCTCAACATGAGGACAAAAAAGGGAATTTGGTAAAAGTGAATGATCTGAATGACAACAAAGGACCACAGTAGCCACTAGTGGCTGACTGAAAAATATGTTCACAAATAAAGATCGCTAACCAAGATGCAGGCATAGTTTTGTCAAACAACAAAGAGAAGCAGCATGACCTGAGTTACTACAAGATGGATACCAAGTACCCACTTGTTAAAAATACATGAAAAATCTGTTGTGTTCTGGAACAAAGTCTTATAAAACATTAATCCTGTAACCTGAATATGTTACTGTGTATCAGAAGAGCTGTGATTCCTGTACTGTTCACCTGAAACAATCACCCTCGATTTAAAGACACTTTTTTTGCTCTTTGACCTCACTATCATTGTTTAATTTCAAATCCAGTGAACTTGGGTACAGAACTTGTGTCACTATACAGTTTCACACAGACTGTACTGTAAATTTGTTTTTGTCAGTTGATGAAAAAAAGAGAACAAAGTGGTGATAGGAACCAGGAGTGTGCAACGTAATATACAGACATTTATTTACTATGCATTTACTAAACAAACACCAAGCATATGCCTCTTCACACCGCACGTATTCTAAAAAATATATTGTGAAGCATGTCAAGCATCAGGTAACAGTAACTTTCTATGAAGTAACGTTTAGAGACTGGTTCCTATCAACACCGCTGTGAACAGTTAAGACTCACTTTTCAGACTAAGTTTCTCTAGAATTAGGAAAAAAAACATCAAAACATTCTAACATTGTTTACATCTTCATGGTTTGATCCTGCCAACAATTTTGAAAAATAAGTGGAATTCCGGTTTAATACTCACCATCCACCATAGGCATAGAGACCTGAGTAGAAGGCCAAAGGAAGCTTGGACACAGTGAAAGATTCTGTGTCTATGTCAAAAGCATTCTGGAAGTTTTCTGTTTGTCCTGATGTGAGAGAGAAAAGACACTAAACCACAAACTCACTCCAGTCTGATGATTGTGAATAATCTGACAATTATTAACAGCAAAATATACTCTTTAGTTCACTCTTTAGAACCTCCCAATGTTTAAAACATTAAAACATTCCCAATGTTTGTGACTTGTACAGAACAGTTTTGCAGAACTCTAACTCTGCTTACCAGCTCCATCTAGCAAGATTTGTTCTAAACATTATAACCTGATCAAACTACTTACTGTGTGTCAATAAACAATAAATCAAAGGCTGTTGCTTAAATAAGTTAAATGTCTAATACTTCTTAGGTGAAATAAGTATCTTTTTTCACATTTATTGACACTAGGGCCTGACTGATACATAAATTGTATGACCGATATTGATTTTAAGGAGTTAAAAATTCAGATAACTGTTAAAAATGACAAATGTATTTTTATGTGTGTTTTTATATGTTATGTCAGAGGAATTGGTATACAAGCATGAAATTGTAAAGTGGATGATTCTTCTTATTCCAGATGTGTCTTGTTAGTCTTAATAAGACAATAACAATTTAGAAAATGCAGAATTTGTTCACTTGCATAATCGCTACTGTTGCGTAGCTTGGGGCATCTAGAGAGCTTTGGTGCTTTAAAGAGGAACGAATTTGGCTTTCTATTGTAACACACTATTGTATTCCACATTTCCTACCTTGGGCAAGGGCCATGATGCCTGGGACGATGATTAGAGCAAGAGCAAAGATTTTAATGAAGGTCAGAGTGACTTGAGTACGAGAGGCCAAAGACACGCTCCAGCAATTCACTGCCACTACAAATGCTAGAATATACATAAACAGAAGATTTACTTTAGAGTAATATAGGGTAGAGGTGGGTGATATGATGAAAACATTGATCACAGTCATGATACTATATAATAAGATAAGTTAAATAATTTGGAACCAACAAAATAGCATAGTATATAGTGCCACATATACTAAATATTCTACAACTACAATAATTTTTGTTAAATGTTTTAACTGCACTACACTAAATCTAATTAAACAGGAGTTATTATGCTCACTTTGTAAAGAAACATGCAGTTAGTCACCATTCTTTAAGTACTGACAATATCCTTGATATGCTCAAAAAAGCATATTGTGACATAATTGAACAATAGAGTATTGTCATATTGCCCACCCCTACTGTAAGGCAGTTTTCCAAAGCCTACATGACACCTACATAAACTTGTCAAGACAGGTTGACATAAACCTGCATAAGCATTCATAAAAGCTTGTTCCAGTGCATGTCATCTGTCATCTTTTATCAGCTTTGATGCCAAATTGACATAACACCTACAATTACATTCTGATCTTTGGACACCCCTGGCCAAATTACATATTTTGTTGATTTTTGAAGTGAAAAGACATGAACACAACCTATGTAAAGCAATTGTGCATTAACATTTGCAGAAAAAAATATTTTTCATTATAGTTTGCTGCAGAGGTTGTGTTTACTTATTTTTGCTTCAAAAGTCAACAAATTATATATTTTGTTTACTTTTGCATGCAACCACATATCCAATATCCAGTGAACCTTTATATGCAACATACAACTGAGCCTCTGGTCCTGGAGAGAAAGATTCCTGCACAGTTTGGTAAATTTCAGGCTCAAACACAACAGATTCAACTCAGCAGTAAATCCAGTTTTATTCAGTGTGATGGAGCACAGAATTCATCAAACTGTGCAAGAATCCAGGCCTAAATTTAAACTTGTGTGGGGCAAGCACACTGATTGTAGATTCCACATTAGTTTCTGTGGGTGCATTAAGACATTCACATAATCAAACAAACATTAATTGTTTTTGTAATGCAGGCCAACCTTGTACTACATAAATAATTCAGGAATGTATTTTCAATATAATGCAAGTCACACCGCCATAGCAATTTACCTTCAATGAGATGCCCTTGTATGTACTTAAAAAAGGATTTAGCTACTGAAGCTACTGGATTTAGCTACTCACTAACTCCAAGGATGCTGACTAGTTTGACCAGTGCTGGAGGAGCTGGGCATGGCATGTAAAGTGGTTCTACAACATAGCGCCCAAAAGCCAGTGACACATAAGAGGCCACTGCCGGCCTAAAACACAGAAAAGTATTTGTCAAGAAATGTCAGTAAATCACTGCACACTAAGTTGAATGAACTGAAGTTTCCAACAGGCTTTTCACACTGCATTGTACATGTATATGCACTGTATACACAAACTTACTACAAAATTTTTCTTCAGTGTACTGAAATTCAGAACACACTAACCTGATGAAAATGAACTCAGCCCACAGTCTCAGGAAAGCAGGAAGGGGGCCAAGGGTCTCAAGTAAGTATGTATAATGACCACCAGACTTTTTAAAGCTGGTACCTAACTCAGCATAGCACAGGGCACCTGAGCAGAGCAACAGACACAACACACATAGATGGTATTATGTATACAGCACTATGCAAAAGTCTTAGGCAGCCATGAAAGTTGTTTAAAACTGTTTGTAGGGGTGTTTTGCAAATAAAAACACTATATCACATTAGAATAAGTTTTGCACAATCAAGACCAGCCAAGATCAGAATTAGAAATTTACTCCAAAAAGCAATCTGCCAGTTTATGATTTTTAATTTGGCCTGTTTTGAAACTTTAGAACATGACTTAGACTTAGATAATGTCATACAGGTAAGTGCACTTTTGCTACAATCACTAAATACATAATTGTTCATGGCTCATTGTGCTAAATAGCCACCTGCCCCTTACTTTGGGTACAGCACTTTGATTCATGTTATATAAATAGGCAACTGATCTTTCATTTATCAATATAAAATGTCAGTCTAGTCCAGTAAAGAATAAATAATGCTACATATGTAATGATAATGCGTAATAAAAATCATGCGCTAGTGTGTTTCAAGTGTGAATTTACTCCATACAGTGTGTGCAACTTGGCATTGGGCCAGGAACCAATAAAAAAACATGATGAATGCATTTCTAATTAAAATAAATACAGTAAAATGTTACCATGATGTCTTGTTTTCAAAAATGTTGTTAATACAATTAGATAACCAGAAAAAGAAAGACAGGTTTGGTTCTTGACTTCCTGCTGCACTCCAGTCATCACGTGGGTTTGTAAAATTTCATCAGCAGCACACCTCTTCTTCTTCTTCTTCTTAATCTTTCGGCTGCTCCCTTTAGGGGTCGCCACAGCGGATCATCTGCCTCCATCTTGCCCTATCCATTGCCTCCTCTACTTTCACACCAACCATCTCCATGTCCACCTTAACTACATCCTTCTCGGAGGTCTACCTCTTCTCCTTCTACCCGGCAGCTCCATCTCCAACATTCTTTGCCCAATATATCTACTATTCCTCCTCAACACATGTCCAAACCATCTCAACCTGGCCTCTCTGGCTTTATCTCCAAACTGCTCCACCTTCGCTGTCCCTCTGATCTGCTCATTTCTAATCTTGTCCAGCCTTGTCACTCCCAACGAAAATCTAAGCATCTTCATCTCCGCCACCTCCAGCTCAGCCTCCTGTCTTTTAGACAGAGCCACAGTCTCCAAACCATACATCATAGCAGGACGCACTACTGTCTTGTAAACCTTTCCTTTCACTCTTGCTGCTATCCTTCTGTCACACATTAGCCCTGACACCTGTCTCCACCCACTCCATCCTGCCTGCACCCTCTTCTTCACCTCTTTTTTACACTGTCCATTGCTCTGGATGGTTGACCCAAGATATTGAAGTCATCCACCTTTACGACCTCTACTCCTTGCATTTTCACCTTTCCACTTGCCTTCCACTCATTCACACACATGTATTCCGTCTTATCTCTACTGACCTTCATTCCTCTCCTCTCCAGTGCAAACCTGCACCTCTCCAGATTTTCTTCCACCTGCTCTCTACTCTCACCACAGTTTACAATGTCATCTGCAAACATCATGGTCCATGGAGCCTCCTGCCTGACCTCATCTGTCAACCTGTCCATCACCATTGCAAACAAGAAGGGGCTCAAAGCTGATTCCTGATGTAACCCTACCTTCACCTTGAAACCATTTGTCACTCCAGCTGTACACCTCACCACTGTCTCACTATCCTCATACATGTTCTGCACCACCCTAACATACTTTTCAGCTACATCTGACTTCCTCATACAGTACCACAGTTCCTCTCTTGGCACCCTATCATATGCCTTCTCTAGATCCACAAAGACACAATGTAGCTCCTTCTAACCTTCTCTGTACTTCTCTACCAACACTCTCAACGCAAAAATTGAACCTCTCGCCTTAGCTTTGCTTCAACAACTCTTTCCCATACCTTCATGTTGTGGCTCATCGACTTTATGCCTCTGTAGTTACTGCAGCTCTGCACATCACCCTTGTTCTTAAAAATGGGGACCAATACACTGCTTCTCCACTCATCAGGCATCCTCTCACTCGTCAGGATTTTGTTAAACAACCTGGTTAAAAAGTCCACTGCCTTCTCTCCTAAACATCTCCATACATCTGCCCTCACTTCCACTTTACTAATTCTCTGCACTTCCTGATCCACTGTCTCTCCCCCCGTTGTCCTCCTCTCTCTCGTTTTCCTCATTCATTAGTTCTTCAAAGTACTCCTTCCATCTACTCATCACTCTCTGTTCACTCACTAGTACATTTCCCTCTCTATCCTTTATCAGCCTAACCTGCTGTGCATCCTTTCCAGCTCTGTCTCTCTGTTTAGCCAAACAATACAAGTCCTTTACTCCTTCTTTACTGTCCAGCCTCTCATACAGCTCATCATAGGCCTGAGCCTTTGCCACCATTCTTTTCGCTATGTGACTAGCCTCACAGTACTCCTGCCTACTTCCTTCATCTCTCTGGTTATCCCACTTTTTCTTAGCTGCCTTCTTCTTCTGAATACTCTCCTGGACTTCCTCATTCCACCACCAACTTTCCTTGTCTTCTTTCTCTGACCAGACGAAACACCCAACACATTCTTGCCAGTTTCTCTCACCACCTTAGCTGTATTTTCCCAGTCCTGAGGTAGCTCCTCACTGCCCCCAAGGGCCTGTTGCAATTTTTCCCTGAACTGCCTGCAACCATCCTCCTTCAGCTTGCACCATCTAATCTTTGGCTCTGTCTTCACTCTCTTCCTCTTCTTTGTTTCTAATCTCATTCTACAAACAACCACCCTATGCTGCCTTGCTACATTTCCCCTGGCACCAGTTTACAATCTCCAATCTCCTTTAGGTGGCATCTCCTGCTAAGGATATAATCCACCTGTGCGCACCTCCCTCCACTCTTGTATGTCACCATGTGTTCTTCCCTCTTCTGAAAATATGTGTTCACCACAGCCATTTTCATTCTCTTTGCAAAAACTACAACCATCTGACCTTCCACATTTCTGTCTTTCACACCATACATACCCAGCACCTCTTCATCCCCTCTGTTCCCTTCACCAACATGTCCATTGAAGTCTGCACCAATCATCAATCTCTCCTCTCTAGGGACACCATCTACCACTTCATCCATCTTACTCCAAAATTCCTCTTTCTCTGACAACCAACCTGTGGTGCATATGAACTGACCACATTCAAAATCACACCATCAACCTCCAACTTCCAACTTCAGGCTCATGATCCTGTCTGACACTCTCT
This sequence comes from Pygocentrus nattereri, assembly GCF_015220715.1. NCBI lineage: Eukaryota > Metazoa > Chordata > Actinopteri > Characiformes > Serrasalmidae > Pygocentrus > Pygocentrus nattereri. Next base: position 29,506,571 of record NC_051211.1, read on the forward strand.
TTACATCCAGAACACTTTTCCCAAGCTGTTCCTTTAGGATTATCCCTACTCCATTTCTCTTCCTCTCTACACCATGATAGAACAGTTTGAATCCACCTCCAATGTTCCTGGCCTTACTTCCTTTCTATCTGGTCTCCTGAACACACAGAATATCTACCTTCCTTCTCTCCATCATATCTGCAAGCTCTCTGCCTTTACCAGTCATTGTCCCTATGTTCAGAGTCCCTACTCTTACCTCCACACTCCTGCCTTTCCGTCTCTCTTGCTGCCTTCTAACCCGCCTTCCTCCTCTCCTCTTTGATGGTCTTTGACCTACAGTAGTCCAATTTCCACCAGCACCCTGCTGGTCAACAGCACTGGAGGCGGTCATTGTTAACCCGGGCCTCGACCAATCCGGTATGGCAATCATATTTGTGATCGTTGATATTTGCGATCGCATGATAGTTTTGGCACAAGTTTTACACCGGATGCCCTTCCTGACACAACCCTCACCATTTATCCGGGCTTGGGACCGGCACCAGAAGTACACAAAGTACACCCCTAATGGCTGGTTTCATCAGCAGCACACCTGATTAAATTTAATGATGATGATCATTGATTGATGACCTGAAGCAGTTATTGCATTGTAACTGTAAATACTAAACTTCTTCCAGGACAGATTTATTAATGGTTAAGGCAACACACTAACACATGCAATCACAATAGATTTTTTTAAATTGTATTTATTGTAATGTCAGTGTTTTTTGAACAAATATTCCCTTACTGCTTTGAAAAACAGCTTTACATGTCATTTACTAAGTACTGCATATCTGCAAATACACACGCACTCTAACTTTAACTTTTGTGTACAAACCGAGGTATTGAAATACTGTAGTTCTGTTATTTTGTCTCTCCGAAATTGTTTACAATATGTTGTAAAATGTTACATTTTTGAAAGCATTGCAAAATGCATCCTTTTTTCACATTGTACCATGTTGGTAACAGTTAAAAACCACAGGATTGCTATTTACTGATTAGAAATCCCATCAAAAGAATATTATAGAAACCTAGCATAGCCTATTTCCTTTTCTTAAATTTATATCATACATAAAAGGAAAATTTTGTTTTGGAAAAAATGGAAACATGGTGTTCATTTAGGTTTTATGCATTTTTAACTGTTCAAACAATCTGAAGAACCAAACAAAACACAAACTGCAGTGAAAATGACAGATCCTGGATACCAAAGTGTACAAAATAGAATAGAAGAAAAAAACTGATTGGCAACACAGCTATTTTATGGAATATGTTATTTTCATGGACCTAATTCTGGCTTTCAGTGCCATAAAAAATATCTTAAACATACCAAAGGTGGAGAGGACGCCACAGAGTGCCCACACCAGCAAGGACAGACCCACGTTGCCTGAATTCATCAGCACCCCTTTAGGAGCAATGAAGATGCCACTGCCCACCACTGAGCCGATGATGAAGGAGACAGCGGGCAGCAGAGTGATCTTCCGCCTGAGATGAACTCCTTCATCTTTCCCTTTGTCCTCCACTCTTTCAGCCACCGTCTCATGTTGAGATCCCCCCATACTTCTAGTGTAATGCTTTGGTCTTCAAAGAGTGCAGAAACACTCACTCATTGTCTGGCAAAACCGCTGGAGGTCAACTTGGTCACTTGTAGAGAAAAAAAAAACAAAGCTCCCTACTCTTTTCTTATTTCACACTCCATTAGTTATATATGAATTTACTAAGTAAGTAACATAACTACTCACCAGAACGGGTAGGTAACACAACTATTCACCAGTGTACTGCAGGCTGTGTACTATGGCGTTACATTAATGTCAAAACTAGTAATCGCAAAAACACAACTCGCGCGCGTAAATATCCCTCGCGCGAGCACAATCTCCTTCGACTGTTTTCTGCGCTGGAGTGAGTTTTGTGCTCGCGTATTTGATTGGGAGTGGTTTGGCCAGTTTGGGGGCGGGCATGTGGGCCTTTTGCCAGTTTGGGGGCGGGCTCATGGCCGTTCTGTCAGCGAATGCTATTGGCTGATGGCTCCTGGGGGTGTGGCTGACAACACAGCATGAAAAGCACAAGCATGATGGACGAAGACGAATGTCGGCAGGTGAGTAAGGTTAAAACCACTAAACTCTGGTTTATCTAAACTATAAGAAACACTAGTCATTACTAGTCAAGCTTGATGTCATGCTGGTAGTGCTCATCCATTTCGTTTACACTTAATCTGTATGAAGTGTCCTCCTAAAGTATCAAGCTACACTATCCAATATGAATTACTTTGTTCACATCTCAAACATTTATTTATGTAGAATTTGTAGAGTTACCTTTTAAGGCAGATTAAATGCAATTATGGTATGAATCGAGGGAGTGAAAATGAAATAATAAACAAGAGCGGTGCCCAAAGAATTTCCACTGTTGGCAATACACAGTTAATAGAAAAAGTGGCTTTATCATTGGCAACGATTAATAAACGTTACAAAAACTGCTTATTGTGTTGACGACTATCAAAAGGTCAGACATTCAGACACAATCACATATCAAAATACTGTTTGTTTCATCTCTGAACTGTCCTGTCTACTGTTAACTGATGTTACAGTTAACTTAGCCAGCTACTACCCCTGGCTAGCTGGCTCAAGCTGAAGGGCTGTAGTGTAGCTTGATACTTCGTCCAACATGCTTGTGCTTTTCCTGCTGTGTGGTCAGCCACACCCCCAGGAGCCATCAGCCAATAGCATTTGCTGACAGAAACAGCCATGAGCCCGCCCCCAAACTGGCAAAACCACCCACATGCCCGCCCCCAAACTGGCAAAACCACCCACATGCCCGCGCCCAAACTGGCAAAACCACCCCAATCCAATACACGAGCACAAAACTTTCACTCGAGTGCAGAAAACAGTTGAAAGAGATTGTGCTTGCATGAGAGATATTTACGCGCGTGAGTTGTGTTTTTGCGCTCACGAATTTTGACATTAATGTTACGCCACAGGCGTACTCTCTCACATGATAGTGTTGACTGTGTCCTGTACACTGTGTGTTTCCCCCCTCTGGCAGGCTAATTTCATTCAAGGCACAGTAACCGTGGAAACTCGGGCACCCAGCTCAGAGTTCAGGCGAGGAACAAAGCCAGCAGTCTTCCCCAGCTTCATCAACATGAGCAATTAAAGCAGTTTAGAGGGGGGGAAGGCCACACTGCTCTTTGTGTGTGTGTGTGTGTGTGTGTGTGTGTGTGTAGACCCTGCTTGAATGTGTGCATAGCATGACACAGGAATCCAACACAGGTAGAAGCCCCTCAGCCCCGACGGTAACCCCTCGCCTGCCTGTAACAGCTGCAAAGCTGATGTTCTCTCTCAGCAACAAGAAAACAACACTCACGTATTGAATGTTTTCAGCTTACCCTAAATGATCAGATCTAATGCTTGTTTAGTGTCTGAATTTTGCTTCTTTAGTTTAACACTGGAGCTAATGTTGCTAAGAAGTAATGTAAGCTTATAACTGACCAATTAGCACTGAGCAAACTGCATGTCTATATCACTAGACACTTGCCTCAAACCATGGTGAGCTGTGAAGTAATCTTAAAAATACTTGCGTATGTAGCTTGTGTCAATGTTTGCATATTGTGATCTATAAAAAAGTAAAACATAAAATAAATTGTATAGCTAAAAATAGTATTAGTCATCTAAGGCTGAATTTTGTATGTACTTTTGTTAATTTTTTAATGGGCAGGTGTGGGCTTTCTCATAGCCCCTCGACTCGGTGCCTGTATGTTGGGGTTTTCTCCGGTGGATGAGAGGGTAGGTTCCTTACGCCTTCGGGTTGGGGAACGGGTCCTGACTGTTGTCTGTGCTTATGCACCGAACAGCAGTTCAGAGTACCCAGCCTTCTTAGAGTCCTTGGGAAGGGTGCTTGAAAGTGCTCCTCCTGGAGACTCTATTGTCCTACTGGGGGACTTCAACGCTCACGTGGGCAATGACAGTGAGACCTGGAGGGGTGTGATTGGGAGGAATGGCCTCTCTGATCTGAACCCGAGTGGTGTTCAGTTTTTGGACTTCTGTGCATACCACAGTTTGTCCATCACGAACACCATGTTTGAACACAAGGATGTCCATAAGTGCACATGGCACCAGGACACCCTAGGCCGCAGTTCAATGATTGACTTTGTAGTTGTGTAATCGGACTTGCGGCCATGTGTTTTGGACACTCGGGTCAAGAGAGGAGCTGAGCTGTCAACTGATCACCACCTGGTGGTGAGTTGGATCAGGTGGTGGGGGAAGATGCCGGTCAGACCAGGCAAGCCCAAACGTATAGTGAGGGTTTGCTGGGAACGTCTAGCAGAAGAACCTGTCAGATTGATCTTCAACTCACACCTCCATCAGAACTTTGACCAGATATCGGGGGAGGTGGGGGACATTGACTCAGAATGGGCCATGTTCCGTTCCTCCATTGCTGAAGCGGCTGACTGTAGCTGTGGCCGTAAGGTAGTTGGTGCCTGTCGGGGCGGTAATCCTCGAACCTGGTGGTGGACACCCCAGGTGAGAGATGCCGTCAAGCTGAAGAAGGAGTCCTACCGGGCATGGTTGGCCTGTGGGACACCAGAGGCAGCTGGCAGGTATCGACAGGCCAAGCGATCTGCGGCTTCAGTTGTCGCCAAGGCAAAAACCCGTGTATGGGAGGAGTTTGGTGAGGCCTTGGAAAGTTACTTTAAGTCGGCTCTGAAAAGATTCTGGCAAACCGTCAGGTGACTCAGAAGGGGAAAGCAGTGTGCCACTAGCACTGTATATAGTGGAGATGGTGTGCTGCTGACTTCGACTGAAGACGTCATTGGGCGGTGGAAGGAATACTTTGAGGACCTTCTCAATCCCACCGACACGTTCTCCAGTGAGGAGGCTGAGTCTGGGGACATGGGAATAGGCTTGTCCATTACTGAGGCCGAAGTCGCTAAGGTAGTTAAGAAGCTCCTTGGTGGCAAGGCTCCAGGGGTGGATGAGATCCGCCCTGAGTTCCTCAAGGCTCTGGATGTTGTGGGGCTGTCTTGGCTGACATGCCTTTTCAACATTGCGTGGACATCGGGGGGTGGTGGACTGGGGTGGTGGTGCCTCTTTTTAAAAAAGGGGACCGGAGGGTGTGTTCCAACTACAGGGGAATCACACTCCTCAGCCTCCCTGGCAAGGTCTATGCAGGGGTACTGGAGAAGAGAGTCCGGCTTATAGTCGAACCTCGGATCCAGGAGGAACAGTGCGGATTCCGCCCTGGTCGTGGAACACTGGACTAACTCTTCACCCTCTCCAGGATTTTGGAGGGTTCATGGGAGTTTGCCCAACCAGTCCACATGTGCTTTGTGGATCTGGAGAAGGCATTCGACTGTGTTCCCCGGGGTATTCTGTGGGAGGTGCTTCGGGAGTATGGGGTACATGGCTCTTTGCTACGAGCCATTCAGGCCCTGTACAAACAAAGCTGGAGTTTGGTTCGCATAGCCGGCAGTAAGTCAGACTCGTTTCCCAGTGAGAGTTGGACTCCATCAGGGCTGCCCTTTGTCACCGATTCTATTCATAATTTTTATGGATAGAGTTTCTAGGCGCAGTCAAGGGATGGAGGGTGTCCGGTTTGGTGACCTCAGGGTCACATCGCTGCTGTTTGCAGATGATGTGGTCCTATTGGGGACATCAGGCCGCGAACTTCAGCTTTCGCTGGATCGGTTTGCAGCCGAGTGTGAAGCAGCTGGGATGAGAATCAGTACCTCTAAATCCGAGACCATGGTTCTCAGGCGGAAAAGGGTGGAGAGCCCTCTCTGGGTCGGGGATAGGCTCTTGCCTCAAGTGGAGGAGTTCAAGTATCTCAGGGTCTTGTTCACGAGTGATGGTACAAGGGAGCGGGAGATTGACAGGCGGATTGGTGCTGGGTCAGCAGTGATGCGGGCTCTTTACCGGTCTGTTGTGGTAAAGAAAGAGCTGAGCCATAAGGCAAGGCTCTCGATTTACCAGTCGATCTACGTTCCCACCCTCACCTATGGTCATGAGCTTTGGGTAATGACCGAAAGAATAAGATCGCGAATACAAGCGGCCGAAATGAGTTTCCTCCGCAGGGTGTCTGGACTCTCCCTTAGAGATAGGGTGAGAAGTTCAGTCATCCGGGAAGGACTCGGAGTAGAGCCGCTGCTTCTTCACGTCGAGAGGAGCCAGCTGAGGTGGTTCGGGCATCTGGTTAGGATGCCTCCTGGACGCCTCCCTCGGGAGGTGTCACAGGCAAGTCCACCTGGGAGGAGACCCCGGGGAAGACCCAGGACACGCTGGCGTGACTATATCGCCCAGCTGGCCTGGGAGCGCCTCGGAATCCCCCTTGGAGAGCTGGTGGAAGTGGCTGGGGACTGGGAGGTCTGGGCTTCATTGCTTGGGATGCTGCCCCCGCGACCCGAACCCCGGAGAAGCGGAAGATGATGGATGGATGGATGGATGGATGGATGGATGGATGGACTGTCTGTTGTGGGAATATAAAATTGCAGATTTCCAAAATGTGTAGACATTTAGTGATTTGATCTAAATATGGCTTCTCTGTTGATTCTCCTGAATGTGTGGCTCCTTTTGACAGATCTACAACTTTCCTTAGGTCTTTTGTGTTACATGAAAACACTAAACCCAAAAAAATCCTCCCTGCTCACCCATGGTTTTTGAATGCTACACTCATGATTTACTTCTGATGTAGTGTAAGCTTAAATTTCTTGCTAGCTACGTTAGTCTCATAGCTGTAATGCAAAACTATGAAGAACTTCAGACACCAAATATCTGGAGTAAAGGGGAATTGTGTAAATCAATTTTATTGAACTATTACTTTAACAGTGCCCATTTTATCCAAACCTGTGCTGGATATTCTGAACAAGCACTGAGTGTTCTGAATGTACTCAGTGAATGTACACTGATGGATGACTGAAAGATCATGTCATGACCCCCAAATTGTATGTTGAAAAGGGAGGTCAGTAAGAGCTCACTGTTAAATGACACCAGTCTGCTCTGGGATCTCTCTGCTAGTCCCTCCTTCACTGTCTATGGCTGTCTGCTACATTCCATCAGTGAGTATTCCTGGAAGTTTCATTCCAGCTGTGATCAAAGGCCCCAAATCTGACATATGTGTTCTGCATTTGTTCTTATGTCTAGTGAATATCAGAGTAAAGTCCAGATTCTGAAAAGTTAGGAAGTTTTCATTTAGGCTTGAGATCATAGAAACTGTTCCCCCCAAAAGTGTTGTAATACAGGAGCTTGTAAAGATATGGATCACTTGCCATATTAACAATTTTTGGTTATTTTATAAGCAATAATGCTATGATAATATGTGCAATAATAACTTAAACTGTGTAGACATGCACAGATATTTATTTTAGGAATTCTGTGAACAAGAAATTATTAAATAAATAAGATACAATTTGACCTAATTACGTTAATGTCAAAATATCTGCTTCGAGATTTGATCACCACCTTTGAAATTCTAATGTCTAGTTATTCATTTTATTATAAAATAATTCTCTATATTATCAAAATCATTTTAGTAACATCTTCTACGTCTCCATTCCTCATTTTGGAACATTAAGTTTTCTTTACTTTTATTTATAGTTTGAAAGTTGTACGATTGCACAGGACTTACACACTAGAATCATTTTATACTAAATTGGTTTTGTATTATTGAAAACATTGATTCCATACTAGAATCAATATAAAACTTAAAAGACTTAAAATTTTATGCAAAAAGTGGCAGAAAAAACATAAACTTCAAGATATACCCAGAAACACCATGAAAAAGCTAATTTACCTTATATTTCTGATTTAATCTTTAATCCTAAATTCTTTTGGCAAACACTAAACATTCTAATATATAAATAAATAAACAAATAAAAAGAAATGACTTACATCTAGAAATATAAAAAGAAAGAAAGAAAGAATAGATCTTCAGCTCAGGAGAAAATGGAAGTCAGCTTGAAGTACAAAAACACACAAACTTTTGACCCAGTTGGAAAAATAAACAGACATCTGCAGTGAGATGCAGGAACATCCCCTCCTGCCTGTTTAGCTTGTACAGCTGTAAATGAATGACAAAGGATTTTCATTCAAAGAAAGCTTAACATTAACAGTTCAACTTAAAATGTTCCCAACATCAGTGATAAAGTTAAGTCTTATAAGAATGAGTAACTGTTTGAGCAGTAAGTGCCTTATGGTTTAAGTAGGTCCTGGGACCATTTTAGTTTTTTGATTTAGTTTTCTTTAAATTCAGAATACATAATAGTAGGAGGACTGTTTTCATTTTGTAATGCTTAAGTACAAAACATATTGTTTACTGCAGCAAAGATGTTTTAATATTGTGTATTTTGTAGACACTGCTTATGACTGAACTTTAAATACCAATAATAATTTCACTTACCTGAAAAATATGTAGAAATCAAATTGTCTACTCTAGCTGTTATTTTTGCTGAATCAAACTGCCATTCAGTTTTAAGTTTTAGGTGTGTTCAAGCCTGTACACACAACTGCTGCACAAATCCTGTGATCTACATCAGTGGCCTCTTTGCTATTTGGTTATATGATTATGTATTTTGCCAATGCATAAAGCTTGTGGCCAATCAAAATTTTCTTTTGACAAACACATGCAGTGCTAGATTTTAAATCCACAATTCAGTAAGTGTCTAACCACAACTGCTGAATGTTAAAGGGCACTGTTAACCATAAGTGAAGAGCTGGTTAGCAATAGCTTAGCTAGCATGCTACCAGCTCTGCTCACCACAAAACAAGTTTGATTCTGACTAACTAGCTTATTAAACCTGTTATGTGGTGCTGGATCTGTAACTAGCCTTTTAGTTAGGCTAATGCCAGCTGGCTCCTCTCTCCTACTAGCTAACTAGTAGCCTGCAGATCCAAACACTATGGCATTGGTTTGATTCCAACAAACTTGAGCTATGCTGTTACAAGTAATAATGATAAAAATTCATGTCTAAAGGAACAAAAGGAACCATTGCTCTACAGTGGAAAAGATGCCATTCCCAACTCCAGTCTTGTAGTCCAGTACTCCATTGCTGGAGAGTGTATGAGAAGCAGTGAGAAAGGGCAGAAGGAAAGTAGTTCTTATTCTTCATATTTACTTCCTATAATCATTATTATTTAGTAGACAGTCACCTTGATAAAATATATTCAGTTTCCTGCTGAAAAAGCTAGAAACAATATTTCTCCAAAGGAATATCAGAATCTTCTGTACTGTTACTTCAGAATTGATTCACCCACTCCTAGTTCCAACTGTTTCCTGTCTTTGCACACCTAACTCAACTCATGAAGGGCTTAATAATTAGCTTATGAACTAGGTCGGTTATCTTGTGATACAGGCAGGGACTCCCAGGGAATACACAGTTTGAAACTCAAGTTAAATTGGTGATCTATGTGTCATATGCACTGCTCAAAAAAATAAAGGTCTTCTGCCCTCAGTTAACTGTCATGTAATTAACCTAGACAGCGAGCTAAACATTAATGGGTTCAGCAATGATGAGACGGTGTGACGTTGTCTTCTGTTCTTTACTGAGACACATTTTACTGTAAAACTGTAACAAAAGGAGAATCCAGGATGTACATAAATGGTTTGTCATAAAATAAATTCACTTCCATAAACATACTGTCACATGTCGTTACACGAATAAACTAATAAACGAACATTCACGTGCCCTTTAGCCAAAACTAGCATAGACAGAACTGAAGCCTAGTAGCATTAGCCTATTCTCACCTACGCTAGGAAACTGGTCTATAAACAGAATCATAAAAGAAACTACAATCAACACAAAATGCTACATAACATTGTGTGGTTCTTACACTTACAGATTATGAATTGCCAAGGCTCACAGATGATACGAGGATTGGTTTTGTGTTCGAAAGCTTGACCATGACACGGCTGCTTCCCTAACCTACTTGCTGCTTATAGCCACTCGCCATTAGATGGCACTAAGAGTCAAAAGCGGAAGAACAACAAATGTAGCAAGGCTGACCCCTTGTGACGGAAAAGAGAATTCAACTGTTGACCAACTGGGATTAAAACAAATGAACAAATCCTGCTGCAAGTGCGCGGGACGGAACAAAAGGGAACACTCAAATAACATCCTTGATCTGAATGAATGAAATATTCTCATTGAATACTTTGTTCTGTACAAAGTTGAATGTGCTCACAACAAAATCACACAAAAATCAATGGAAATCAAATTTATTAACCAATGGAGGCCTGGATTTGGAGTCACACACAAAATTAAAGTGGAAAAACACACTACAGGCTGATCCAATTTTGATGTAATGTCCTTAAAACAAGTCCAAATGAGGCTCAGTATTGTGACCTCCACCTGCCTGTATGACCTCCCTGCAACGCCTGGGCATGCTCCTAATGAGATGGCGGATGGTCTCCTGAGGGATCTCCTCCCAGACCTGTACTAAAGCATCCGCCAACTCCTGGACAGTCTGTGGTGTTGGTGGATGGAGCGAGACATGATGTCCCAGATGTGCTCAATCAGATTCAGGTCTGGTGAACGGGCAGGCCAGTCCATAGCTTCAATGCCTTCATCTTGCAGGAACTGCTGACACATGCACATTTGTGGCCTGCTGGAGGTCATTTTACAGGGCTCTGGCAGTGCTCCTCCTGTTCCTCCTTGCACAAAGGCGGAGGTAGCGGTCCTGCTGCTGGGTTGTTGCCCTCCTACGGCCTCCTCCACGTCTCCTGGTGTACTGGCCTGTCTCCTGGTAGCGCCTCCAGCCTCTGGACACTACACTGACAGACACAGCAAACCTTCTTGCCACAGCTCGCATTGATGTGCAATCCTGGATAAGCTGCACTACCTGAGCCACTTGTGTGGGTTGTACAGTCCGTCTCATGCTACCATGAGTGTGAAAGCACCACCAACATTCAAAAGTGACCAAAACATCAGCCAGAAAGTGTAGGTACTGAGAAGTGGTCTGTGGTCCCCACCTGCAGAACCACTCCTTTATTGAGTGTGTCTTGCTAATTGCCAATAATTTCCACCTGTTGTCTATTCCATCTGCACAACAGCATGTGAAATTGTCAATCAGTGTTGCTTCCTAAGTGGACAGCGTGATTTCACAGAAGTTTGATTTACTTGGAGTTATATTGTGTTGTTTAAGTGTTCCCTTTATTTTTTTGAGCAGTGTACATGCATTCATTTGTGGTTATAGATAATAGATTATAGGTTAGATCACAGGCTAGATCATTCATTTTGTGTTTATAGGTTATAGATAATAGATATGAGCAAATGCTTTTGCACTTTTAACTGATGTCACTAACTAAGGTTAAAAATATTATAACAAAACCAGCAACAGGTTCCTACTGCTGTCATGATCCCTTGACAAAGCTTGCTGGGTTGCAAAGGACAGTTTTAGTCATGTTGCAAGTTTCATGATGCACATGGATCTGATGCTCACAGATATGATAGATCTTTACCTTCTGTTCACAGCTTGCTTTGATAAACACTAGAATTATTCTTTTAATGCTGCTAACATTTTCTGGAACGTTGACCGCTGGTGCAACTGCCATTTGAAGTGGAACAGGAACATTTAAAGAAGAAGCTGGTAAGTGAGAAGCTGACTTCAGCCTCCTAAGGAGTTGAAAAATAGGAGGATGAGGAGATTGTAGCATTTTGTAGTCAGTGCCATACTCTTATGCCCATGAGTCTAAACATCACTTCTCTACGGCCAGAATGAATGGGGTTTGAAAAAAAAAGAGAGACCTCTATCGCACCCTGGTTTAAATACAAATGTTCAGAACCTGATATGTTTTGTCCTATGAACATTCTTCTCTCAAATATCACTGGAGCTTCTGAACTACAAGGTCAGTAAAGAGTTGAAATATATGAATATTGCTACATATAAGCTAATGCTACCATGCACAGAATTGACGTCAGCAGATGGGCAGCCTCCTTACATATTTTTCTCAGTGTGGTACCATCTTTCTACATACAGACTGAGGACAGATGAAAAGAAATCAGAATAAAAGAAGCATCTTTCCTGCAGCAGCGTTCTTCAACTTATACTCAATGAAACACGCGATATTTAATTTCTGTACATTCTGCTTGATTTTAAAAGCTCTGCAAACTTACCTGCGCTCAGCCTAATTACCAACACACACAAAATTTGTAAGCTGCTTCTCCCTCAGGGTCGTGGGGGGTGCTGGAGCCTATCCCAGCGGTCATCGGGTGGAAGGCAGGATACACCCTGGACAGGTCGCCAGTCCATTGCAGGGCAGACAGACAGACACACGCACTCACACAAACACTCACACCTAGGGGCAATGTAGCATGTCCAATTGGCCTAACTGCTTGTCTTTGGAATGTGGGAGGAAACTGGAGAACCCGGAGGAAACCCACGCAGACACGGGGAGAACATGCAAACTCCACACAGTGAGGACCTTGGTTGCCCAGCCAGGGAATTAACAACACAGCTAACTATTATTTTAATGTTGGTAACATTTTCTGAGGACATTTTCCAGCTTCTTGTTTGACTAGTCCCAGCTTAAATGGTGCAGCAGTTACATTGTGAACAGCTACACAATTTAAGGTGGAATAATGGGAAAGGCTAAAAAATATGCTGACTCCAGATTTACGCAGTTATTTAACAGCAGAGTGACAACTTATTTTTGCTGTCTCATAGAACTAACAGGCCAATATTAAGCTAATCACAACTGTTGCACCACTTAAGGTGGACCGAAAAATTCAGATAAGCAGCTGGTGAAAATACGCTATAGTTTTAACACCTAAAATACAGCCTAGTTTTTTTTTTGTTTTTTTTTTTTTTATTGCTTTTTTACAGGTCTTACAACACAAATACAAAAAAAGAAAAAAAAAACAACATTAAGAAAAAAAACAAAAGTACTAAGGCAACAATTACAAAGTACAGCCTTATAATCGTGAATCAATATGCAAATAAAATAATATGAAAGGAAAATAGAGAAATGAAAACAGTGAAACATTAATGTAAAATAAATAAATAAATAGGGGGGGGGGCTTGGGACTATTGCATGTTCAAGAGGGGGGAGTACCAATGTCCTCCGCAGGAAGCTGCGGGAGGGACCTGAAAAAGGAGATGAAAGGTGACCAGCACCTATAAAAGTTGTCCACTGAACCCCTCAAGCTAAACTTGATCTTCTCGAGGCGCAAAAAGAAAACAACATCTTTTAGCCAGAGGGAACGAGAGGGAAGAGAGCGAGACTTCCAGCTTATAAGAATTCTCCGCCTTGCCAATAACAGAGCAAAAGCTATAGATTCTAATTCACGAGAATTCAACCGAGTACTGCCGATGTAAATACTAAAAATAGCTAGTAGAGGGCAGGGGCTCAGATGTTTATTAAAGACTGTTGAAAGTGTAGAGTATACAGAATCCCAGAATCTCCCCAGTTTGCGGCAAGACCAAAACATATGAGAGAAGGTGGCCGGGTCCTCGTCGCAGCGGGGACAGGTTGGTGCTAATTGTGCTAATTTAGCATTGCATAGATGAGCTCTATGAATAACTTTCAGTTGCATTATGTTTAGTCTTGCACAAAAGGATGAAGAGTTAACTCTAGCCAAAGCTTCAGTCCACCATTTCTCGTCCATCTCAAGTCCTAACTCCGCTTCCCATTTAGTCTTGGCATCAGGAATCTTTACTTTATGAAAAGACAAGATCTTATTATAAAAAATAGAAATAAGCTTTCCCTCAGTTTTTGCAGTAAAAAAGTCCTCCCATGGGAGAGCAGGGGGGCATTCCGGAAACATGGGAAAAAGGGATTGTGCACAGTGACATATTTGGAAAAATCTAAAAAGGTCTGTTCTAGGAAGCCTAAATGTTGAGACTACTGAAGAGAAACTACGAAATGTTTCATCAAAGAGATCCTTAAAGGTGGTAATACCACTTCTCTCCCAGCTTATAAATCTAGTGTCCAGGGTTGCAGGTTACATATTGGACTTAAAACAGACGCCTCAGTAAAATGAAACATTTTGCGAAACTGAGTCCAGATCTTTAGCGTAGACACAACTAACGGATTGGAGGAGAAATGAGAGGAAAGTATGGGAAGAGAGGAATAAACCAAGGCGTGAATAGAAGACGAGTGACAGGAAAGGGATTCCATAATACACCATGCAGTCTCTGGGTTTTTAAACCAAAATGCCATTTTTTGTATGTTGGCTGCAAAGTAGTAATACATAACATTAGGGAGGGCCAAGCCTCCAGAAGAACTGGGACACTGAAGAATTCCTTTCCTGGTACGGGGGACATGACCACCCCAAATAAACCCAGTGACAGCCTTATCTATAGAAGCAAAAAAGGATTTGGGGAGAAAAATAGGAAGACATTGAAATAAAAACGAAAATTTAGGAAGGACATTCATCTTAATACACTATACCCTACCCGCTAAAGAGAGGGGAAGGCTACTCCACCTATGCAGGTCACTGCACATTTTAGTGAGTAGAGGGGAGAAGTTGGCATCCTGAATAAGTGATATTTTGCGAGTAATATTAACACCTAGATATTTAAATCCGTCAGGTGTCAGCCTAAAGGGGATTTCCGTTTGTGTAATTGTACAGGCAGCCGCATTAATTGGGTAAAACGTGCTTTTTGAGGAATTTAGCTTATAGCCTGAATATGAACCAAATTCTACTAAAATGGAATTAATAACAGGAATGGCAGACAGGGGGTGAGTTATATATATCAAGAGATCATCCGCATAGAGGGAAACTCTAATTTCAATTCCATACCTCATGATTCCTTGTACTCCAGGAGCAATTTTAAGAGCGATTGAGAGAGGTTCTATGGCAATAGCAAAAAGTAAGGGCGATAAAGGACATCCTTGGCGTGTGTAAAGAAAAATAATCAGAATATACAGAGTTTGTATGGACACGAGCTAATGGTGCAGTATAGAGCATCTTAATCCAGGAAATCAATATATTCCGAACCCAAATTTATTAAGAACAAAAAATAAATAGTCCCATTCTATACGGTCAAAGGCCTTCTCTGCATCTAGCGAAACAACAGCTTCTGGAATTTGCGAATTATCTGATGTATATAATATATTTAGAAGTTTGCGAATGTTAGAAAATAAATGCCGCCCTTTAATAAAGCCTGTTTGATCCTTTGATATAATAGAAGGGAGTACAATTTCAATGCGTTTGGCCAGAATCTTAGCTAAGATTTTATGCTCGTTACAAAGTAAAGTGTGATCTAGCTGCCGGGGAGCTAGGCTCTCTGTGAGGGTGCCGATGTGTCGTGGGAGGGGCTGCCCGCTGCGTGGGCTCGAGAGCCGGTAGAGTCCTTAGCATGTCGCCCCGAGCTAGCTCCCGCATTTAGCGATTGCTCCAGAGTTGACTGTGTGCGAGCCACGGTGGGTGCAGTTTTGAGCAAGCTTCTCTCTCTCATTTTGCGCGACATCACACTAATCCTGGTCCAGGTAAGAAAGGCGTCAGGGAGTTTTCAACAAGGTAGTAACTCTGTTGTCGCAAAAGCAACAAGAATATTAGTGTGTAGTTACGGGAGCGGTGCTAACGCGCGTCTATTCGGAACGCATACCTAGCCGGAAGTCCAAATACAGCCTAGTTTTAACACCGGTAGTATTTTTGATTAGGAGTTTTAGCCTATCAAAATGTCCTACCTAGAAGTTCCATTTACAGATAGAGAGCATTAGAGCATTTTGACAAGGTAACCACCAGAGAACTTGAAGAGAGCGAGTCCAAACTAAATGGGTTAAGTGAAAGCATTTGAACAAAATCATAGTTTACAAATGATTAAACATTTCTAATGTAAAAAATTTACAATTATTCCCTGAACACTGAGAGGCATAAAACATAATGCTGCTGTTACGTTTTTACAACCTTTCAAATCTGAATTATAAGATATTAAAACGATGCCTTATATGTCCTTGACGTCTCACTAGGTACTCAGTAGCAGTAATGGTAGGGTTCTGCTGCCCAAAACCTGTTTGCCCAAAGTTCTGGGCGAGTGATTAGAAGCTATTTTAACTGTTGATTTTGGCCACTGGGTGCCATTTGCTCCCATTTATTGAGGAATAACTCACGGGTGCCCACTGCTATTTAACAGTCCTGTTTTTGTGTAGCTTAATGACATCAAATTTATGATCAGTAGGATTAGCTATCATGTAGCACTATTAGTATTAAGGCTCTTTAACAGAAAGCTACAAAGCACGTTGTTTATTCTCATAGGTACAACCCATATTCCAATGAAGTTGGGACATTGTGTAAAACATAAATAAAAAAGAATGATTTGCAAATCCTTTTCAACCTATATTCAATTGAATACACTACAAAGACAAGATATTTAATGTTCAAACAGATAAACTTTATTGCAAATATTCACTCATTTTGAATTTGATGCCTGCAACACATTCCAAAGAAGTTGGGACACGGGCATGTTTACCACTGTGTTACATCACCTTTCCTTTTACCAACACAAAAAGCATTTGAGGACACTAATTGTTGAAGCTTTGTAAGTGGAATTCTTTCCCATCATTGCTTGATGTACGACTTCAGTTGCTCAACAGTCCGGAGTCTCTGTTGTCGTATTTTGTGCTTCATAATGCGCCACACATTTTCAATGGGAGACAAGTCTGGACTGCAGACAGGCCAGTCTAGTACCCGCATTCTTTTACTACGAAGCCACGCTGTTGTAACACGTGCAGAATGTGGCTTGGCATTGTCTTGCTGAAATAAGCAGGGATGTCCCTGACAAAGACGTTGCTTGGATGGCAGCATATGTTGCTCCAAAACCTGTATATTTGTACCTTTCAGCATTAATGGTGCCTTCACAGACGTACAAGTTACCCATGCCGTGGGCACTAACACACCCCCATACCATCAGAGATGCTTTCTTTTGAACTTTGCGCTGATAACAATCCGGACATTCCTTTTCCTCTTTGGCCCGGAGGACACAACGTCCATGATTTCCAAAAACAATTTGAAATATGGACTCGTCAGACACAATTTTTCTTTCACTTTCACTTTGCATCAGTCCATCTCAGATGAGCTTGGGCCCAGAGAAGTTTCTGGGTGTTGTTGATATATGGCTTTCACTTTGCATGGCAGAGTTTTAACTTGCACAGATGGAGCGATGAACTGTGTAAACTGACAATGGTTTTCTGAAGTGTTCCTGAGCCCATGTGGTAATATTTGTTACAGAATGATGTTGGTTTTTAATGCAGTGCCGCCTGAGGGATCGAAGGTCACGGGCATTCAATGTTGGTTTTCTGCCTTGCCGCTTACTTGCAGAGATTTCTCCAGATTCTCTGAATCTTTTGATGGTATTTTGGACTGTAGATGATTAAATCCCTAAATTCCTTGCAATTGCCCATTGAGAAACATTGTTCTTAAACTGTTGGACTATTTGCTCACGCAGTTGTTCACAAAGTGGTGAACCTCACCCCATCCTTGCTTGTGAATGACTGACCCTTTCAGGGATGCTCCCTTTATAACCAATCATGATACTGACCTTTATTTATTTATTTATGGCTGACGCTCTTATCCAGAGAAACTTACAATTTGATTGTTTTATACAGGAAGGCAAAGGTGGTGTTAGGAGTCTTGCCCAAGGACCCTTATTGGTATAGTGTAGGGCACTTACCCAGGCAGGGGATTGAGCCCCAGTCTACAGCATAGAAGGCAGAGGTGTTACCCACTGCACTACACCAACCTGTTTCCAATTACCCTGCTCACCTGTGGAATGTTCCAAACAGGTGTTTTTTTGAGCATTCCTCAACTTTCCATTTTTTTGTTGCCCCCGTCCCAACTTCTTTGGAACGTGTTGCAGGCACCAAATTCAAAATGAGTGAATATTTGCAGAAAACAAAGTGTAACCTTTTGAACATTAAAGATCTTGTCTTTGTAGTGTATTCAATTGATTATAGGTTGAAAAGGATTTGGAAATCATTGTATTCTGTTTTTATTTATGTTTTACACAACATCCCAATTTCATGGAAATGGGGGTTGTAAACAAATGAAACGAAAGAAAAAAAAGTTATACTCATGGGCATTGTTCACGTGGCAAAAAACCGAAAAAAAAGCGTGCCTTTAAAAGCGAAATGATTCTATCTGTGACTTGAATGTGAGGCGGCAACGGGCGAACTACGACTCTTATTCAGTATGAAAACTGGAAGAAGATGAGAATCCGCATAATATGAAGTGAATAACCCAGTAGGTTGGGCTGTAAGACTGCAAGCAACAAATAAGGCATTCTACTGCATGTACAGACTACATTTGAGGTCCACTGAGACAATAACACTTGATTTTGAACCAAAATAATTTTTATTTCAAAGTAAAGACCTATACAGGTCTTCTAAAGTAATTCAATAGAATGTATGATCAAGTATATGTAGAGTTACTATTAACTGTCTTAGACCTTCTGCTTAGCCCCACAGTGTGAACTTCCTTTCACTGTATCCATAGTTTAGTTTCAAAATAAAAGTTTGGTTAGCTTCACAGATCAATATAGCCCAAGAGTTCCCAGCCCCATAGAACCAATGGCTAAAGCAGGTTTCTGGTGTTGGCCATTTAAAGTATCTCATCACTCTAGTAGGCTTTAATAGAGGCTGACGTAATTTTAATTCAAACTTCTGTTTATTTCAAAGTAAAGGTTAGGTTCATAACATGACTGCCACTTCTAATGTCAGTTAGTTCCAATACAAGCCCTGACCAAGTCCCACAGTGCTTAGTTTCTGACATAAGACCAGACAAGGGTCTTATAGGTTTGTATACGCTGGATGACGCTGGAGGCCTATCCAGTTTTTCTAAGTTAATTCAGTACAATGTATCATCAATTACATGCAGACTCCCTATTAACTGTCTTAGGCCTTCTGTTTAGTAAAACATTATGAACTTCTTTTCACTGTATCCACTGTTTAGTTTCTAAATAAAAGTTTGGTTGAAAAGCTTTGAGTTATAAGCAAGCCAGCAGGGTCTCCCATCCAGTTAATGACCTTGCCCAGCTCTGCTTACCTTCATAGATCATTTCAGCCCTTGGGTTCCCAGCCCCATAGAGCCACTGGTTAAAGCTGACTTCCAGTGTTGGCTATTTAAAATATCCCACCACTCTATTAGGACTTAGAGGCTGACTATTTTAAGGTTCTTCATTTTAATCCAAAATTATGTTAATTTCAAAGTAAAGGTTAGGTTCATAACATGATTGCAACTTCTTTTGTCAGTTACTCTCAATAAAAGCCCTAACCAAGTCCCACATTACTTAGTTTCTAACATAAGACCAGACCAAGTGTTTTCATAGGTTTGTACACACTGGATGAAACTGTAGGCCTCCACACGTGTTGTAAAGATATTCATTAGCGTGTATAATCAAGTACATGCAGACTTCTTATTAACTGTCTTAGGCCCTCTGCTTAGGCCCACTGTATGAACTTCCTTTCACTTTATCCATAGATTAGTTTCAAAATATAGGTTTAGTTGAAAAGCTTTGAACTACTGGCAAGGCAGCATGGCCTCCCATACAGTTTGGACCAACCTTGCTTAGCTTCATAAATCAATCCAGCCCAAGGGTTCACAGCCCCATAGAGCCGTTGGTTCAGGCCGGCTTACTGTATTGGCCATTTAAAGAATCCTGCCACACTGTTCTGGCTCAATAGAGGATGACTTAACATTCTAAATGTACACACTAGACAAAGCCCTATAAGATGGACAAAGAACAGTGATGCAGAGCTTGGTGTTTAGTTCATTTTCTACACTTACATTTACAGCATTTGGCTGACGCTCTTATCCAGAGCGACTTACAATTTGATTTTTTTTTTTTTTTTTTTTTAAACATAGGTAGGCCAAGGCAGTGTTAGGAGTCTTGCCCAAGGACTCTTATTGGTATAGTGTAGGGTGTTTGCCCAGGTGGGGATTGAACCCCAGTCTACAGTGTAAAAGGCAGAGGTGTTAACCACTACACTAACCCAACCAACCACTTTTCTACTATTCCTTTATTGTGAAACTGCAAAAATACAAATAAATGCTTGTTAGCTCATGTCTCAAGTAAGCGCACACTCTTACAGAACATGAATCTCACCGACTGCAACCATATTAAGTTTAGCTGCCATTACGGAAGCAAAGCAACGCCGTGGTTAACAGAATGCTACAAAGCATGTTGCTTGTTCTCATAGTTATACGGATGACAAAGTAAAAAGAAAACAAGTTATATTTATGATCATTGCCCACGTGGCGAAAAGAATGGCTTTAAAAGCAAAATGAGCCTAACTGTGACTTGGATGTGAGGCGGCAATGGGCGAACTATGACTCTTATCCACTACAAAACCGGAAGTGAATATATTTGACCCGAGGGCTACCTTATTCGATTGTTATTCGGTAGCCAACCCAAAGAATTACCTAAATAAGGCACATAGAGACGTTAAGAGGCTGGTATATTAACAGGTTTATTAAGGATAGAAGATTTGACAGATGCACACATCATAGCGATATCAGACCCACTTCTAAAATCACGTCACCCTAGCACAATCTGGGCCTCGATGGATTATTAACTACTAATGGTAGAATAACCACGCAGAAAAAGGAACCACAATACCAGCCTGGGTTCAACCCCCCATAATAAATTACACACTACAATTAAATTAATTAAGTAGATGATGAAAAAAAAGTCACATAAAAATACTTCCAATCACCCACACTAATCAAATCAAAATAAACCAAACGTGACACTGCAACCTTCAATATAGGTGGGACAGAAACCCGGCTTAAATGGGCTGAATATCCTCTACCTTTCAGCGTGCTCTTCCTAATCGTCCTTCCTAAATTAAAAAGGCACCAGATTAACCAGGGGTAGAATATTAAGGGCTGCCCTGGGTCAAAAAGCCTCCCAATAATATACTAAAATATTCCTTTATTAACTATTTAAAATGATGTAACCAGAGATATAAAAAAAAAAGGGGAAGAAAAAAAAAAAAGTGGCTATTGTTGCTGGCCGTACAGACCGGTTAACTGTAACAGGTGGGATGCACAGCGCAACTTCACGTTGTAGTACTTCCAGATATCCCCAGGGGCTCACACAATATCTGCCACGCCACACTGCTGATTCAGAAAGCCCCCCACTCTCCCTTTAAAATAAATAAACAAACCATCGTTAATACACTAAACTGGGACCTCTTGTGGTTACTATTAATAAAAACCACCAATACCTGACAATACTACGACAGTAATACATACCATAACTGCCGGCATTTACAGAGTATTTAAACGGAAAACCAACCGTGCCTCGGTAAATGTGGGCTTCTCGCACACACACGGCGCCAGCAGGCTCAGTCACGTTCCTATGGTCTTCCCCAAAAGTTTAAAATGCAAGTTAACAACATACAGCTTCACGGATCTTCCCGACGCCGAGCTCAGATTTGCCTTCACGAGATCAAACGATGCTTCGTTCTGCCTGCGCGTGACTATATAGCGGGTGAAACCGAGATCAATCAAAACGCAAGTGTCAAAATAAAAGCCCCCTCTTGCCGATACAGAGCCACTAGCGGACAAGGACGCTATAAAAGTCGCTACAATTAAGCGACCATTTTCAATCTAACGGTCTCACCTTCTGCCCTATGCTTCTACCCATCACATCTAAATCTACAAGATCCTCAGGAATAACAGAAAGACTCAAAATACCAGTTAGTATATGTAATAAGATTAATTAGACAGTTGAGTGGAGGTGGCTTATCATGTCTGATTTTCCCTTAAAAGCATATTGAAGTTGTTAAAATGGAGGAACAGTGGTGCAGTGATCTCAGCTTCGCTTTTGAAACCATCCTGATGTAAAAATATTCCTTTCTGTCTGATTTACTGTGTGTACTGGGATTAATCTTCATTTATTACTTAAATCCAATAAAAGCATATAACATAATAAAGCAGTATTAGCAGTATTATTTATATGACATGCGTGTCTGTGGTCATTTTAAACCCGCCATTTTACCTCAGAACAAGACTGACAGAACAATAAACACAAAACTGTTTATAACCAATAAAAATGGCTTTTCCAACTTGAAGAGAAATTCTGAGGGTATTAATAGTGTTCAGATCCACTTACCTTCAAAGTCGAGATTCTGCAGTTTCTTCTCTCTGTCTAGAAGAACATTTGGAGCATTTTCTCCTTTGTCTGGAATGTTTTGGAGAGTGAAGATGGTAAAGGCAGAGATCTTCAGCAGAACCGACTGTTAAAAATAATAAACACCAATAATCGTCTTTAAGCCATGACTGTAATGTTTAATGGAGCTGAAGGTGGGACTGAGTGAGAGTAGAAAGTGAAGGAGGAGTGGAGTTCAATAACTAGTTTGTAAGTACAACCTACAGGTATGATAAACCTTTCTCTACATCCAGCCTCCACTGATAATGATGAAATAATGCCTCATTAAACAGCGCCACCAGCTGGACTAAAACACTACAATTAGTTTTTTTTTTACAGTCATTGAAACCTTTAAGTTCACTCTTTCAAAACTCTTCACACCTTCTTAACAGAAGCATACAACTTCTCACAGCAGTTCTTTTTATACCCACAATGCTCGACAGCTATAAAAACAAACATCTAAAATACTTTAATTCCATCAGAATGTCATCACTAGTTCTTACAGCAGGAATACTCCAGATCAGGGGGTCTCAACCTTTTCCACCTCCAGGCCCACTTGTTTATCTCTAGTAAGCATGAAGGCCCTCAAGAAACTCACCATTTTATTTAACTTCAGTTTTAGGAATCTTTTAACACAGTGTGTCCACGCCTGCAAGACATAACATGCATCAGTGGACATTAAAATATCAACAGAACGGTAGCAAATTATTCTAAAACAGTTTGTTCATAATGTTGCAGGTGGGCTGGTGAAACAGCAGGGAAAGAATATCTGGTTTCAAGTCAAGAGGCAAAAATCTTGTGCAAACCTCCTTTCAGTGTTTTCTGATTGGAAACTTTTTATACTTTATCATTAAGTCAGTTATTATTTTATAACAACCTGCCATTGCCGACCCACTATGGACCACTGGTACCCCCTCAGTATGGGCCTGAGGGTGTTTCAAGGCCCATTTGTGGTTAAGAAACCCTGCTCTAGATCAGAGAACAGTCACCTCAGCAACACTGCTGGCATTAATCAAATCAGCTCTTTAACAAACCCTCCATGACATACAGTGTGTTAAAGCAGGGAAAACTTCAGGAGCAGGATTCAGAACCTGTGTGTTAACTAACATGAAAAAATTGCGTATTAATTTCATAACTCTAATAAACATCAGCAAACTGTAAAAATAGAAAACAGTTTGGTGTCTCATTTATACAGAGTACTAAAGAATAATTCATTATCAACATCTTGTAACAAATCATAGAAAAATTGAGGATTGATTGAGGATCCTGTGATTGGTGGCTGTGATCTGTTAGTATTCATTGAGTATTTGCTTCTGTGTTTGCTTCATTTGTTTTCTTTGTTTATTTTGTATATTAACCATCCGTAGACCCTTACAGGCTATTTCCACAGGATTACCTACTACAGAGAGTGGAGACTACAGTTTAGCTTTCCAACAAAAGCTGGTGGTAAGATTTAAATCCACTGAAAAAGTAAGTACCTCTATCCTCTACTGTGGCTGTCTTTACTTGTGTAGATTGTGGCATGTATACTGATAATCCTCTCATCACCAATAGTGATAACAATAGTGGTTCAGTTTGTGAGGAGTGCCAGTTAATTTTTATTCTGGTGGAGAAGGTGAATCAGTTAGAGGTGCACATCCGGGGTTTAATCAGAGATAGAGAGCAGAGTTCAATGTTATCTACCCTGGGTGCCTCAAGGAGAGTTAGTGCCCCATCTACTATGGCATTAGAGCACCCACATCAGGGCGAATGGGTGATGTCTCGGTGGCATAGTAACAAAGCTAATGCTAAAGCTAAAGCTAACCCACCTGAGCACCACACTCCACCTATTCACATGTCAAATGGATTTTCTCCACACGGTGAAACACCCACCGAGGAGCCTGTCAGAAGTGCTCTGGTTATAGGGAGCTCTATTATGCGTCATGTGAAACTAGCTACTCCTTTAGAGGCACCAGCAGCTAGAGTTATCTGCTTACCAGGAGCCAGGGTGCTGGACATTAGCAGCAGCCTTAAGCTATTAGCAAAGAATAGACATTCGAGGATAGTGGTTCATATAGGTCATGTGGACGAAACCAGTCCTGCGTGTTCGTTGATGCAAAACAAATGAGACGAGTAGATCAGACTGAAGTGAAACAAACGGTTTTATTACAGAATTCTGGAGAGGTTACAAACAGAGAACATGCATCATGTATCTCCCAAGTAAGCTCTGACCTCTTCTCATCTGACTCCCTTTTTATAGTCGCATGACCGCTCCTTCCTTACCCAAGATATCAGTAGATTCCATCAAGCCTCCAATGTGTGTGTTACGCCATCTCACCAATCCACATCATAAAAGTTTAAGGATGCGCTCGAGACGTGAGTGCATCTGCAAGGTCAGCTTAAGGTATTCCCTGTGTTTACCAACTCCCCCCGTTTTCCAGACAATGGCTCTGCTTATCTGACCAGATGAACCACATGTGTGGTGTGCTGATCCCAGTGTCTACTACTATCAGCTTCGAGGTATTTCCTGTTATCTGACGTCCTTGTGTATTCCACCATTAGTCAGCACACAGCCTTATGTGCTGACTCTTAGCTCTTAGAATTGTACAATATAACCATTAAGCTTTCAATGCTAGACATTAGCTTTCTTTAATACATCTTAAAAGAGTAATATGAACAATACTAAGGCTAATAATTCCACAATTCCCCCTTTTGACCTTTCACCCGAAAGGTCAACATTCAGACATAACATCGTAACCTCTATATGTTGAGTTCTGACCTGCGTAGTGAATGACAAATCAAATATCCATGCTGTGGAGCTGCCTAGGGTGTAGTCTAATTGTATTCCCCCATATCTACTAATACAACGGTCTTTGTTCGTAGTTGATCGTCTATACACCTCATATTCCCCCCTTTGTGGCTATACAGGGCCTCAAAAAACAAAAGGTGAACATGAGTGCGATTACATATATAACACATTACATTTGCTTAACAACTGGACATTGTCTGGAGTGTGAGAGCGAAAAAACCTGTCAGGCAGCCAACTTTCCTGAAATTTCCATCAAACAATTTGGACAGGAAAAATTCTCTCACGGTTCTCCTGCCACAAGCAACCTCCTTTATGGAACTCCAGTCCAACGTTAAAAGAAAAATTCAATATGTATGAAGTTGACTTAAGCTAATACATATGGAACCCCAAAAATAAACAAATTAAAATAATGTTCGTTAGCGGGCTAGTCGACCTATCGGACCCGATAACAAACCTAAAACCCATTTCCCTAACTTGTGAAAAGAAAACACATCTGAGGTCCCAACGTATTCAAGCAAAGACATATAAACACATCAATGTATCAGACTGAAACTCTTCCACATGTCGACTCCCAAGTGGTGTTGATGGTGTTGGGTGTAGACCTTCTTGTTCAGAGTCTCTCAGTCCTTTTTTTTTATCGTCCATCCATGAAGGTGTGCACCCCTTCAACACATCCCGATCTCCAAACACTAAACCTCCCCCCTTTCTTTCTAAAAGGGAAAGAAAACAACAGCGAGTCCTTGGGAAAAACAACAGACACATCATATGCGAATCACAACTCCATAAGATAATGCCAGATCCACTAAGAATGAATATAAAATGATTAAATATTCAAAAAGAATATTCTTCCACCAGTTCACCTTCTTCCACCTCATCCTCGTCTTCATCATTAATGTTAATGGGAGTGCTGCTACCCAATTTAAACTTGTCTGCTGACAGATTTTGGCAATGCGATTTTTCAAACTAGCATTCATTTTTTCACAATTCCCTTGACTTTATGGGTGGTAAACTGCTCCAAGATGTTGTCTAATCCCCAATTTTGCAAAATCATTCTTACTATCTTATCCACAAACTCTTTCCCATTATCTGAGGAGATCCGGAAGTCCCTATCTACCTATGACTTCTTTACACAAAATTTAGGTACTGATAAAGCTACTACCACTAATAAATATCTTTTCCCTTCAACTGGTTTTATGATGCCAACAAAAATCCACAACTCATGCATAGGACCCCTTGGAGTCGGAATGTGACCAGGAGGAACTATCATACCCTTCTGAACATTATTTCTCCAACAGATTGTGCACCTGCCTATGACATAATCAATCTACTCAAGTAAGTATGGTGCCCAGAACCCAGACGCCTTTGTGATTTTACTTCTAACTTCCCCTCTTGCAAGATAAGCTAACCCATGTGTTCATCAGAGCATGCAACAGCTGGAGGTATCAATGATAACTGCGATAGTTAGAGCTGAACCTGACTCAGCTATTGTTGTGATGATAGCTGATTTAGCAGAGACTGACTCTATTTGACCAAAGCCTGCTTCTTCTCCTTCTTCTTGTCATCCCCACCTGGTTGGCTATATGATCTGTATTCACACCTTTTGCCATACTTCCAAGGCCAACCACCTCTGCCAGTTTGCTCGTCACTGGTAGGGGCAACCTCTTCTGTATTTTGGCTCGCAAAATGGACTGTTCCATCTGATTCAAATCAAATCAAATCAAATTTATTTGTATAGCGCTTTTTTACAACGGATGTTGTCACAAAGCAGCTTTACAGAGTTTCAGAAAAGAAAAAGTTTCAAGAGAACTCTAAGAATGTACAGAAACCCCCCGGTGGGCAAGCCAGAGGCAACAGTGGCAAGGAAAAACTCCCTCAGAACTGAGGAAGAAACCTTGGGAGGAACCAGGCTCACCAGGGGGGACCCATCCTCCTCTGGTCAAACTACCTACAAGTGATTTTATGACTAATATTAACAGCAGTAATATTGGTATTATGAATAACTAGGAGTCTATGAAAACATCAGCGTAGGGTGGGCAGCTCATCCGAGGTAGGTGGTTGGGGCATGGGCAGCTGGTCTGAAGTAGGTAGCAGGAGGGCTCGGCAGTCGGTCGTCCTTCAGTGTCCAGCCGGTCATATGGGTGATTGTGTACTCTGAAAAAAAGCCGGTAAATGGAATTAGTTTTGTTCTATCCATTTGTACATAAACAGGGAATGTAAACATTTACAGAGTGTGGCTAACGACTCCGGCAGATCTGACTATGACAGCTTAACTGAAAGGAGAGAACCAGAAGGACACACAGACACGGCAGCACTCTGAAACAATTCGGCATCCCTCCGCTCCACCGTCCACAAACTTGAGTGACCGCGTGCGAGCAGCGGGACGACAGCGCCAGCGTCTCAGTTTACTATAATTCCCTGTGTCCATGGACCCCTGGATCTGCTGCCTTTATCTAAGGGGGAACATTAGCTACCAAAAGCTAAACTGAACAAGTGAGTTTTCAGCCTAGTCTTAAAGATTGAGACTGTGTCTGAGTCCCGAACAGTTTCTGGAAGGTCATTCCAGAGTTTGGGGGCTTTATAAGAAAAGGCTCTTCCCCCAGCTGAAACCTTCTGAATTTTGGGGACTATTAATAATCCAGCGCTCTGGGATCTGAGTGGTCGTGATGGCTCATAATGAGAAATAAGGTCTTGCAGGTACTCGGGAGCGAGACCATGTAGGGCTTTATACGTCAATAAAAGGATTTTATAATCAATACGGAATTTAATAGGTAGCCAATGAAGTGATGATAGCACTGGACTAATATGCTCAAATGTTCTAGTTTTAGTGAGGACCCTGGCTGCGGCGTTTTGGACTAATTGGAGTTTGTTTAAATTCCTGCTCGTGCATCCTGACAGTAGTGCGTTACAGTAGTCGAGCCTAGAAGTAATAAAGGCGTGTACTAGTGTTTCTGCATCACGCAGGGACAGGGCATTTCTGATCTTGGCAATGTTGCGAAGATGTAGAAAAGCTGTCCTAGTGATGCTGCCTATGTGTTGATCGAATGATAAATCTGAATCTATTATAACGCCGAGATTTTTTGCTGCTGATCCAGGTGTGGCTGGAAAGTCGGCGAGATTTAAGATTAAATCTGGTGATTTACTTCTTGCTAATTTTGGACCCAGAAGGAGAACCTCTGTTTTGTTACTGTTTAGTAGGAGGAAGTTCTGTGACATCCAGCCTTTCACGTCTTTTACACAGTCCTCCATTTTCTTTAACCTGTATTGGTCATCAGGCTTGGCTGATATGTACAGTTGAGTATCGTCTGCATAACAATGAAAGTTTACGCCATGGTTACTTATAACTGTGCCTAACGGTAACATGTATAGGGTAAATAATAAAGGTCCTAATATAGAGCCCTGCGGAACTCCAAATCTCACTTTTGAATAAGTGGAAGATAAATTGTTTACCCTAACGAACTGATAATGTTCTGATAGGTAAGATCTGAACCATGATAGGGCCGTCCCTGTGACTCCAACCATGTTTTCTAACCTTTCTAAGAGAATATTGTGGTCTATTGTATCAAAAGCCGCGCTGAGGTCAAGTAGCACTAACAGGGATACGCAGCCTTGATCAGAGGCAAGAAAAAGATCATTAGTTATCTTAACTACAGCCGTCTCAGTGCTGTGGTGTGGCCTGAATCCAGACTGGAATTTTTCATATATATGGTTCTTATGTAGATATGAACTAAGTTGTTGGGCCACAGCTTTTTCTAAGATCTTAGATATAAACGGTAAGTTAGAGACAGGCCTGTAATTAGACAAAACGGTGACATCAAGATTTGGTTTCTTGATCAGAGGTTTGATAACTGCTAGTTTAAAAGCTTTGGGTACATGGCCCAGACTAAGGGACGAGTTTACTATAGTTAAAATAGGGTTTATAATGGCTGGCAGTACTTCTTTAAGTAATTTTGATGGAATTGCATCGAGTGTGCAGGTTGTGCAATTTGCAGAGGAGATAATCTTCTCTAGCTCCAGCTGTGGGAGGGGGTAAAAGGTTTCCAGAAGGTTTCTACAGCTGTGTTTTGTTCTATATCAGCCAAGTCAGATGACAGCCAAGCTGGATTTGAATTTGATACTGTGGGTTGAATTTGTTGTCTAATATTATCAATTTTATTATTAAAGAAGTCCATAAAAACTTCACTGGTGAGAGTTGCTGGGATTTCTGGTTCATTACCTGCCTGATTTTGTGTGATTTGGGAAATCACATTAAACAGAACTCTAGGATTATACTTATTATTCTCGATCAGCGAGGCCAGATATGCTGAGCGAGCTTCAGTGAGAGCATTTCTATACTCTATAAGGCTGTCCTTCCAGGCAGTGTGGAACACTTCTAGTTTGGTATGACGCCATTTCCGCTCTAATTTCCGAGCTGTTTGTTTTAAAGGTCCGGGTTTTATCGTTGTACCACGGGGCGAGCTTTTTCTGCCTTATTCTTTTTATTTTAAGTGGGGCCACATTTTCTAAAGTGGATCGTAATGTATTTTCTAAATAATCGGTTAGTGAATCTAGTTCCATTGGATCTGATGGAGTGGAGACTGGGGTTGATAACTCTGGGAGATTTTCTATAAATTGTAGGGCGGTAAAAGGTTTTATTGTGCGCTTTGTTGAATAACGAGGGGACGTATATATATTATGGCTAAATCGTAGCTCATACGAAATTAAGTAATGGTCGGAGATCACTGTGGTTTGCGGTAGGATATTCAGCTTGCCTATGTTAAGACCTAGTGTCAAAACCAAATCTAACGTATGACTACAGTCGTGTGTCGGCCCTGTTACATTTTGGGTAAAACCAACAGAGTCTAGGATTGAGGTAAATGCCCATTTTAATGGGTCGTCTACGTTCTCAAAGTGAATATTAAAATCCCCTACAATTATTACTTTATCGTTGCACACAGCCAGGTTTGCAGCGAAGTCACTAAATTCTTTTATAAATTCAGAGTATGGCCCTGGTGGTCTGTAAATGTTAAATAATGAGAACGCCTTCTTTTTTGTGACCGGATTTGTGACGTGAATAGAGAGGACCTCAAAGGAAGTGAAAGTGTCACATTGTTTCTGACTAATATCGAGAGTATTTTGGTATATTATACAGACTCCACCTCCCTTGCCTGATAGTCTTGGCCTATGTGCATAATTATAGCCTAAAGGCGTGGCTTCATTTAAAGCTAAATCCGGATCATTTCCTGTAAAATTTCTCCACACTTGAAGGGCTCTTGAAACATAAGCTCTCAGGTTTTCTTTCAGTCCGAGTGGCTCAATCAGAATATTATCAGGATGCGCATTTGTCGGAAATGTATCACTCAATGCTCTCTACATTCGACCTCAAACTGCAGAAAACAGCTCTGGATCATTCTCAGCAGTCCCCACATATCAATTTAGTCCAGCTTTCTGTAGAATCTCGTCCATAGCTGGAATCCCTAGGAGATTAGCTAAAAGTCTCCTGATACCTCCTATGGCAGGCTGTGTTCCCACCATAAACTCTTCTGCACAACATCAACCGGAATAATTACATTTGACACCTTAGTTTCCTTTTTTGTCTTTTTAACAGTTCCCTTATTAACCCTTACTGTTAATTACAAATTTCTTTATTCATCAATAAATGAACACACACTGAAGATTTATAAACAGTGCTAGCTAGAATTAAATGCACTTACATCTAAATACTAATTTCTAAGTTTGTGAAAGAGTTTGTGGATAAAACAGTAGCCTCTTAGTCACCCACAGATGTCTTCAATGGAGCTCAGGTTAGGTAATGCACTGGTTCTCCGCCTACAGTCATCTGGCTCTCTCCTGCTCATTCAAACAAAAGTGAATATGACACAACAAAGAGTTAATCCCAATCCATTCTTTTAACAATGCACACATTTATACACTTATCTGTCAGCACAGTGGTTATTTACTTCCTCAACTATTCTGTCCTTTCTTGGGAGCTCATCTCATTTATATATATTTTATCGACGTCTCTGAAAAGAGGTTCATAGATTTTACTTAACTCTTAGATGTCCACGATATAATCAAAGGTCATCTTTTGTCTCCCAAAGAAGACTCATTGTTGTTTATAACCATATAAAGGTAAAACAAAACATAGGACTCCTTATCCATATGACTTTTCCTCCTCACATTAATAATATTCAAATTTTATAAACATTACTTACTTTAACTAGTGATTTTAAGTTTAAACGTCCTCCATATAAGACGCTCATAAATCTATTTATTTATTTACTTTAATTTTCCCCTAAAAGTCCCCTACAAAGGCTCCTTAAGTTTTAACTAAATAAATCAAATATCATTCCTTGTCAATCCTCAACTCTCATAAAGTTACTCTATAGACACACAGCAGGTCAGAGAACATAAACGCTTCACCCCCAGAAAGAGAAGAGGGAGGGGTGGCGCTCAGACACACACACAGACCCAAATCTGCGCACACACACATTTCTTACTCATAAAAGGAGGGGCTGACACACAGACGAAGTCCAGCTTCGTGTACACACACACACACACACACAACGCACACACACACAGAACGAGCTCAGCATTTTCCTTAAAGTCGACTCATTCATACATTACTATAGCATGCTTTTGCCACCATTCACTTTTCTTTATTAACTTTATCTACCAAATTCCCTGGGCCCGGGGTGTTCCCCAAATTTTATCAAGCCAAATCCGACTATTTCTCAAGGCCAATTTTCACACAGTGACTAATCTACAGATATCTTACCATTTAAGAAGCTATAGGCCTAGTACTTGTTCTACCCATGCCAAGGCGTTACTTATTAAGTGAGTACCATTATCTGAGTGAATTCTTTTGGGAAACACGTGTTGGGGAATCCAGTGATTGATCAACATTTTACAGACTGATTTGCTATCTTTCCTCATAGTGGGGAATGCTTCCACCCAATCCAAAAATACGTCCACAAACATTAACAGATACCTGTACTTCCTGACTGTCTGAATCATATCTGTATAATCTATCTGAAGGTGTTCCCCTGGGCGATTGGGCTTAGGGAATTTTCCTACCCCTGGTTTGCAAGTTTTTTGCCACATTATTTACATTACATACTTCACATTCTTTTACATGTGTGGCTATCATAGCGGTTAGAAATGGATGCCACCATCCTTTCAAGTTTTCCCTCATCTGTACCTTTCCTACTTGTGCCAACCCGTGAGCTTCTCCCAGCCCTGCTTTTACTAAAGTCCAGTGGGACCTTCCCAGACTAATTCACTCTTTCTACCACCTTTATGCAACCACATAGTCTTTTCTTCTGGGCTAGCCTGGTCCTGTACTTGCCTGAGCTTTTCTCCTGTCGGAATTGGTTCCCATGGTTCACCTTCCTTCAACACCATCTGCCAACTTTGTTCTTTTATAACCTGCTGCTTCCTTTGCTGCCTTGTCTGCTGCCTCATTACCTCTTTCCACCAATGAGTCCCCTTTCTGATGTCCCTTGCACTTTATGATGGCAACCTGTTTTGGTAGTTGTATCGCTTTCTCTAGTGCTAAGAACTCTTCCTTGTGTTTTATGGGTTTGCCCGCACTGGTGAGATAACCTGTCTCCTTTCATGGTGTAGTCTGGTCTAGCAAGGTCAGCCACATGTGCTAGTTCCTGCTTTAGTTCAATGAACGCCTGCTCTAGCTCAGGTGTCCATGTCAAAATGCCTGGCGTTAGGTTATCATAGGAGGGTGGGGATACTTGGGGATACTTACCATTCTATCCAGGTTGCCATTATATGTGCACTTCAACCTTCTGACCTTAGCTATTTCCTGTTCTGCATCTGATAACCTCTTCCTGGCTTTTCCCTTCTTAAACATTCCTGCCTTTTCATGTTCTGCCTTCAATTGCGTTGAGAGACCATTTGATTAAATCAATTTTTAAGTTTGAAGAACAGCGCGGAGAGAGTCTCTCAGTAAAGAGCTCAGACAGTAGACTAGACACAGAAGCAAAGGAGAGATAAGGGACAGGAGAGGGAGAAAGTGTGACTGCCTTCGTTGAGAGCCAAAGCAGTCATGTAACATCTCAAATCCATCCTTCACTGACAGGCATGAAGTCTGATTACACTGAGCCACAAAAACACTAGAGCCCTGGGACCATCTGACCAAACCAGAACATGTGTAGTAACAGAAGAGTTGCTTCACCTTTATGTCAGTGTGAGCTGCTCCAGGCACTAAAAATAGAATAAGAAAGAATTGGTTACAAACACTCTTAGTAAAAACACTAAAATTACAACCATTAGCATGGGCTACATTATACAACCCCAATTCCAAAAAAGTTGGGACGCTGTGCAAAATGTAAATAAAAAACAAAATACAATGATGTGCAAATCACCACGTTGGCGGTCTACTCTCCTGTATGTTTCACCACGTTCCCTGTCTCCTCTCCTGTTTCACCACGTTCGCTGTCTACTCTCATGTTTGATTATGTTTGCGGTCGACTTTGCAGTATGTATTTCACCACATTCGCCATCTACTCTGCTGTATGTGTGTTTCACCACGTTCGCTGTCTACTCTCCTGTATGTTTCACGACGTTCACTATCGACTCTCCTGTGTAGTGGACACCACCAATCTAGTCAAGCCAGAATCACACTGCTTAGGAGGACTCCACATTCCTGAACTTTGAGCTCAGGACTGTTTCAAAGGTCAAGCAGATGTCATCCAAACAGGATTAGGGTGCCTACAAGTTTTATGACTCAAAAGGATGTTATCTTGAAAATACGGACACAGTGGAAGGCCTGCAACCCCCTTTGCTCCATGGGGCAGACCATACCAGGTCATAAATCCTGCCGTGGAATCCAGCTGCAGATCTTCCCAAACCTTAAATAAGCTATGAATTAACAGAAATCATTCTTTAGACTCCACCAATATGGAATTTCCACCATTCAATCCAGAGATATCAAGAAATGGGTTGCCATGAGAATCTATAACAAAGCTAGCCTTTTTAGATTCAATTGACAATTTGGATATAGAACCACCACACCCAAGTGGTGAAAATGAGGCACATCACACCACCACTATGTGCTTATAAAGAATCCAAGGGACTTGGACATTGTCTACTTTGAGTATTAACATTTATATCATCTATAAGCAATACTACTTGTTATTAGTATTATGTGTGTTATCTAAATAGAAATTATATCCCTTTTTACTATTGAGTGCTAGAAATACGGAGTGTCAACTTTAATAACCAACAGCTACAACCATCTAATTGTAATGAATTAGACCAGTGACCAATATGTATAATGAATGTGGTTTTCTTTTATTTCCTTTGGTCCTTTCCTTTCATGGTCAATTTGATTTCTTCAACATTTATACAGTCTATGGTATAGGAAAAGCATTACCCATGTTCTTTAACATGTGTTGTGTATCAGGTAGCGAGGGTTAAATTCTCCCTTATAAATATATCTGAATATTCTGTTTAACCAATTTGATGATATAAGAATGTTCCTTTGTTTAAATTAACTGAAACAAAGAAGGCAGTGCCCTGCGGTTGGCATTATTCCTGCGACAGTAACGCAATGTTAGCTTTGGGTTAGGAGCTGCCTGCTTACATCCAATACTAATGTTAGCTTAGCCACAGGCCCTTGTTAGCTCGCCTACCACTAGGGCAGCTGAGGCCTGTCTCCCATAGCTTTGAGTAACTATAACCCCCCTCTTTTGGCGATTTTGTGAGACTACCTCATTGGGACACTACTGCTTGGGAGTGAGCTTTGGTGGTGTGTGGTGATATCCCTGGTTTATGAAACTGAACAAGCTGGTTACTGGCCAAGGATTAATATTGTAGGCACCGCCGTGTCCCCTTCCCCATAATATAGGGGTGGCGTAGTCGAAGCTCTATTTTGTTTAGGTGTCTGCATAAGTACAAGGTGGGGTGCTTTTATTGTATTGATATTGCACCCGGTACCAGTGGGGGTAGTACGGCCACACTTGGCGTAGTCGGCAGGATCACTTTAGTTGAACCATATGCCAACTATACCCTGTATCTAATTGGATATAAGTGGCAGTTTTATTATGTGCTTGTTATAAGAGTGGAGGGAAGTCAGTGGTCAGCAGGTGGATGTTATTGCTGGAAGCATCAGGACCATTGTGACATTTCGGGAAAGACAGTGATTCATTGGAAAATTCTTGTATTTGATTTTAATTTGTGGGCATATTTTTATGTAATTTTTCTTTTCTGATTTTTTTTTTTCGTTGTAGGTTTATTATTACGAGGTGGCAGAGCAATTGAAGGCTCTTACCGATTTGGTACAGCAACTTCCTGCAGAGAACACTAGGCTTAGAGAGGAAATGGTTGATTGGAACATGTCCAACAGTAGAGATTATTGTCGGGGGGTGTAGCGATAGCCTGTCTATTGGACACTGGTTCTATGGTGAGTACTGTAACACAAGAATTTTTTGATGAACATTTGTCTCAGCAGCTCCAATCTGCTTTACAGTCTTGTTCTTGTCTCCA
Source organism: Pygocentrus nattereri (assembly GCF_015220715.1). NCBI lineage: Eukaryota > Metazoa > Chordata > Actinopteri > Characiformes > Serrasalmidae > Pygocentrus > Pygocentrus nattereri. Next base: position 29,541,929 of record NC_051211.1, read on the forward strand.
ATTAAAGGCCGCAAATGGCTTGGAAATAGCCTATGTGGGATATGTGGAAGTTGGTGTTTGTCTGTTGGGAAGAGTTTTACCTAAAATGGGTATCTTGATCACAAAAAGTGCTCCTGATGCCCGAAGCCACCTCTCCAAAAAGGCAATTCCAGGCCTGGTCGGTATGAATATTATTGGTCAGTGCTATCAGGAGTTGTTTTTACAGCATGGACAGGCTCTTTTTGAGGTTTCAGATGTCCAGCAGGCAGGTAAAGTCTGGCAACAGGCTCTGTTTGAGTGCCAAAATTTAAAGCGTATTTCACAGGATGGTAAGATTGGACTGGTGCGGGTTCAGCGGGGTCCTGCTGTCCGTGTGCCAGCAGGTGCTATGATGCTAGTTCCGGCTTCATGCCATGAAGGCTTGGGGTCTGTTCTCTCAGCTGGGTTCTTGGAGCCAGTATGTTTTGTAGAGGGCCAACTGTCAGGTGACCTCCTTATTCCTTCTGCGCTTATCCCAGTGGAGAGGGGGGCCCTGCAGGTACCAGTTGTAAATGTGGGCAATCAAGATAGGTGGCTTGACAGTGTTGGGGGAATTGCATGTTGTCCAGCCTGTGTCTACCCCTGGGGTGGTACAAGTTCATAGGGATGACCAGTGTCATGTAGCTACGGTTCAGTCTGTTCAAGCAGAAAGTAATTCCAGTATTGATTTTTCCCAGCTCACTTGGCCATCCTTATGTGCTCAAGAACAGGGGGAGGTGCAATCATTGCTGAAAAAGTATCAGGGCATTTTTAGTGAATATGATGGTGACCTGGGGTGCACCACATTAGTCCAGCATACCATTCCTTTACTGGATGTGGTTCCAGTGCGACAGAGGTATCGTCGCTTACCCCCTTCTCAATACGATTTGGTTAAAGCTCATATTCAGGAGCTAGTAGAACATCAAGTGGTTCTAGCCCTTATGCTTCTCCCATAGTCCTTAGATGCTTTGAGTGGGGCCAAGTGGTTTAGCACATTAGACTTTGCAAGTGGCTATAATCAGGTTCCTGTGGCAGAGGAGGACAAGGAAAAGACTGCTTTTTGTACACCTTTTGGTTTGTTTGAGTTTAATCGAATACCATTTATGCAATACCCCCAGCACTTTGGAGATCAGAGCTTTCATGCGCTCTTGCTGTATTTGGATGACATTGTCATTTTTTCACAGGATTTCCAACCGCATCTTCAGCAATTGGATTTGGTGTTTAGTCGTCTCCAACAGCATAATCTGAAGCTCAAACTGAAAAAGTGTCATTTTTTTTCAAACTAGGGTCAATTATTTGGGGCATGTGATATCTGCCTCAGGTGTGGAGACAGACCCAGAGAAAGTTAAAGTGGTTGCTGATTGGAAACGCCCCACCTCTGTCAAAGAGTTGAGATCATTTTTAGCGTTTGCATCCTATTATAGGCGTTTTGTGGAGGGGTTCGCCAAGTTGGCTGTACCCCTTCATAGGCTGGTGGGGGCTCTACAGGGCTCCAAGAAACAGCCCAAGCCAAGGCTGCATGGCATGTTAACTTCACATTGGGATGAAGCATGTGAGGCAAGCTTTCAGGCACTAAAGGACCGCTTGGTAAGTGCACCTGTATTGGGGTATGCTGACTTTGCAAGCCCTTTCATTTTGGAGATTGATGCTAGCCATACAGGATTAGGAGAAGTATTGTCCCAAGATCAGGGGGGACAGCGACGCCCTATTGCATTCGCTAGTCGAGGATTGCGATAGTGAGCTGTGGACGAAACCAGGGGCGTTGCCTGGGTATGTAAAGATCCGGGGCTCTGCTCAATTAATTATATTTATATATATATATATATATATATATATATATTTTTTTTTTTTTTTTTTTTTTTTTTTTTTTTACAATACGTACCCTGATATATAATGTTTAACACTATAATATGGCGTTATATTTTTTTATTCAACAGATTTAAAATTTAACAAAGGGTGCACAAATTCTGCAGAATGACTGTTGGTGACCTAAAGATAGTGAGCTTTTACTAAAGGATCTATCTAATTCCGAAGCTGACTAGTGACAAGCTGCATTTTATTAAGCACACAGTGGGTTTGATCTGTGTGTTTTGATTCGGAGACGTGTGTTTTTAACCAGCTATCAGATAGCTCCACAAACAATGTCATCACAGTTTACATAGTTAACTACCGTTACCTTTCTCCTTGAAAAAACGCCGTATATCCATTTTCTTTCACCGTCAGCTACCTGCAACCTGCTGCCAAAAATGGCTAGAGCACATGTGCGCTCCACCACGGGGGTGGGGGTGGGCTCTCCTCCGCGCCCGCAAAACCAGCAAGCTGATTGGCTGTTTCTCCTGAAAGGCGGAACTTTATCCTTGAAGCGGCACTATGATTGGCGTTAAGAGATTTCCTATTCTCACAGCAGCATTGGCCTCCTCATTAATAGTACAGCTGAGCGAAAAGGTTCGGGGCTACTGGATAATCATTCGGGGCTGAAGCCCCGGAAGCCCACCCCAGGCGACGCCCCTGGACGAAACCAGTCCTGCGTGTTCGTTGATGCAAAACAAATGAGACGAGTAGATCAGACTGAAGTGAAACAAACGGTTTTATTACAGAATTCTGGAGAGGTTACAAACAGAGAACATGCATCATGTATCTCCCAAGTAAGCTCTGACCTCTTCTCATCTGACTCCCTTTTTATAGTCGCATGACCGCTCCTTCCTTACCCAAGATATCAGTAGATTCCATCAAGCCTCCAATGTGTGTGTTAGGCCATCTCACCAATCCACATCATAAAAGTTTAAGGATGCGCTCGAGACGTGAGTGCGTCTGCAAGGTCAGCTTAAGGTATTCCCTGTGTTTACCAACTCCCCCCGTTTTCCAGACAATGGCTCTGCTTATCTGACCAGATGAACCACATGTGTGGTGTGCTAATCCCAGTGTCTACTACTATTAGCTTCGAGGCATTTCCTGTTATCTGACGTCCTTGTGTATTCCACCATTAGTCAGCACACAGCCTTATGTGCTGACTCTTAGCTCTTAGAATTGTACAATATAACCATTAAGCTTTCAATGCTAGACATAATACATCTTAAAAGAGTAATATGAACAATACTAAGGCTAATAATTCCACAGAGCGCAATATGTCCAATTATACTACAATGAAGCTTGAACTTCTGGCTCTTAAATGGGCAGTGACAGAGAAGTTTAGGGAGTATTTGTTAGGTACCCGGTTTGTTGTGTATACTGACAATAATCCCCCAAGTTACCTGCAATCAGCAAAATTGGGAGCAGTGGAACAGCGTTGGGCAACTCAGTTGGCATTGTTTAATTATGAGATCAAGTATAGGCCAGGTATAGCTAATGGTAATGCTGATGCTCTATTCCGGCTGCCAGCTGTTGTCGATCAGGCCTCAGGAAGTGCTGGGGGTATTTCAGTTCCTCCTGAGGTGTTGGTGGCAAACGGAACAACCTTGGGGCCTCAGGTGGCCTTATCATTAGCAGTGGATGCTATTCCATCACATAGTTTGGCAGATCTGCAGGATTTGCAAGCTGCTGATCCCATTATTGCAGCATTTGGTGTTTATTGGAGGAGAGGACAGGCACCTACCGCCATAAGGCTGAAAGGTGAGAGAGAAGGGGTTAGGGAACTGGTTAGACAGTGGCCAAGGATTGAGGAAAGGGGAGTTCTGTATAAAAGAGTACAGTTGCCCCCTCATAAGCACATCGTGTTCCAGCTAATATTACCTAAGACCACACAACATTTACACAGTCTATGGTACAGGAAAAGCATTACCTATGTTCTTTAACGTGTGTTGTGTATCAGGTACCGAGGGTTAAACTCTCCCTTATAAACATATCTGAAACACTCTGATTCCACCCCAAGGGGAAGGGTCAGCAGTTGGAGCAAAACCCCAGGGCACGGAACTTTTGTGGGACAGGAAAGAGAGGAAGACAGAAGAGACAGAAAGAGAGACAGAGTGAGCAGGAGTCAGCTTTCTCAACCAGAAGATAGCTGAACTCCTAAGTTTGTGCCGAACTTAGTGAGAGAGACAGGCCAGAATTGAAGCACTCCAGGATCAGATCTGCTTAGATCAGTCCAACTACAGACCTTCAGTTTAGACCACCCTCAGAGAAGGAAGGTAGATGTTTCTTGTCTGCTAAAGAGAGGTATTTAGTTAACTTAGCGTCACCAGCCTCAGAACTTTGACTGCAATCGAACCGGACACAGGAAAAGAACAAGCGGTTCAGACGCCATGGAGACCCAGCAGCACACCCAGAGCCACGCACTAATCTGTGAGCAGATTAACCAGCGGAAGGCTGCCAGACGCCACACTGAGACAGCCACGAGACGCCAGCCTGAGACGGCCATGAGACGCCACTCTCAGACGGACACGAGACACCTTCACCAATCTCTGACGGGAAGGCATGTGCCCGCATGGCGATTTAACTGAACCACTTCACGCGAGCTATGTTGTCCTTTTAACTTTTATCCTTTTTGTTGTGTTTTGTTCTATTTTCATTCATCTATCATTGAATGTAGTCCAAGGTAGTTTAATATTTAGCCAATAAACTCCAATAAACTCATTTTATCAAAGCATCCTTGGTGCAAGCGTCTCTCCCTCTTGCTCTATTCTGTGAACTTCGCATAAATTGAGGTTACCTCACATCCTCATCTATGGGTTTGAGCAATAATAAATTAATATTGCATAGACTGCAACACCTGTTTCATCATGTAAGCTGTCTACTCTGCTGTATGTGATTTGCCATGTTCGCTGTCAACTATTCTCTTTCACCATGTGCGCTGTCCACTCTCCTGTTTCACCACGTTCGCTGTCTACTCTCCTGTATATTTTTCACTATGTTTGCTGTCTACTCTCCTGTATGTTTCACCACATTTGCTGCCTACTGTGCTGTACCTGTTTCACCACGTTTGCTGTTTATTCATCTGTGTGTTTCACCACGTTCGCCATCTACTCTCCTGAATCACTACGTTCACTGTCTGCACTGTTGTACATGTTTCAACACGTTCGCTGTCTACACTCCTGTTACACCACATTCACTGGCTTCTCTGCTGTACGTGTTTCACCTTGTTCTGTGTCTACTCTCCTGTTTCACCACATTCACTGTCTACTCTGCTGTATGTGTCTCGTCATGTTTGCTGTCTACTCTCCTGTTTCACCATGTTCTGTCTCTGCTCCTGTTTTACCATGTTCGCTGTCTTCTCTGCTGTGTTTTTCACAACGTTAACTGTCTACTTTGCTGTACGTTTTTCACCACAATTGCTGTCAACTCTGCCGTTTCACCACGTACACTGTCTACAGACCCGTTTCACCACTTTCTCTGTCTTCTCTCCTATATGTTTCACGTTCTCTGTCTACTCTGCTGTACATTTTTCACCACGTTCGCTCTCTACTCTGCTGTATGTGATTCACCACGTACACTGTCAACTCTTCTCTTTCACCATGTTCGCCGTCTAGTATCTTGAATCACTACGTTCGCTGTCTGCTCTGCTGTACATGTTTCACCATGTTCGCTGTCTACCCTTCCGTTTCACCACGTTCGCTGTCTACAGACCTGTTTCAGCACGTTCTCTGTCTACTCTCCTGTATATTTCATCACGTTCACTGTCTTCTCTGCTGTACATGTTTCACCATGTTCGCTGTGTACTCTTCCGTTTCACCACGTTCGCTGTCTACAGACCTGTTTCAGCACGTTCTCTGTCTACTCTCCTGTATGTTTCACCACGTTCACTGGCTTCTCTGCTGTACATGTTTCACCACGTTCGCTTTTTACTAATCTGTACGTGTTTCACCATGTTCGCTGTCTACTCTCCTGTTTCACCACGTTCGCTGTCTACTCTCTGTACGTTTTTCACGACGTTTGCTGTCTACTTTGCTGTATGTGGTTCACAACGTTCACTGTCTACCCTCCTGTATGTTTCACCACGTTCGCTGTCTACCCTCCTGTATGTTTCACCACGTTCGCTGTCTACTCTGTTGTATGTGATTCGCCACATTTGCTGTCCACTATTCTCTTTCACCACATTCGCTGTCTACTCTCCTGCACATTTTTCACGTTTGCTGTCTACTTTGCTGTACGTTTTTCACCACAATTGCTGTCAACTCTGCCGTTTCACCATGTTCACTGTCTACAGACCCGTTTCACCACTTTCTCTGTCTACTCTCCTATATGTTTCACGTTCTCTGTCTACTCTCCTGTATGTTTCACCACGTTCGCTGTCTACTCTGCTGTACATTTTTCACCACGTTCGCTCTCTACTCTGCTGTATGTGATTCACCACGTTCACTGTCAACTCTTCTCTTTCACCACCTTTGCTGTCTACAGACCTGTTTCAGCACGTTCTTTGTCTACTCTCCTGTATGTTTCACCACGTTCACTGGCTTCTCTGCTGTACATGTTTCACCATGTTCGCTGTTTACTAATCTGTACGTGATTCACCACGTTCGCTGTCTACTCTAATGTTTCACCACGTTTGCTGTCTACTCTCCTGTTTCACCACGTTCAATGTCTACACTCCTGTTTCACCACGTTCGCTGGCTTCTCTGCTGTATGTTTTTCACAACGCTCGCTGTCTTCTGTGCTGTACGTGTTTCACCTCGTTCGATGTCTACTCTCCTGTTTCACCATATTTGCTGTCTACTCTCCTGTTTCACCATATTTGCTGTCTACTCTCCTGTTTCACCATATTTGCTGTCTACAGGCCTGTTTCACCACTTTCTCTGTCTACTCTCCTGTATGTTTCACAACGTTCACTGTCTACTCTCCAGTATGTTTCACCACATTTGCTGCACACTCTCCTGTTTCACCACATTTGCTGTCTACTCTACTTTACGTTTTTCATGACGTTCGCTGTCTACTCTGCTGTATGTGCTTCACAACGTTCACTGTCTATCCGCCTGTATGTTTCACCACGTTCGCTGCCTACTCTCCTGTTTCACACCATTCGCTGTCTACTTTCTGTACGTTTTTCACGACGTTCGCTGTCTACTCTGCTGTATGTGATTCACAACGTTCGCTGTCTACCCTCCTGTATGTTTCACCACATTCACTGTCTACCCTCCTGTATGTTTCACAACGTTCGCTGCCTACTCTCCTGTTTCACACCATTCGCTGTCTACTTTCTGTACGTTTTTCACGATGTTCGCTGTATACTCTGCTGTATGTGGTTCACCACGTTCACTGTCTACCCTCTTGTATGTTTCACAACGTTCGCTGTCTACTCTCCTGTACGTTTTTCACTACATTTGCTGTCTACTCTCCTGTATGTTTCACCACATTTGCTATCTGCTGTGCTGTACGTTTTAACACGTTCGCTGTCTACTCTGTTGTATGTGATTCGCCACATATGCTGTCAACTATTCTCTTTCACCACATTCGCTGTCTACTCTCCTGCACGTTTTTCACAACGTTTGCTGTCTACTTTGCTGTACGTGTTTCAGCACGTTCGCTGTCTACTCTCCTGTATATTTTTCACTATGTTCGCTGTCTACTGTGCTGTACATGTTTCACTACATTCGCTGTTTACTAATCTGTATGTGTTTCACCACTAGTATCTTGAATCACTACGTTCGCTGGCTTCTCTGCTGTACATGGTTCACCTCGTTCGGTGTCTATCCTTCTGTGTGACCATTTTTGCTGTCTACTCTGCAGTATGTCTTTCACCACGTTTGCTGTCAACTCTTCTTTTTCACCACGTTCGCTGCCTACTCTCCTGTTTCACACCATTCGCTGTCTACTCTCTGTACGTTTTTCACGACCTTTGCTGTCTACTTTGCTGTATGTGGTTCACAACGTTCGCTGTCTACCCTCCTGTATGTTTCACCACGTTCGCTGTCTACCCTCCTGTATGTTTCACAACGTTCGCTGTCTACTCTCTTGTACGTTTTTCACTACATTTGCTGTCTACTCTCCTGTATGTTTCATCACATTTGCTATCTGCTGTGCTGTACGTTTTACCACGTTTGCTGTCTACTCTGTTGTATGTGATTCGCCACATTTGCTGTCAACTATTCTCTTTCACCACATTCGCTGTCTACTCTCCTGCACATTTTTCACGTTTGCTGTCTATTTTGCTGTACGTTTTTCACCACAATTGCTGTCAACTCTGCCGTTTCACCATGTTCACTGTCTACAGACCCGTTTCACCACATTCGCTGTCTACTCTCCTGCACATTTTTCACGTTTGCTGTCTACTTTGCTGTACGTTTTTCACCACTATTGCTGTCAACTCTGCCGTTTCACCATATTCACTGTCTACAGACCCGTTTCACCACTTTCTCTGTCTACTCTCCTGTATGTTTCACCACGTTCGCTGTCTACTCTCCTGTATGTTTCACCACGTTCGCTGTCTACTCTGCTGTACATTTTTCACCACGTTCGCTCTCTACTCTGCTGTATGTGATTCACCACATTCACTGTCAACTCTTCTCTTTCACCACCTTTGCTGTCTACAGACCTGTTTCAGCACATTTTCTGTCTACTCTCCTGTATGTTTCACCACGTTCACAGGCTTCTCTGCTGTACATGTTTCACCATGTTCGCTGTTTACTAATCTGTACGTGTTTCACCACGTTCGCTGTCCACTCTCCTGTTTCACCACGTTCAATGTCTACACTCCTGTTTCACCACGTTCGCTGGCTTCTCTGCTGTACGTTTTTCACACCGCTCGCTGTCTTCTGTGCTGTACGTGTTTCACCTCGTTCGATGTCTACTCTCCTGTTTCACCATATTTGCTGTCTACAGGCCTGTTTCACCACTTTCTCTGTCTACTCTCCTGTATGTTTCACAACGTTCACTGTCTACTCTCCAGTATGTTTCACCACATTTGCTGCACACTCTCCTGTTTCACCACGTTCGCTGCCTACTCTCCTGTTTCACACCATTCGCTGTCTACTCTCTGTACGTTTTTCACGACGTTTGCTGTCTACTTTGCTGTATGTGGTTCACAACGTTCGCTGTCTACCCTCCTGTATGTTTCACCACGTTCGCTGTCTACCCTCCTGTATGTTTCACAACGTTCGCTGTCTGCTCTCTTGTACGTTTTTCACTACATTTGCTGTCTCCTCTCCTGTATGTTTCATCACATTTGCTATCTGCTGTGCTGTACATGTTTTACCACGTTTGCTGTCTACTCTGTTGTATGTGATTCACCACATTCGCTGTCTACTCTCCTGCACATTTTTCACGTTTGCTGTCTACTTTGCTGTACGTTTTTCACCACAATTGCTGTCAACTCTGCCGTTTCACCATGTTCACTGTCTACAGACCCGTTTCACCACTTTCTCTGTCTACTCTCCTGTATGTTTCACAACGTTCACTGTCTACTCTCCAGTATGTTTCACCACATTTGCTGCACACTCTCCTGTTTCACCACATTTGCTGTCTACTCTACTTTACGTTTTTCATGACATTCACTGTCTACTCTGCTGTATGTGCTTCACAACGTTCACTGTCTATCCGCCTGTATGTTTCACCACGTTCGCTGCCTACTCTCCTGTTTCTCACCATTCGCTGTCTACTTTCTGTACGTTTTTCACGACGTTCGCTGTCTACTTTGCTGTATGTGATTCACAACGTTCGCTGTCTACCCTCTTGTATGTTTCACCACGTTCGCTGTCTACACTCCTGTATGTTTCACAACGTTCGCTGCCTACTCTCCTGTATGTTTCACCACATTTGCTATCTGCTGTGCTGTACATGTTTTACCACGTTCGCTGTCTACTCTGTTGTATGTGATTCACATATGAGCCACATATGCTGTCAACTATTCTCTTTCACCACATTCGCTGTCTATTCTCATTCACGTTTCTCACTATGTTCGCTGTCTACTGTGCTGTACATGTTTCACTACGTTCGCTGTTTACTAATCTGTATGTGTTTCACCACTAGTATCTTGAATCACTACGTTCGCTGGCTTCTCTGCTGTACATGGTTCACCTCGTTCGGTGTCTATCCTTCTGTGTGACCATTTTTGCTGTCTACTCTGCAGTATGTCTTTCACCACGTTTGCTGTCAACTCTTCTTTTTCACCATGTTCACTCTCTTCTCTCCTGTTCAAGGCTGTTCTATGTTCTCTTGATTAAGGTTGCAGCAGTATTATTTCAAGGTTGAGAAGCATGGACACATTCTTCACATTGTAAAATTGTACCAACATTTTATTTAGGGATGCCTTGGAATCTCAGAATCACTGGTTATGCGTGGAAGTGGTTCAAGTCCTATCTGGAGGATCGCTCTTATCAGGTAACATGGAGAGGGTTCACATCCTCTCCATGCAGGCTCTCCACTGGCGTACCCCAAGGCTCGGTCCTGGGTCCTCTTCTCTTTTCTCTTTACAGTAGCTCTCTTGGTGATGTAATATCTTCTCATGGCTTCTCTTACAACTGTTATGCTGATGACACTCAACTAATGTTTTTTTCTCTCCCTCTGACACACAGGTTTCCAGTCGCATCTCGGCATGCCTGTCTGACATCTCTACATGGATGGCAGCCCACCACCTGAAGCTCAATCCCAGCAAGACTGAGCTGATATTCATCCCTGCAACTACAGGTCCTCATCATGATCTTGCCATCTCATTCGAGAACTTCCTGATTGTTCCATCTGCAGAGGCAAGAAGTCTTGATGTGACCCTGGATGGCCAGTTATCGTTCTCGACTCACATCGCGAACCTGACTCGGTCATACAGGTATCTACTGTACAACATCTGGAGGATCCGACCCTTGCTCACCCGAGAGGCCACCCAGGTGCTAGTGCAGTCTCTGGTCATCTCAAGGCTTGACTACTGCAACTCAGGCAGAGGTTGGGGCTAGCATCAGTTTTTAAATCCACTCTTAAATGCCGGCAGGAAAAATCAGACTGATTTTGCAGTTTCGAAGTTATCACATTTATAATGTGCTTCGACACTCCTGTCCTTTGCACATTGGTTTATCGCCCTCCCAAAATAAACAAGGATTTACGCAAGACTCCACAGACTTTGTTACAGGGCTAAGCTTAAATTATGATCACTCTTAATTGCTGGAGACTTCAATATTCACGTATGTTGTGAGTCCAAACTGCTGGCCAAAGACTTCCTAGACCTGATTGATTCTTTCAATATTACACAGTCTGTAAGTGGCTCGACACACAAGAAAGGACACACGCTGGACCTTGTACTCTCTTTTGGTCTGGATACTGGATATTGGTCTGGTCTGGATATAATGATAGTGGTGTTTGTTCAAAGTGCAAGCTAGTTAACTGCCTGGTAGAGAAGGTGGACAAGTTAGAGCTGCGTATCCGGGGTTTAATAAGGGATAGACAGCAAGGGTCACTGTTAGCAGCCCCGGGTACACCAGGGAGAGCTAGTACCCCCTCGACTCCGGCCTTAGAGCCCCCACAGCAGGGCGAATGGGTAACGTCTCGGCGGCATAGTCGAAAGGCTTAGGCTAATGCTACTGCAAAGGCCACAGCCAGCCCACCTGTACACCATGCTCCCCCAGTTCACGTGTCAAACAGGTTTGCCCCGCTCAGTGAAGCACCCACTGAGGAGCCTGTTAAAGGTACTCTGGTGATAGGAGATTCTATCGTCCGGCACGTGAAATTAGCTACTCCTTTAGGGGCACCAGCGGCTAGAGTTATCTGCTTACCGGGAGCCAGAGCACCGGACATTAGTGGCAACCTTAGGCTGTTAGCAAATAGGAGATATTCGAGGGTAGTTATTCATGTAGGGGCCAATGATATTCGTCTGCGGCAGTCTGAAGTAACTAAGGCTAATATTAAAGAGGTGGTTAAACAGGCCCAGACGCTGTCCGAAGAGGTAATCTGTTCTGGCCCCATCCCAATGAGGCGTGGCGATGAAGCTTACAGCAGGCTTTCTTCGCTGAACCGCTGGATGTCCAAGTGGTGTACGGACAATCATGTGGGCTTTATAGACAACTGGCTAATGTTTGAGGGCAAGCCTGGTCTTTTAGGTAGGGATGGTGTCCACCCCACGCGGGATGGTGCTGCCTTACTTTCGTGCAGCATAGCACATAGTCTCTTAGTTAGTCGGCAGAGTAGCAGTAGCCTTAGAAGCTGCTGACAAACCGGAGCCGGGACCAGGCCGCAGACAGAGAGGCTTAACCGACCGTCTGTGAGCTGCAAAGAGACGTTACCTAGATACCAATGTATTCAGACTGTGTCTGTCCCCCGAGTCAAACATAAATGTCAAAAAACTCAAACAGTAAATCTAAATAACCTAACGTATATTAAACAATCATATCCAGACTGTAGCACTAGCACTTCAAAACTAAAGATTGGTTTACTTAACATAAGATCTCTAAATTCAAAAGCAGTAATAGTGAATGAAATCATAACTGATCAGAAATTTGATGTGTTGTGCCTCACTGAAACCTGGATTAGACCCGATGAATATTTAGCATTAAACGAAGCCACCCCTGCAGGCTATAATTATATACACAACCCCAGATCGTCCGGTAGAGGAGGCGGGGTCTGCATAATTTTTAGAAATTCCCTAGCTGTCAATCAGAAACACTATGATAATTTCACTTCTTTTGAGCTTCTTTACATCAATATAATTAATCCAATTACAAAACAGAATGCATTTTCTTTAATTAATATTTACAGACCACCAGGACCCTATGTAGAATTTTTAAAAGAATTTAGTGATTTCGCTGCAGATTTAGCAGTTTGTAGTGATAAAGTAATTATAGTAGGAGACTTCAACATTCATTTTGAAAAAGTTGATGACTCATTAAAAAAGGCTTTTGCATCAATTCTAGACTCAGTTGGTATTGCTCAAAATGTAACAGGACCTACGCATTACTGTAATCATACTCTGGATCTGGTTTTGACCCTGGGTGTTAGCATAGATAACCTAGATATTCTTTCTCAAACCTCAGTAATCTCAGATCATTATCTTATTTCTTTTAAACTTCATCTTAGTCATAATATACGTACATCCCCCAGCTACTCTATGAAACGTTCAATAACGCCCTTTACCGCTCAACAATTTACTGATAACCTTCCTGATTTATCAACCATAGTGTACTCTCCAGGTAACCCAGCAGAACTAGACAAACTAACTGATTGTTTAGAAAATACCTTCCGGTCTACTTTAGATGGTGTAGCACCACTTAAACACAAAAAAGAGAGACAGAAAAAACTTGCGCTGTGGTATAACGACCAAACTCGTACTTTAAAGCAATTAGTACGAAATTTTGAGCGAAAATGGCGATCAACCAAACTGGAAGTATTCCACTCTGCTTGGAAAGACAGTATTGTTGAATATAGAAGAGAAATTAATAAAGCCCGCTCAGAGTATCTGGCCTCTCAGATCGAGATTAATAAAAACAACCCTAGAGTTCTCTTTAGTGTTATTTCTAAACTGACTAAAAATCAGGCAGGTACTGATCCTCAGATTCCAGCAATCCACACTAGCAATGCTTTTATGGACTATTTTGATAATAAAATCGAAAATATTCGGGACAAAATTCAACAGATAAATAGCACATCTTGTCTGTCATCTGGTGTGGCTGATATAGAACAAAATCCAGCTACCGAAGTCAGGTTGGAAGTTTTTAACCCACTACATCATTTAGAACTGGAGAAAATTATCTCCTCATCAAACTGCACAACCTGTACACTTGATGCAGTTCCCACAAAACTATTAAAACAGGTATTACCAGACATAATTAAACCACTATTAACAATAGTAAACTCATCATTAAACCTGGGGTATGTTCCCAAAGCCTTTAAACTAGCAGTAATTAAACCTTTGATCAAGAAACCAAATCTTGATCCTAGTGTACTATCTAACTATAGACCTATTTCAAATTTACCATTTATTTCTAAGATTTTAGAAAAGGCCGTGGCCCAACAACTTGGCTCTTATCTGCAAAGAAACCAGATCTATGAAAAATTCCAATCTGGATTTAGGCCTCATCATAGCACTGAGACAGCTCTAGTTAAGATAACAAATGATCTGCTTCTTGCCGCTGACCAAGGCTGCGTTTCTTTACTGGTACTTCTTGATCTGAGCGCGGCTTTTGATACAATAGATCATAATATCCTCCTAGAAAGATTAGAGAAAATGGTCGGTATAACTGGAACTGCCTTATCATGGTTCAAATCATACTTGACCGATCGTTTTCAGTTTGTGAGGGTAAATAATATACCCTCCAATTATACAAAGGTTAGATATGGAGTTCCACAAGGCTCTATCTTAGGACCGTTATTATTTACGTTATACATGCTCCCCCTGGGCAAAGTTATTAGAAAACATAATGTTAATTTTCATTGTTATGCAGACGACACGCAGCTCTTCATATCAGCCAAACCTGATGACAAACAGAGAATAAAGAAAATGGAGGATTGCGTAAAAGATGGGAAATCATGGATGTCACACAACTTTCTTCTATTAAATAGTGATAAAACAGAAGTTCTTCTATTAGGCCCTAAAGCTGCTAGAAATAAATTATCACACCTAATGTTGAATCTGGCCGACTTCTCAGTCACACCTGGTTCAACAGCTAAAAATCTTGGCGTTATCATAGATTCAGATCTAGCATTTGATAAACACATATCTAATGTTACTAAAACAGCTTTTCTACATCTCCGTAACATCGCCAAGCTAAGAAATGCTTTATCCTTACATGACGCAGAAAAATTAGTACATGCCTTCATTACGTCAAGGCTAGACTACTGTAATGCGCTACTGTCAGGATGTTCTAGCAGTAACTTAAATAAACTTCAGCTAGTTCAAAATGCTGCAGCCAGGGTCCTTACTAAAACTAGAAAATTTGACCATATTAGTCCAGTCCTATCAGCTCTTCACTGGCTTCCAGTCAAATTCCGCATAGACTATAAAATTCTCCTGTTAACGTATAAAGCCCTACATGGGCTCGCTCCTGAGTATCTGAGAGACCTTATCTCCTATTATGAACCACCACGATTACTTAGATCACAGGGTGCTGGCTTCCTAGTAGTTCCCAAAATTCAGAGAAGCTCTGCAGGAGGAAGAGCTTTCTCTTATAAAGCGCCCCAACTCTGGAATAATCTCCCCGATAATGTTCGGGACTCAGACACAGTCTCAATCTTTAAGTCTAGACTAAAAACTTACTTGTTTAGTTTAGCTTTTGGTAGTTAATGTTAATTCCCTTTAGATAAGGCTGCAGATCCAGGGGTTCATGGACATAGTGAATTGTGGGTAAACTGAGATGCTGGTGCTGCTGTCACTCACTACATGCAGTCACTCAGGTTTGTGGACGGTGGAGTGGGTGAATGCCAGTGTCTCAGGGAGCCTCCGTGTCTATGTTACCTTCTGGCTCTCTCCCTTTAGTTAGGCTGTCATATTCAGACCTGCCGGAGTCATTAGTCACACTCTGATAATTTTTTACATTTTCTGTTCTTCATAAATCCAGTCTAAACTAATTCCTAAATCTTTCCTTCCTCCGAGTTACTGACTGTCCACCGGTCCGGCCCAATACTGATGGATGTCCCACCCTCAAGTCCCCCTGTCCCCCTGATTGACCAGACTGATGGAAGTTTCTGGAACGCAGCTTCTCCACTACAGATCACATCCAAATCTATATGAACTCTAATTGTTTCCACTGTTGATTATACACACCTGAATATATTAGAACTGCGTGGATGTAAAATTGACTTTTCAATGTTTAACTTATAAGTTGTCTGACCAGTGGTAGGATGGTCCCCCCTTTAGATGTGAGTCTTGGTCCTCCCGAGGTTTCTTCCTCCTCCAGCTCTGAGGGAGTTTTTCCTTGCCTCAGCGCTCACGGGGGTTCTGTATATTCTGTATATTATGTTCAGTGTTTTGTCTGATTCTCTGTGCTGTGATTCCCATTTTTGTAAAGCTGCTTTGTGACAACATCAGTTGTAAAAAGCGCTATATAAATAAATTTGATTTGATTTGATTTGATATTAACATTTTAGACATATGTGAAACATTTCTCTGATCATTATGCGGTCTTGTTTAGTACAAAGCTGTCTCGATGTCAGACTGAACCATGCGCCCTAGTGCGCAAAATATGCGCAATTAATTCTCAGACTGCTTTCTTGTTCTCTGCAGCTATTTGTAAGTCTGAGATGATTATGCAGGACTACTGTCCTAATTCAATCCTGATGAACTGCTCTCTCTTTTTAATTCAACATGTACATGTATACTGGACTCTAAGGCCCCTCTTGAATTGAAACGTGCAAAACCTGCATTAGAGCCATGGTTAAATGACCTCTAGAACTCAGACGTGTATGTAGGCATGCTGAGCACAAATGGAAAAAAGATCGTCTTCAGGTATCATTACAAGTATTAAAAAACTGCATCAGAGAATACCAAAAGGCTGTTACATCTGCAAAAAGTGACTATTTCTATAATCTTGTCCTAAATAAGTCACAAACCTCAGTTTCTTTTTAATACTCTTAATTCTCTTTTAAACCCGTGTGAGTCAAACAATGCTGTACCTTCTTTTAAACTCTTTTTTTTTTTATAAGATTTTTTTTTTTATTGATAAGATATCTAGTGTTAGACTGCCCCCTTCGCCCTGTGCCATAAACCAATCTTTTGCTCCAATGTGTTCTGCTACTTTTGAAAATTTTGAGCAGGTGTCTGTTTCTTGCTTGACAAAAATAATTAAACAATTAATCTTTTAGACACTATCACCTCTGTCCCAGATGCATTTAAACATGCTGTGATCCAACCACTCATCAAAAAGCCCAATTTAGATCCAAATGTGCTGTCTAATTTCAGGCCCTTTTCCAAACTCACATTTTTATCAAAGGTTTTAGAGAAGGTTGTCTATAATCAACTCTAGTCTTACCTTGTTACCACTGGAATTGGGGAAAAATTTCAGTCTGGTTTTAAATTGCAGCATAGTACCGAAACTGCTCTTTTAAAAGTTTTTAATGATCTGTTTTTAGCCGTTGACTCAGGGAAATCAGCAGTCCTTTGCTTTTAGATCTGACAGCAGCGTGCGACACAACTGACCACAGCATTCTGTTATCGCACCTTGTAGGCATCAAAGGAACAGCCCTTCAGTGGTTCCATTCATATGTCAGGCAGAACCTTCTCAGTACACATGGGCCAGTACTCCTCTTCTGTGTCCCCCTTGTACTGTGGGGTACCACAAGGTTCAATTTTGGCCCCAGTTTTATTCACTTTATATATGCTTCCCTTGGGTTCAATTTTAAATAAGCACAAGGTTTCTTTTCACTGTTTTGCAGATAATATTCAAATATATTTACCAATAACCATTGCTGATAGCAAGTCTTCCCTGAAATTTGACCGATTGCCTGAGTGATGTGCAGTCATGTATGAATGTCAACTTTTTGACATTAAATAAGAGCAAAATATAATATAAAATATAATGATAATCTCCTGCCCAACATAAACACAGATCTCATTGCTCACTTCTCTCATTGCTGCTCCCGTGCAAAAAACCTTGTGATTCAAAGTTTAAATTTGATAAACAAGTTAGCTCAGTCATGCAGACAAGCTATTTTCAGCTGAGACTTCTTGCGAAAATCAAAACTTATCTGCCACAAAGGGAGCTTGAGAGAGCTATCCATGCTTTTATTACATCACGGCTAGACTACTGCAACTCTATCTATATCGGTGTGGATCAAGGCTCTCTCCGGCACCTGCAGAATTTTCAAAATGCTGCAGACCGCCTTCTGACCTCAACAAGAAAACAAGAGCACATCACCCCTGTATTGGCCTCCCTGCACTGGCTCCCAGTTGCTTTTAGAATTCATTTTAAAATTTTAATGATTGTTTTTAAATGTTTAAACTGCGTGGCACTGGCATATTTGACAGAACTACTGCAGCCTTATTGTCCAACTAGAGCTCTGTCTACAGATCAGCTCTTCCGAGCTGTTTCCAAATCTCGGCTAGCGTCTAGAGGAGACAGAGCCTTCTTGGTAGCAGCTCCAAAACTCTGGAACAGTCTGCCTTTAAATGTGCGATCAGCTGAGTCTCTAGAACAGTTTAAAGCTGGTCTAAAAACACATCTATTTTTTTACTCTCTTTATATTAGTCTGTATTTATTGTGTGATTTTATTGTTTAGATTTTATTTATATTATTCCATATCATTATTGTACTTTGTACAGCACTTTGGCCAACTGACGTTGTTTTTGAATGTGCTTTATAAATAAATTTGACATTGACATTGACTACACACACACACCATTCCTGGGCAGTCCTGTCTATAATGGTGACAACACATTTAAATCTGAAAAGACAAATGTTGTTTCCAGGAAAATCTTTGTATCTTACATCCGGTAAGTGTATTCACAGGAGTAGCATGCTATTTCTGACTGCGATACATGTGTAGTGTTACATACTAATGTTCCCAATTCAATGTCAGTTCATGCCACAACGTACCCTGGCCAAAAACCACTGAGTGTTGCACACATATGGTATGCCGTTTTTGTGAGCAAATGTATCCTCCATCATATAATATTACAAATATTATAACTCCATTTAAATTACCCTGGTGATTTTTTTGGCTCAACAAGGAGTTATTTGGGTAATAGTTGGTCCTGAATGTTGCTCTGATGTTATTGATCCCACCTCAGATCTTAATGGGTATATTAATGATCTAAAGGATCTACATAATCGTTTTACCCAAATGGATCAAAACAGAGGAGATTGGCTGAGTGTTTGGTTGGGTTCGTGGTGGCTGTACTGTTGTGAAATTTGTGATTTGTCACATTTTGTTATTGTATTGATGATAAATACAATGTTGTTGTATCTGTACAGCTAGGAATACATTTCTGTGGTGACAAACAATTACATTTAAGTTAAAATGCCTATACCTGATGCCCAGATGGATATATGAATAATTAACCTATGTTGACCACACTTCTGTAAGATCAAGAGGGAGGAGTGTTAAATATTATTTACTTTATTTTATTTTATTTGCTTTTTTAACTTTAACTTATTTTCTGTTTTCCCTTGTCTTCTGGGTTAATTTCATTTGCATTTTATGTCTTTCTTGGGTGATGTGTGGGGGTTGTGGAGAGCAGTCCTTTGTCATGTAACAACCCCCAATGGTTAGTCTATTTCACATCTGGTTATCTATAGCTCTAAATCTAGCAATGCCATTTGTTGAACGCTTCTAGATGGGGGATACTGTAAATTTAATTACAAAGATAGAGGCAGCCGGCCATCAAGTAGGGGGGGCTTCGGGGTTGTTTGGACAAAGAGACAACTAAAGGGTGTGTTTTACCGGAGTGACTATAAGTTTGATAGTTGTGTAAGCTTAGTTAGACTTGCTTGGTTGGAAGATGGGCGTTCATTAAACTTCTTTTTCCTCGAATCTCCACTCCTGTTTTCCTTCAAGAAACAAATGCTTGCCCACAGACGTAAACTGTTCTTAGTACCAAGTACCATGAAGTTTTATTTTAAAATACATGGTTTATTGGTGTCAGAATGTGCAGTGCATAACAGTGATTTCATCTGTGAACAAAACCTAATTCTCAGTCACAATAAAAAAAATCATTGTTTTTGTTTTAGTTTGCCAAGTGCATGCTGAGAGACAAGGCTATTTCCTTTATCACAAGTGTCAAGGGTGTGGAGGACATAAGAAGGGAAACTTCTTCACTTTGCTCCTTCAAAAACTGATAAGGTACCTCTAGGCCTACTAGTTTAAACTAGTAACAAGCAGTAATAATTGAAACAAGAATCTGAAACAGTTTAATACTTGTTATTCTGAGGTTGACTAAACACCCCTATTTATCAAAAATGATAACATCTGTGTTTACATTGTCATGTTTTATTAGGTAACCTGAGTGATTTGTAGTACTAAGAAGACCTGAACTGGGTAATTACTTTATCATAAATTTGTATTGTTTCATTTACAGTCAAATTCAGCTCTGACAGTTTATTATACGTTATTTAGATTTATAACCAACAATAGTGATGAATATGTCTGTATTGAAACATTTAGATTAGCTGTGAGCATTGTCCGCGGTGGTTTCATTACAGCTGTGTTAAAAAGACTCCAGAGGGCAAGGACTACATCAGTGATGCTTGTAGTAGAGATTAAAATACAAGTAGAACTAGTAGAAGTAGAAAAAATGAAGTAACAGCTGTATATAAAGTGTAAATATAGTGTAAATATTGAGCATATTTAAGTAGCTAATTAATCAAACACTTTACATTAACTAACTAACATGAAGTAATGCATTAGTTAACATGAACAAGACATGAAGTAATGCATTAACAATGGTTACCTAATGTTAAGTAAACATGTTACAAATGCATTAGTTAGAGTTTTCATATAAAGTGTTGACTCATTAAGTAAGGCATTTATTAACATGAACAACTGAGGTTCTGCATTGATAATGGTTAACTAATGTTAAGTAAACATGTTACAACTTCATTAGTGTTTTGCTTATGTACTGCAGTTAGGTATAATGCTTGAAAAGGCAATGTTAAGTAATGGTTTAATTGGCTGAAATAATGCTTTACAAATGGTAGCCACTAACTTAACAGTAACATTTACTGATCTAGTATTTTGTACTGTATTTTTAAATGATAACACTTACTTCTCTCTGCTTTTTCTCTCCTTTCCATTTCAGTCATTATGGTTTAGCTGCTTGTTGGTGTTTCATTGCATCATCTTGTTGAGGTGTTTCAGTTCCTGTTTTGCTTCTTTGTTGCTCACATCTCTCACTTTGGAGCTTTAATATTTTATTTTAAATGCAAAAGGGAATAAAAAGCTAAGAATATAGTTTTCAGTTCCTATGCTGAGACATTCTGGATGTACTGAGCTTGACTGGACCTTTCCAAATTACTCACTACTTACGTATGTAAATGAGTGAATGTTAAAATTATTATTATTTTATGTATTGAGGTGTCTGCCTTGACATTAAAAATTCAATATATGATACTGATATGATTTTAGGCTCTAATATGCATCCAGCGGAGTGCTATCTGAAAACACTATATGTTACTGATGTACTGAGTCTGGAATGCTCATAGGAAAGAAGGCTCCATATGTGGTGTTTCATTTTAGGTTTATGGAATGCGTAGAAGGGGCCTATGGTCCAAAGCTCTAGGTCCCAAAAGAGAGATGGGCCTCTTTCTCCCTTTTTTCCCTCTCTTCCTTTCTCTCCCTTTTTCTCTTTTAGTTTCAAAATAAGCTGAGGTCTTTTAACAGGAACGATATGTGGGCCATACCTTCATGTAAACAAGTACTCTATAAATTAGGCAGTCAGAGCTGCTCCCTTCAGAGGATTCAGATTGGCAATTGGACCTCTCACAGGCAACCCGCAGAGCCTGATTTGAATAATATACTTCTAATGTAATAAACGTCTTTTTATATACAAGAGAGAGGAAGGAGGAAAAGGAAAAGTAAAGTTTAGAATAGCCTAAATTAGTAACGATAAGGTGAGCTAAATAACATCATGCGAGATTAATGAAGTTTAGGCCTACAGCTTCTTAACAGTAAGACGTGTAAATTAGCCACTGTGTGAAAGTTGGCTTAGAGGAATAGTCAGATTGGATTGAAAGGGAAAAAGTGAAAAGGGGTTAGCCCTGGCCAGGGCAATTGGACCTAGAAAGAAAAGAAGATAAGAGATAAAACTCAAGAGAAAAAAAGAGATGAAGAAAATAGAGAAAAAGAGATGAAAATGAAGAGTTAATAGGGAAATAAAGAATAAAAGAGAAATGAGAATATAAGTGTGAAAAGTAAAGAGAAATAAGAGTTAAGTAAAGGAAGCCGCAGATTTGGACAAAAGTCCAACAAATGGACAAAATGTGCATAGAAGATACTGCTGTAGTCATTTAAAAGAGAGGCTTGGCAACAGACTGACTAGTCAATGCATCTAATAAATTAATGGTATTTAGTTTAAACTTTGAGTGCTGCAAAGGTGAGTTTCATTGTCTGTGTATGATCTGAGCTGCATTGCAAATTCAATATTGAGACTATTTGATGATTTGAGGTATATGGATGTGAGCATTGGGTGATAAATAGGTGTTTGCTGCAAATAGAAATTAATTTTGTGCTAGTTGGTCCTTCGTGGGAGCATGTGGTTTTTGATTCCTTTGAAGTTGGCAAATTTATTTTTACTGACTGTAGTAAATGGTGACTTAGAAAATAAATAAGTAAATAAATAAATAAAAGGGAGAATTAATTTAAAGAGCTTTCAGTGGTTTTAGTTTTAGTAATTAGATCTAATTTATAGGAAATATAAGGGAGCCATTAAAAGGACACTAAAATGTAAAAAGTGATTACTCCTGTTGATGCGGTACAGAAGAATAACCCTGTAATTAAAGGCATCACAAAGGTATCGGAGAAATAGCATAAGCGTTGGCCTGACATTAACCAACCTTGGCCAGTGGAGGGGACTCTTAACCCAGATGTAATTAAACCAGTGCAGGTGCTTGTGTCTATGTATAAGGTGGATCAAAAGAAGAGTAAAGGGGGGGAAAACGTAAATAAAAGAGACATTCTCCAGTTGTTTGAAAATGAGGGACAAAAACTGATAAAAGCTGCAAAAGAGAAGAGATGGAGATGAAGAAGAAATAGGAAAAGATGCAAAAGAGACAGAAAAACTAATGGCAGAAGTCAATGCACCTTTTTCACATGTGGACTCAATAAAGAAGCCTCTGCCCTAAAAGAAGGATATGAAGTTTGAGGACATCTATCCCCAGCTTCCAGTGATCAGTCAGGAGGGTAACTATCACATTAGAAATGAGGATGATCGAATAATAGAAAGGGGACCAGTGATCCTTAACCAGGATTATAGAGGTGACCAGAGGACCCAAGAGGGGGGTGTCAGCTGGTAGCATCAGGGCTGGAGAGAGATCCAACAATAGAGGTGAAAGTAAATAATCGCCTATTGGAAGTGGTGGCGAATAGCGGAGCAGCTTTCATCTGTATTCGGCCTGAAGATGCTATACATCTCCCCATGTCTGGTCAAGGGATTCAAACAATCGGGTTTGAGGGAGTTAAACAGCTGATTCCTCTTACGGAACCAATTGAGCTCTGCTATACAAGTATGAAGACTACAATAACTATATTCGTATCAGAACATACATACATATCCTCTGGATGGATGCTTTGTGTAGATTGAACTGTACAATAAAATGTACACTGGACAGCTGTCTGGTGGAACTGCCAAATGATATTGTTCATCAGTTACTGATAACAACGGAGACTGAAGCGTCTACAGTATTTCGATCGGAAATCGTAGTGCAGATTTTTTGGAGCCAGCTAAATTGTGGGAGAAGTTTATTGTAGTAAATGCCTGATGCAAGGTTTCTGGAGTATCCATTACACTGCACACTCAAGTACTTTAAGAATGCAATCGAGCTCAGTGAAATGGTTGTGTCGTCAACTGAAACTAGTTCAACTTTGTTCATGCTGCATGAATTTGAGACCACAAGGAGCAGCTATGAAGATAGACAGAGATTATTTGCATAAAGAGTTTGATATGGAGAAGAGTGCGCCACATGTGACTTTGTTGGCATCTGAGGGATATAAGCAGAAACGTATAGGCAAAATGATGACATTTCTTGGCATTGCTGGCTATTCCTCAGCATGGGTAGAGGATTATACTAGTTTAACGGGGCCTTTGAGAGCTATGATTAATGTTCAACTTCACTGTAATCTTTCCTGGACACAAGATGGCATTTTGGCATTTGAGACAATCAAACAGTGGTTATAAGAGGCTCCAGCTTTAACCCTTCCAGATCATTAAGAACTTTTTGTTGTTTGTCTACTAGGGGTAAATATGCATGTGCAGTTCTTTGTCAGCCAACAGGTACGGAAACAAATCCTCAACCTATTTCTTACTATTCTACTGCTTATTCAGAAGTAGAGATGGGGTTACCATTGTATTATAGAGCAATGGTGGGAGTTTCTTTATTGTACAATAAGGCATCATCTGTCACAGCAGGTTATCCAGTGACAATTTTTGCCCATCATAGCCTCAGAAATCTTTTGAACTACTTCAAATACACACTGGCTATGCCTAGACGTAGAGACTATCATAGGCTCTTAGAGCAGGAAGATATCACCCTAGTAAGGTGTGTCACAGTGAATCCAGCTGAGAATTTGTGAGCTCCAGAGGATGGTGAACCACATGATTGTGTTCAAGAAGCAGAGAAATACTCTAGGCTCAGATCAGATTTCCAAGCCCTCCCACTGTGTGAGGCGGACTTGGAGTATTGGACTGATGGGTCCTGTTACCCTGTGGGAGATAAATTGAGTGCTGGCCATGCAGTAGTAAAAGCTCAAGGAACTGATTTTGTTGTTGAGAAGACTGAAATAGTACCACAGCCTGCATGTGCACAGCTTAATGAACTTGTAGGATAAACTGAGGCGTGTTTGTTGGCAGAAGGTAAGTGAATAACAATATATACTGACTCTGCCTATGCACACAATGTGTATCATTTGTTTGGATCGGTATGGAAGAACTGAGGGTTTAAGAAAATGGATGGTTCTCCAATACAGAATCACGCTCAAATAATGAAACTGTTGCATGCTATGATGAAGCCTAAAGAAATAGCAATAGCTAAATATGCAGCATATAAAATGGATGTGTCGAAGGTCACACAAGGGAATAAAATCGCTGATGAAGATGCAAAAGCAGTCACAGGAGCAGACAAACTGGGTAACGTTTTTCTAGTCACTCATGAAGTGAACTTGGAGGATACAATTACGTCAGGGATGTGATTTTAATGCAGGAAGCGGCTCCTGCAATGGATAAGTAGTTGTGGCTACTGGTCTTTGGAGAAATCATGAGGGGCTGATAATGGCACCTACAGACCTGTTAGGTTTGATGATTCAGGAAGCACATGGGTTAGCTCATGTTGCAAGGGGGGAAGTTAGGAGAAAGATTACAAGAGTATGGTTTTTCGGCACCATGTTTGCTTGTTCAGATAGATTATGTCATATGCAGGTGCACAATCTGTCTGAAAAGTAATGTTTGGAGGAGTGTGATGGTTCCTTCTGGTTACATTCCAACTCTGAGGGGTCACATGCGTGAATTAGTTGTGGACAAGATTTTTGCGATGCCCTGAGGCCTGTCCAACCAAGTAGAAGTATGCTCAGTCTGATGCCAAGTTTTTATGTAGAGAAGTCATAAGCAGGTGGGGACTTGAAAGGGTCCAAGTTTAGCCCTTTTGGAAGAAGTAATGTGACAGTATGTTAAATATATGGCTAATTTGCATAAAATAATATCCACGCATGTTTTTGATAGGCAAAGAAAACAGGAAGTGCAAAAAAGGCTTGATGAGCAAAAGAGGAGCACAGTGCAACCTGGAGTGTTAGTGAAGGTGTTTAGAAGGAAGTGGTATAACGAACACAGTGAAGGACCATTTGAAGTTGTCGCTATACAGGAACTGCGGTACAGGTTAAAAGGTCTCCAACATGGTATCATTTATCGCATTGTGTCAAAGCGCCTAAAGAAGTGTCCCACTCACAGAGCTGAGATGTTGAAGGTTCAAGAGAGCCAGAACAAAATGTGGAGGAGCATGCAGAGGAAGAAGAGCTGCATAAATCTGATCCCCAGAGTCAAAATTCAGAAGATGAGATTGTCCATGTGCTGGACAATGTTGATGATTTTGTGCACATTTCTGATGATGCAAGAAATGACTCTGCAGTCAATGGGCAGCAACGAAGATTTGGTGACATTGATTTTCAACATGTCCCGGAAACAGCAGAGGCTATTTCAGTGGAGTGCTAAGCGCCAAAGGTCACAAAGGGCTCCAACTTTGCTACAGGGAGCTTTAGAGATTCAGTTAGATGAAGGAGTCCAAGGCCATTTAAAAAAACGGTTAGACCAAAGCGTTATGAGGACTGAGGTTGAAAGGACCTTAGGAAAGTTAGCTCTGCTAAATGTGTCACATTTAACAACAGTGGTGTCTCAGATAATTTTGAAGTAAAAACCTCTTTGGGGGTTTTTACATTCTTGTTAAAATTCTGTCTTTTCTGGAATTCTGTGAAGCTGCTTTGTGACAACATCCATTGTAAAAATCGCTATACAAATAAATTTGATTTGATTTGAAGACAGTAGTTAGAGCTAAGTTAGGAAGAGCGATTTATCTTCCCTGTTTATGCAGAAGATTTAATGTTGGTGGTAATAATCCTCCTAAATAGTTGTGGTGAAGATGTGCTGTTAGAAGGACCTGAAGTTGATGCTGTGCCTCGTGACCAGAGGAAGTATCTTTTATATAATGACATGAGGTGGTTGAAAGTTAGGGATGATTGTTCACTTTTTGTGTGTAATCTTACATGATCAAGGGGAATATGCATGTACTTATTTTGAACCATGTTTAAATTTGTTCCATTTCGAAATGTGTGGATAAAGGGTTTCATAACTCGTAAGATGGTAGTTATGATAAAAGCTTTGAGTCCTATTGGAGTATTTATGGTTGCTAAGAGGGTTCAGGAACGATTTACTACAGCAACCACTCCAAGGGTGAATAATACACAAATGAGGTTTACTACTTTAGCTCCGGAAACAACTAAGAGTGTTAATACATCAATTCAGGCTACTACTTTAGCTACGACTTTGAAGAGGATGAATGCCACTACAGTGACAATTTCTACTTTTGTTACTTCTGAAAATATTACAAGTGAGGTTGGGGCAAGGGCAACCCTTGCCAATAGAACAGAGACACATCTTTGTCGCCTATGAAGTTTGTAAATGTGACGCAGACACCTGACATGACATCTTCGAAATTCACGGAGGTAGTAAATATAACCCAGAAGTCTATGTTAAAGATGGAGTTTAGTATGAATAGTAGTAATGAGATTCTTGAAAGTAGAGAATAGATGGTGGAAGAAAAAGATGCAGACCTATCTGTGATAGCTCAAAGGCCTATTCTAGATGTGGAAGATGAGCTTTTTGCCTTTGACTGGATGCCAGAAGACATGACTGACCATTATCATGCATTACAGAGGAGAGAAACTAAGTGGAAGGCATATGGATTTGATTCTACAGTGTTACAAATTACAGACCCATGGGCAAGTAGGAACCTGTGGTTTCAGCAATTAACTCATTGTATAAGATTGGTTAGAAAATTGAATTGTCCATGTGTGGTGAATGTTCCAACACCAGGCACGTGGCCTTCAATTTTAGGGACGTACCAGAACCATTAAGTGTTAAATGTCAATCTTATGCACTATTGTGGTTGTTATATCAGCAGCAATCAGCAGAGGATATGGTAATGGCTCTGTCAGTGCGTTTGTGTACACTTAGATATAATTGTTCTTGGTTAAAGGAGTTACCATACACTGTGTGCAGAATTATTAGGCTAATGAGTATTTTGATCACATCATCCTTTTTATACATGTTGTCCTACTCCAAGCTGTATAGGCTTGAAAGCCAACTACCAATTAAGTAAATCAGGTGATGTGCATCTCTGTAATGAGAAGGGGTGTGGTCTAATGACATCAACACCCTATATAAGGTGTGTTTAATTATTAGGCAACTTCATTTCCTTTGGCAAAATGGGTCAGAAGAGAGATTTGACATTCTCTTCTTCTTCTTTCGGCTGCTCCCTTTAGGGGTCACCACAGCAGATCATCTGCCTCCATCTTGCCCTATCCACTGCCTCCTCTACTTTCACACCAACCATCTCCATGTCCACATTCACTATATCCATAAACCTTCTCTGAGGTCTAACTTTTCTCCTTCTACCCGGCAGCTCCATCTCCAACATTCTTTGACCAATATATCCACTATTCCTCCTCAACACATGTCCAAACCATCTCAACCTGGCCTCTCTGGCTTTATCTCCAAACTGATAAAGGTGGACTGCACTGTCCCTCTGATCTGCTCATTTCTAATTTTGTCCAGCCTTGTCACTCCCAACGAAAATCTCAGCATCTTCATCTCCGCCACCTCCAGCTCAGCTTCCTGTCTTTTAGACAGAGCCACAGTCTCCAAACCATACATCATAGCAGGACACACTACTGTCTTGTAAACCTTCCCTTTCACTCTTGCTGCTATCCCTCTGTCACACATCAGCCCTGACACCGTCTCCACCTCATCTGTCAACCTGTCCATCTCTATTGCAAACAAGAAGGGGCTCAAAGCTGATCCCTGATGTAACCCTACCTTCACCTTGAAACCATTTGTCACTCCAACTGCACACCCCAGCACTGTCTCACTATCCTCATACATGTCCTGCACCACCTTATCATACTTTTCAGCTACACCTGACTTCCTCATACAGTACCACAGTTCCTCTCTTGGCACCCTATCATATGTCTTCTCTAGATCCACAAAGACACAATGTAGCTCCTTCTGACCTTCTCTGTACTTCTCTACCAACACTCTCAATGCAAAAATTGCATCTGTGGTACTCTTTCTGGGCATGAAACCAAACTGCTGCTCACTGATCTGAACCTCGCCTTGGCCTGCTTCAACATCTCTTTCCCATACCTTCATGGTGTGGCTAATCAACTTTGTAGGAGCCTAAATGCAGTTTATTTTGGTTAGAATATTTTTTTTTTTTTTTTTTTTTTTATTTAAAAGGATGCAAATTCATGGGTAAGATAAATATTGTTTGTAATTTCATGATTCAAAAGGATTTATAAAGATTTAAAATACTATTTACATATGTACAGTCCATTGATATTGTGTAATTAAGATCTGACTTTTATTGTGACAATTAAAAACCCACGATTTGGGGGTGATGTTGACATGCCAGGGGAGCGTGGTCAGTAGGAATCAGAAGGAGATTGGAGCGCAATAGTTTTTTGACCTCGCCCTTCCCAGGCTCCGTTGAACTTTAAAAGAATCTTTTACTGGAAATATTTTATGTTTTTGTAATGTTGTGTTAAGTTTTCAAGTAAATAGTTAAAACGAAGAAGTGGACTCGTGGATTTATTTTTGGAGTGTTTTTTGATACAAGGGAGTCTGACGAGCGTCAAGCTAAAGCTTCAATAAGGACAGTAAGAACCTACATTTCAGTCAAAAAACTTGCTCTTCACGGACTACTGGATACAAAAACTGGACTAGATAAGAGGGACAACGAAAGTAGAACACCCCTGCACGGATTTGGAGACTTGTCATTCGAAGGGAAAACGACAACTGTAAGTTGAAAACTGTGACGGATTGGCCGTGTGTCAGTTAAGATTAAAAAAAAGACGTCTAATAAATGACTAAGTGGAATGCATTGGAAAGCTACATGCTTAAAAGTTCGCTAATTCATGTGGATGTGAAAGATTTAAGCTAACATGCAACAGCAAGAACAGAAAAGAGTTGTAAAGATGACAGAAAAAGGAATGGAAGATCATAAAGCCAGGATACTGAATGCGCGTAAGGGCAAGCTAGCCCAGCTTACTAGCATGATTAAGCATTTTGAGGAATTAATGGCGGACGATACGAACGCCGACCTCGTTAAGAATAAGCTGCGTGTCGATTTCAGTGCTTTACAGACCGAATTCTCCGACTTAAACTTTAGTCTGGAGCAATACATGAGTGAGGAAGAATTTTTGGGAAATCAAACGAAGTATTTTGAGCCCAAACAAGCCTCAATGAATGATTTCTTTTGGAGATGTGAAAATTGGATGTCAGAAGTCATGAAACGTACTGAGCAGGCTAAGGAACGTGAATGTGATGCAGGGCAAGCTGATAACAGATCAGTCCGTTCAAAAAGGTCTAGTTCACGACATTCTACTGTAAAGTCATCTTCCTCCAAAATGAAAATGCAAGCAGAGCTTGAGCATGTATCACTAAAAGCTAAGGCAGATGCGGTTATGGAAAAAATGGCCATTGAAGAGGAGGAAGCAGAGCTTGAGGCTCAACAAAGGAAAATTAAAGCCAAGAAAGAGCTGCATGAAATTAAAACAAAATTAGCTGAGTCTGATGCTAAGTTACAAGTTCTACAAAAATATGAAGATGAGCAGGATGATGTGAGCATTGGTGGGTCTGAGGTGCCAGATGAAAAAATGTCAGTGAAAAGTGCTCCACAACTGCCAAGACCTGTCACACCGGTACTGAATTATTCCCAACATGATTCTTTTAAACAGAGCTTGCCTATTAAATCAAACAAAAATGTAATGGATGTAAGAAAGAAAGGAAATGACACAGTTGTGCTGGATAGTTTGTGCCAAGCCATAACACAACAGGCCAATGTGACCGAATACTTAGTGAAGAACCACAAAGCATCTCTACTTCCCGATCTCACGATTAAAACATTTAAAGGAGACCCATTGGAGTATAAATCCTTTATTAGATCCATTGAACATGGCATTGAAAGCCGTACTGAGGATGAAAGTGATCGCTTGCAGTTTTTACTGCAGTACACAAGTGGACAGCCACACGAGTTGGTGAAAAGCTGTATTCACATGCCACCTTCAACAGGATATGCCAAAGCAAAACAAATGTTGCAAGACTACTTCGGTGATGACTACAAGATTGCAGAGGCATACTTAAAGGAGGCCATGGACTGGCAGACAATTAAACCAGAAGATGGCGCTGCACTACAGTCATTTGCATTGTTCCTGACTGGCTGCTCAAACACAATGGCAGACATTAGCTACATGGAAGACTTGGACAATGCAGTATGCATCAAGGCATTAGCTAGCAAGCTACCCTACAAACTGAAGGAATCCTGGAGAAAATACGCCTGTGACCTGCAAGAGAAAACAAAGAAAAGAGTTAAGTTCAAGGATTTTGTTGAATTTGTAAACAAACAAGTCAAGTACTTACTGCACCCTCTCTATGGGAACATAAAGGACAACACCACCACCAACACAAAGGATTCAGTTCGACAGAAACCAAAAGCACAAGACAAAGACATGGCCAAATCCAAGAAAGTTTTCACAACATCCGTTGCTTCGTCTGCAGAAAACAAAGACAAGAAAGAAGGCGAAAGCTCAACATCTAACAAAACAAAATCAGTGGATGCTAATGGGAAACCATGTCTATACTGCAACGGAGATCATCACAGTTTCTCAGTCTGCAAAGGATTCAAAAAGAAGCCACACAAGGAAAAGATAGAGTTTTTAAAGGGCAAAGGGCTGTGCTTCGCATGCCTGAAACATGGCCATATGAGCAACACTTGTACAGAGAAGGCTCAATGTCAAGAATGTGCTCGTCCACATCCCACTCTATTACACATCACATTCAAAGAGTCAAAGGACGAAACAAAGAAAGACGAAGAAAGTAAAGATGAGCAAGCTGTGACAAACGCTCTTGTTCAAGCAACTGAAATATGTACCGTCACCGGGGCCGGTAAAGAAGATTGCTTCCTGTCCATAGTTCCGGTAAAAGTCAAGGCACAGAAAGGAACCAAGATAGTGACCACGTACGCGTTTCTGGACCCAGGCAGCTCCGCTACCTTTGCTACTGAGTCACTAATAAACGAGCTGAACCTGAATGGACGCCGCACAAGCATCTCCTTGAGAACCATGGGGAATGAGTCCGTGGTGAACACGCGTATAGTAACAGGACTGGAAATCAGTAACCTGGAAGGTGACCAGTTTATTGAACTTTCGGAGGTGTTTTCCCAGAAGGCCATTCCTGTGACAAAGGATAATATCCCACGCCAAGAGGATGTCAGTAGGTGGCCTCACCTAAAGGAGGTGAAGCTTCCAGCCGTTGAAGCAGAAGTAGGTCTGCTCATCGGAGCTAACATCCCCAAGGCCATGGAACCGCTTCAGGTGGTGAACAGTGTGGATGAAGGCCCTTATGCTGTAAGAACGGCTTTAGGCTGGACAGTTAACGGTCCTCTCAAAGGAGGCAATGACGGACTGAGAACCAGGTCGCCTGCAGTTACAGCTAACCGAATCTCAGTAGCCAGGCTAGAAGAGCTTTGGCATCAGCAATTCAAGCTGGACTTTCCCGATGCAGGTCTGAGTGAAGACATTGAAATGTCAAAAGAAGACCACCAATTTATGAACATGGTGTCTCAGTCTGCACAATTGCAAGATGGTCACTACAGTATTTGCCTTCCACTGAGAAACAAATCGCTGTGCATGCCCAACAACAGATCAGTCGCAGAACAACGTGCACTGAACTTGAGAAAAAGATTCATTAAAGACACAGACTACCGTGCAGAGTATGTTGCATTCATGGAAGACATTGTCAAGAAAGGCTACGCAGTTCAAATCGACAGAGCTGAATGCGAACCGACTGAAGGAAGCACATGGTATCTGCCCCATCACGGAGTCAGACACCCAGTCAAGCGCAAGCTGCGCGTTGTCTTCGATTGCGCAGCAAGCTATGGAGGAACGTCGCTGAATCAACAGCTTCTACAGGGACCAGACCTGACAAGTTCGCTAGTTGGGGTCCTCACACGGTTCAGGCAAGAAAGTGTCGCTGTTATGGCAGACGTGGAAGCCATGTTTTATCAAGTGGCAGTGAAGGAAGAAGATACAAATCTACTCAGATTTCTCTGGTGGCCGGAAGGAAATCATCAGAACGAGCTTGCCGAATTCAAGATGAAGGTGCACATCTTTGGTGCAACCTCGTCGCCGAGTGTTGCGACCTACGCACTGCAGAAGTGTGCAACTGATTTGGAAGATGACTTTGGGCATGAAGCTGCCACCACAGTGAAGAAAAATTTCTATGTGGACGACTGCCTCAAGTCAGTAGCTGATGAGGACGCAGCAGTCACTCTGTGCACCAACTTACGAGGCATGCTGGTAAGAGGTGGTTTTCGGCTAACCAAATGGGCAAGCAATAGCAGGAAGTTACTCAACTCAATTCCTGAGGATGAGCGAGCACAAGGATTTCAAGATCTCGACTTGAACATGGACAGTTTGCCAATGGAGCGAGCGCTGGGAATCCAGTGGTGTGCCGAGACGGATCAGTTTAAGATCAAGATCAACCTCAAAGAGCGTCCGCACACCAGG
Organism: Pygocentrus nattereri; assembly: GCF_015220715.1. Classification (NCBI taxonomy): domain Eukaryota; kingdom Metazoa; phylum Chordata; class Actinopteri; order Characiformes; family Serrasalmidae; genus Pygocentrus; species Pygocentrus nattereri. The sequence continues at coordinate 29,574,740 of NC_051211.1, forward strand.
AGAAGCCTGCTCTCCTTCCTGAGCTCCATCTTTGACCCTCTGGGGTTCATTGCTCCAGTGGTACTGCCCGCCAAAAGAATTCTGCAAGATCTATGTCGCCAAAGGTACAGCTGGGATGACAGCCTACCAGCTGATGTGATCAAGGAATGGACAAAGTGGACGTCAGACTTGCAACAGCTAGAGGTGTTTGGCGTGGACAGATGCATCAAATCAGAGACCTTTGGTGCGCCGGTCTTCGCTCAGCTACACCATTTTGCTGACGCAAGTGAAGACGCTTATGGAACCACAAGTTACCTTGTCCTACGCTCCTCAGCTGGAGAGACCCAATCCTCTCTAATGATGGCGAAGGCACGAGTAGCGCCCTTGAAATCCCCGACCATACCGAGGATGGAGTTAACTGCGGCCTCAGTTGCAGTCAAGATGGACAAGCTGCTGAAGAAAGAGCTTGAATTGGAACTCCACGACTCAGTATACTGGACGGATAGCACAGTTGTGCTCAAGTACTTGAACAGTGAAAGCTCCAGATTCAAGACGTTCGTGGCCAATAGGGTGTCAGCCATTCTACAGCACTCTCAGGCTTCACAATGGAGGTACGTCAATACCAGCCTGAATCCGGCGGATCACGTGTCCCGAGGCCTGGCGGTTGAAGCGTTCTTGAAATGTGAAAGCTGGCTTTCCGGACCTGAATTCCTGCGCTGCGAGGAAGACCAGTGGCCGAAGAATCCAGATCCGGGAATGATCAACATGGATGACCCAGAGGTCAAAAGGGTTCAATCTCATACTATACAAGTGAAAGATCTCAACGACCCGCTAGACCAGCTGATGTCGTACTACTCATCCTGGACGAAGCTGAAGCGCGCTGTAGCCTGGTACCTGAAATTGAAAGATCTGCTAAAAGAACTGAAGGAAAACAAAAATAAAGAACCAAACTTGTCAAACAAGGAAAGAATGGACAGATTGAAGAAAGATTACAAAGTACCAAAACTTATCTGTGAAGATTTGACAAAAGCAGAGACAGAAATTGTGAAGTACGCACAAAAGAACGGATTCCAAGAAGATCTGGAAATGCTAAAAGAACAACAAAGAGTTAAGAAAAGCAGTTCACTTCGTAAGCTGAACCCAGTGCTGCAAGATGGACTCATAAGAGTAGGAGGTAGGCTGAGCCGTGCTGCGCTTCCAGATAACTGCAAGCAGCAAGTCATCTTGCCAAAGGACTCGCACGTCACAAGGCTCGTTCTTAGACAAATTCATGAAGTAACAGCACATGCAGGAAGGAATCACATGCTGGCTCAGTTGCGACAGAGATTCTGGATCCCTGGAGCAAATGGAGCCATCAGGAGAATGTTGTCCAAGTGCGTCGACTGCAAGAAGCTGCATGGCACAGCTGGCAAGCAACTCATGGCAGACTTACCAACATGCAGAGTCCTGCCTGACGATCCTCCATTCACGCGGGTAGGCGTTGACTACTTCGGCCCATTTCTGGTGAAAAGAAGAAGAGGACATGTAAAAAGATACGGTGTCATCTTTACTTGTCTCGCAGTTCGTGCAGTGCACTTGGAAGTTGCGTCCTCGCTTGACACTGATGCATGTCTGAACGCAATCAGAAGATTCCTAGCAAGAAGAGGACAAGTCAGAGAGATGTATTCAGACAACGGGACGAACTTCAGAGCAGCTGAAAGCGAGATGAGGAAAATGATACGTGAGTGGAACACAAGCAAGATCGAAAGGCACCTGCAACAGAAAGGTGTACAGTGGCACTTCAACCCTCCTACAGGCTCCCACCACGGAGGAACCTGGGAGCGGCTCATCCGCTCTGTGAGAAAGATTCTGAACACCACAGTGAAAGAGCAGACAATGGACGAGGAAAGTCTCCACACCCTGTTGTGCGAAGCGGAGGCCATCATAAACAGTAGGCCCATTACCAAGGCGTCTTCGGACATCAATGATTTGGAGGTCTTAACCCCTAATCACCTCCTGTTACTGAAAGTCAAGCCTGAGCTGCCTCCAGGAGTGTTCAGCAAGGACGATCAGTACACAAACCGCAGATGGAGACAGGTCCAGTACCTCACGGACATATTCTGGAAGCGCTGGTGCAGGGAGTACCTCATGCAGCTCCAAGAGCGCCAGCGATGGTCAACGCTTGAGAGGAATTTCACCGTCGGCGACGTGGTGCTGATCATCGACGACACATCGCCCAGAAACTCCTGGCCGCTTGGAAGGATCACAGAGGCTCTTCCAGACTGGAGGGGTTTCGTTCGGCAGGTGAAGGTCAAGACCCGGACAAACGAGCTCCTGCGACCAGTAACTAAGCTGGTCCTGCTGCAGGAGTCAGAGACTGATTAATGGACTTTCACGTATCCTTTTCATTGCTGAATGAGTGATTTAGTTATGCACTTAAGTTAAAATGTTATACAGTTTTGACTTACAGATTAAGATAATGTGTAATTGTAGTATTAGGCTCCTTGTGATTTAAGTTTTGAGTAATTGTTTCAAGGCATTGATAACAATTAGGGGCCGGAAATGTAGGAGCCTAAATGCAGTTTATTTTGGTTAGAATATTTTTTTTTTTTTTTTTTTTTTATTTAAAAGGATGCAAATTCATGGGTAAGATAAATATTGTTTGTAATTTCATGATTCAAAAGGATTTATAAAGATTTAAAATACTATTTACATATGTACAGTCCATTGATATTGTGTAATTAAGATCTGACTTTTATTGTGACAATTAAAAACCCACGATTTGGGGGTGATGTTGACATGCCAGGGGAGCGTGGTCAGTAGGAATCAGAAGGAGATTGGAGCGCAATAGTTTTTTGACCTCGCCCTTCCCAGGCTCCGTTGAACTTTAAAAGAATCTTTTACTGGAAATATTTTATGTTTTTGTAATGTTGTGTTAAGTTTTCAAGTAAATAGTTAAAACGAAGAAGTGGACTCGTGGATTTATTTTTGGAGTGTTTTTTGATACAAGGGAGTCTGACGAGCGTCAAGCTAAAGCTTCAATAAGGACAGTAAGAACCTACAAACTTTATACCTATGTAGTTACTGCAGCTCTGCACATCACCCTTGTTCTTAAAAATGGGGACCAGTACATTGCTTCTCCGCTCATAACCAGACGAAACACCCAACACATTCTTGCTCATTCTTTGCTCTGTGAATTGAATGTACCTGATATAAAAAGATTCAGCTCCCCAGTAGAAACAGGGAAAAAAAACATTTTTTTTTTCTGTATATGCCCAATATTCAGTTTTGAATGTGTGTACATTGTTTATTGTTTAACATTGTGTAATGCTTTCAGATTATAGCATTGAAGTATCTAGTATTTTGCTAATACAGTACTACTCTGTCTATTTATATCAGGTACATTCAATTCACAGAGCAAAACCTTATTAATATTTAGTGAGGTTTAATAGATTTTTGTAATGCATTACTAAGGCATTATTTGTTTTCACTTTACATCAGGTATATTAAATTCACTGAACAAAATCTTATGTACCTTTAATAATGTTTAATAGATGCTTGTAATGCATTACTAAGGCATTATTTGTTTTCACTTTACATATGGTGTATTAACTTCATTGAATAAGACCTGATAAACCTTTAGTAACGTTTAATAGATGTTAGTAATGCAGTAGGAACATTTTAAGACATTGTTTTAACATAAAGCATGTTATGCTCCTTTGAGGAAAATGTCTGTTTATACAATCATGTTTATATTTACAATTTTTAAATGTATGGTCACTTCCTAAAACTGTCCCATTCACACTCACACATGCATGATAAAATTAGGAAAAAGGAAGCGAAATTGGGTGAGTAAATACTTTCAGTATGCTGCCCCATCAAGGCCTGACTGATATGAAAGAATGGTATGTATAATTCCTTCTTGCAATACACACAGACACATATCTAACATACATCAGAATGTAACATATTAATGTAAGCTTTTATACATAAAATAATAATAATTTATCGTTGTCGTCGTTTTTAAGCACTTAATCCAGATAGGGTTGCGGTAGCAGTTGGGAGAGCAGAGAATCCCAGACGACCCTGTACCCCGCAACTTCCTCCAGCTCATTCCTGGGGACCAGCTCATTCCTGGGGCCAACTTGGAGATGTAATCCCTCCAGCGGGTCCTAGGGGTCTTATCCCGGTAGGCCGTGCCTGGTTTACCCCCACCGGGAGGCATCCAGGGGCATCTGAATCAGATGCCCGAACCACCTCGGCTGGCTCCTCTCAATGCGGAGGAGTAGCGGCTCTGCTCTGAGCTCCTCCCAGATGGCCAAGCTCCTCACCCTATCAAATAGAGTGTAGCCCGCCACCCTGCGATGAAAGCTCCTTCAATTGTATTACCCACAGCTCATGACCATAGGTGAGGGTCGGGATGTAGACCGACCGGTAAACAGAGAGCTTTGCCTTATGGCTCAGCTCCCTCTTCACCACTATAGTCCGGTACAGTGACCGCATTACTGCTGCCGCCTGTCCCAGCCTGTGGCCGATCTCACGATCTCTCTTCCCATCACTCGTGAACAAGACCCTGACATACTTAAACTCCTCCACCTGGGGCAAGTCCTTTCCCCTTACCTGGAGTGGGCATGCCATCCTCTTCCAGGCTAAGATCATGGAATCAGATTTGGAGGTGCTGATCCGCAAACCAACTGCTTCACACTCAGCTGCAAACTGCTACAGCGAGCACTGGCATCCATGTGATTCAGCCAAAAGAACATCGTCTGCAAATAGCAGAGATACCACCCTCCGGCCTCCACACATAATGTCCTCCTGACCTTGGCTACGCCTTGAATATCCATGTCCATGAATATCACGAACAGGAGTGGAGACAGGGCACAACCCTGCCAGAGCCTAATGGTAACACTGAAAGGGTCCAATTTAATGCTGAGTATACGAACACAGCTCTCTGGGAGTACAGAGGTCAAATGGCCTGGAGTAGTACCCCCGGTAACCCATACTCCCGGAGGACCTCCACCAAGATATCTCCGGGAACCCGGTCCTAAGCCTTCTCCAAATCCACAAAACACATGTAGACTGGGTTGCCAACCACCCATTCCCCCTCAACAATCCGTGAGAGGGTGAAAAGCTAGTCCATTGTTCCACAGCTGAGGCGGAATCCGCATTGTTCCTCCTCAATCTGAGGTTCAACTATTAACTTTTGCTCATTTACATACATAAGTAATGAGTAACTTGGGTCCAGTCAAGCTCAGTACATCCAGAATCTCTCAGCATAGGAACTGAAAACTATATTTTTAGCTTTTTATTCCCTTTTGCATCTAAAATAAAATATTAAAGCTCCAAAGTGAGAGATGTGAGCAACAAAGAAGCAAAACAGGAGCTGAAACACCTGAACAAGACGATACAATGTAACGTAATGACTGAAATGGAACTGAGGGAAAAGCAGGGAGAAGTAAAAGTTATCATTTAAAAATACTGTACAAAGTACTAGATCAGTAAATGGAGGTAAGCAAATAAAACAAGCTAGTGGCTACCATTTGTAAAGCATTATTTCAGTAAATGCATTACTTAATGTTAATTAGTCAACCTTTATATGAAAACAACATTAACTAATGAAGTTGTAACATCTTTACTTAACATTAGTTAACCATTATCAATGTAGAAGCCCAGTTGTTGTTCATGTTAATAAATGCTTTACTTAATGTTAATTAAAGTCAATCCTTTATATGAAAACATTAACTAATACAGTTGTTACATGTTTACTTAACATTAGGAAACCATTGTTAATGCATTACTTCATGTCTTATTCATATATATACTGCTCAAATAAATGAAGGGAACATTCAAATAACACATCCTAGATCTGAATGAAGAAATATTCTCATTGAATAATTTATTCTGTACAAAGTTGAATATGCTGACAACAAAATCACACAAAAATCATCAATGGAAATCAAATTTATTACAATCACCTGCTCGTCGATCACCTCCTCGGCTGAGTGATGTTAAAGAATGTTTTTATTGTCGTAAACCTGGACACATAGCTATTAACTGTTTGGCACTGAAGAAGAAGCAGGAAAGACAGAATAAACAAAGCATCAGTTCAAGTGAAAGGCGTAGCACTTGCTGATTCTGGACCATTTGTCTCTAGCTCAAGAGACCTGTCTGGCATGGATCCATGTTATCAGCCTTTTATTTTAAAGGGCAGTGTTCGTTTGGAGGGCAACGCTAGTCTTAGGACTATACGAGTTTTAAGAGACACAGGGGCTGCTCAGTCATTTATATTAGCTGATGTGCTGTCGTTTTCTGATCGCTCTTTCTGTGGCTCATTTGTAGTATGTAAGGGGCTTGGAATTTTTTCTTGGAACTTTGCTAAAGTGTGCCGCTCTGCCCACAAACATGATGTCAGAGAAATTGAAGTACCTGAGCTTACTGTGCTTTACATGACAAATGCAGACCTTGCTCCACATAAAATCATTTGCACTGTTGAACTGTTGAGAACATCATCAGGTACACAGCCACTTGAATTGATTGTGGATACTGGGTCGTCTGTTTCCCTGTTGCCAGAGAACTTGCACAAAGAACACTTTCATGACACACCACTTGCACAGACTGATGTGAGCTTGGTGACATACTCAAATGAGAGTCTGCCTGTGTTGGGACGAATGAACACACTTGCATTTCATGATGGACTTTCAGTACCAGCTACATTCTACATTGTGAAAACAGGAAGCCCTTTGCTGGGCCTGGACTTAATAACAGCACTAAATCTCTGCATTTCAGGAAACAAAGTCCATTCATCGGCATCAAGTGTGCTGGCAGTGTCAAGCCCTACAGAGCCTGTATTTGGCTGTGCGAAAAACTTTGTGCATAAAGTAAAGCTGAGAGATGACGTTTCACCTGTCCAGCAGAGGCTCTGTCATCTGCCCTTTTCTGTGAGGGATGCATTATCTGCTGAGCTGAAAACCCTCTAAACAGCTGACATAATTGAAAAAATCGATGCATCACCTTGGGTGTCACCAGTTGTCATGACTCAGAAGAAGTCTGGTGGCATCAGGATGTGTGTGGACCTCAGAGAACCTAACAAAGCAGTCGTTGTTGACAGCTACCCACTACCACAAACTGAAGAACTATTTTCACAGCTGTGGGGCTCTACAATGTTTTCTACAATTGACCTTGCGAACGCTTACCACCAGGCATGAGGATAGCAGAGACCTAACTGCTTTTATTACTCATGATGGCCTTTTCAGGTACAAGCGAGTATGTTATGGACTAGCCTCAGCACCAGCAGCTTTTCAAAAACTAATGACAACTGTTCTCAAAGGTCTCCCTGGTGTCCAGTGCTATTTAGACGACATAACCCCATGGTTCCTCAGCCTTGGTCCATGATGCTCATCTGAAAGCAGTGTTACACAGGCTACAAGATGCAGGTTTACACCTGAACAGAGGAAAGTGCAATTTTCATCAGGAGAAGCTTTCCTTCTTGGGTCATACTATAGGAAGAGATGGCATCCTGCCTGATGATACACACGTTAAAGCCATATGGGATGCTCCTGCGCCTTCTGATGCCCCAATGCTCAGGTCATTCTTAGGCCTTACAGCCTGGTATGCTAAATTCATCCAGAACTACGCCTCAGTTGTCGAACCAATTAGAGATGTGCTAAGAGAGCCTACTACTTTCAAATGGACTGACAAAGCACAACAGAGCTTCCAGAAAGTAAAAGAGCTCATTACCAGGAGTTCTGCGCTGGCTTTATTTGACCCTTCATACCATTGTTTCAACAGACTATGGCATTGGTGGAGTTTTATCTCAGCTCCATCCAGACAACACTGAGAAAACTGTAGCCTTTGCCTCTCGCGCACTGACACCAACAGAGAGGAAATACTCAGTGGTTGAAAAAGAAGCATTGGCATGTGTCTGGACTACAGAACAATGGAGAACGTACTTATGGGGAAAATAAATACAAAACAAGTAACAAAATTCATGTTAAAGACAGACCATCAGGCTTTAACCACATTGCTTGCCACCAGGAGCATGGGACGTGCTGGCTTGAATTGCCCGCTGGTCTGCCAGACTTCTGTGCTTTAACTATGATATTGCTTACAGGCGAGGTGTAAACTGTGGCTGCCATCTTCACACTGCTCTCTGCTGTCTCTGTGTCTGATTTTGCTGCTGCCTGCTCTTCTTGTCCCGAGTTAAGTACATTACACACTTACATTACAAGTGGTTGGCCTTCCAAAGCTTCACACTTACCTGTGGACATGGTTCCATATTTCCATGTCAGGGATGAACTCACCAGTCATAAGGAGTTTATACTTCGGGGAAGTCACAGACTGCTTGTGCCACTCAGTCTTCATTCATACATGGTCAGTTTAGCTCATGAAAGCCATCAGGGCTTGGATTGGTGGCCTTGAATGGACTCACTTGTGCAATCCACCATTGCGGCCTGTGTGACATGCCAACTGTAATATCCTTGTTAGTATAAGGACGGACACGGACACAGGAGGAAAGTAATTGTTGACGTTTACGAAAACGTCAAGTTTCGACGAATCATGGTCACTCCGCCCTGTCAAAAGGATGTCATCAAGGTACACTGCCACGTTCGGGATGCCTGCCACCACCCCTTCCATCATCCGCTGAAAGATGGCTGGACTGGAGGACACGCCGAATGGTAAGCGATTCACCTGAAAGAGCCCTTTGTGTGTGTTAATTGTGACATATGTCTTTGAGGCCTCGTCGAGCTTGACTTGTTGGTAAGCGTGACTGAGGTCTAGCTTTGTGAACTTCTCCCCTCCCGTCAGCTTCTCGAATAAGTCCTCCAACTTTGGTATTGGATACTGCTCAAGCTTGGAGACTAAGTTTACTGTGAGCTTGTAGTCACCACAAATGTGTACTGAATTGTCAGGCTTTAGCACCGGCACAATTGGTGCAGCCCACTCTGAAAACTTGGCTGGCTCTATGATTCCTTGCTCTGTGAGCCTCTCCATTTCAACTTTGTTTCGCATGGCGTAGGGGACGGGCCTGGGCTTGTAGAACTTTGGCGCCACATCCTCGTTGATGTAGATTTTGGCTAGCGGGCCTGTCCAGGTCCCGAGCTCCTCCTTGAACACCTCTTCGTTCTGCTTAAGCACATTCTGCAAAGTTAGTTGGGGCTGGTCTAGCTTATTGACATATACACAGTTCATGTCTCCGTGAGCCATGCACGGCCTAGCAGGTTTGGTCCGGTGCCTGCTACCACAACAACTGGTAAGTCCTTGGCTTTGTTTTGGTATGTCACGGTTACATTGGCTGTCCCTAGGGTTGTGACTTTTTCACCTGTGTATGTTTTCAGGGTAGTTGAGCAGTTTTGCAGTTCCTGTGCCTTTCCAGCAGCCCACAATTTGCCTTCGTCAGGATGGTAACACTACAGCCTGTATCCACTTTGAATTCAACACAGTGTCCATTTAAGTCTAACTGTGTGGTAATGGGGTCAACTTTTGTCATTTTTGAGCTTTTGATGTTGTGTATAGAAAACACCTCATCCTCACTGGATTGTGGATCAGGGGACTCTTCCACGTAATGTGCATACTGCCTTTTTTCTTGCTTTGCCATTGCCCTTTCTGGTTTCCCTCCCCCCTTAACCTGCCGCCGCTGGTTGCCGGGAGGTACCGACTTGCACATCTTCTTTAGATGCCCCTTCTTTCCACACCCATAGCACTTTTCGTTCAGATAACGACAGTCCCGTGCAAAGTGTTCACCCCCACACCTATAACATGCTACTGGCCCACCCTTGTCTTGCCACTTAGGTTTTACGCTCATCTTGTACACTGCTTGTGACGCTGTGTTATTGTTTACATTTTCCGACGATTTGGATTGCAAGTCACGTACATCTCTGTTGTCTGCTTCAAGGGATTGTAATAGCTCCAAGGCTTTGTCAAACGTCAGCCCCGACTCCGCTAACAATCTCCTTTGCATACGATCATCCCCCATGCCACACACGAGCCTGTTCCTTAGCATTTCCTTCAGCTTGTCAACAAAGTTGCAATGTTTCGCCAGCTCCCTTAACACAGCCACATACTCCAACACAGTCTCATTAGCCGCTCTTGTCCTCGAATTAAATTTGAATCTCTGGACTATTTCACTGGGCTTCGGGTTGAAATGTGAGTGGAGTAATGCGGTCAACTCTTCGAATGTTTTATCACCTGGCTTTTCCGGGCGTAGCATGTTCCTCATCAAGCTGTACGTCTTGCTACCCACTGAGCTTAATAGTGTCGCCCGCTTTCTCCCTGCGTCAACGATCCCATTTGCCTTCAAGAAGTGTCCCAACACCTCGCAATATTCCTCCCAAATCTGAGTTTGACTGTCGAAAGCAGTTAGGTTTCCTACCATTCCTGTAGCCATTCCTGCGCTGTTAACTGGTGGACTAACACTCTCGCGTTGTTAGCCTCGATAGTGCTAGCTTCTGTAGCTACTGAAGCTGCTTCTGGCTGACATTCGCTGTAAACTCTCAAGTTGCGGTTGTCATCACTAACAGCGTATTCCGAGTTCACAGATTTCCTCGTCGCAAAATGTAATATCCTTGTTAGTATAAGGACGGACGCGGACACAGGATGGAAGTAATTGTTGACGTTTACTCAAACCTAGCATTCATCATTACATGTACAGCATAACTGAGCCCCGAGCCCCTTTTTTAGAACACTGTAAGTAAACTCCCTGAGTGGGTTACTAAAGAGGTAGGGTTCCACCTGGTGGACATATTATGTTCTGCAATCCTATTTACTACACCAACTGAATGACAACACTGCAAGAACGGCACCTGCTCCTCTGACTCCAGTAGAGTACCCTGATGGCTCCTGGAAAAAACTTGCCATGGACATAGTAGGTCCTTTTGAAATTGGCCCTGCTGAGTGCAAATTTGCTCTTACATTGGTAGACTACTACTCCAAATGGCCAGAAGTGGCGTTTGCTCCACAAGTGACTGCACGCACTGTTACTGCTTTTCTCTGTCTTTAGTCAGAAAGGGAACCCTTTGGAGCTTGTCACAGATGACGGGTCACAGTTTCTCTCATCTGAGTTTGCTTCATTTCTCAAGGACAGAGATGTCACCCTCAAGTAAATGGGGCTGTTGAAAGATGGAACAAAGTTCTTAAGCATGCTATACTCACAGCAGAAAAAGAGAAGAAGCCAATGAAGGAATCCATCACAAAATTTCTGCAAACATATAGAGCAACCACTGGAACATCTAAAAAAAACTCCTTTTTGGAAGACAGATGAGGACGAAGCTGAATGTCCTCCCGCTGACTGAGAAAACAAGGAATTACAAAAACGAGTGCAAGAACAGCAACAGAAAATGAAAACCTACAGATTCCAAGCAACATGCGCAAACACCAAGGTTCAAGGAAGGGGATTTTGTGCATGTGAGGAAGCCAACTCATCTGAAGAAAGGGAAGTCAAGGTTCACTGAGCCTCTCCAAATTGCACAGAAGAGTGGAACGCATAGTTACCAGCTCACTGATGGTCGTGTATGGGACGCCTCACATCTGGCTATGCTGCCTGCAGAATTCAGCTTGTCTGCTGAAGAGCATAACAGTTCTATTCAACAACCAAGCCCCAGTGTTGTCAACACTGGAACTGAAAGACGTGCTAGACGGGAGCCCATATGGCTGAAGGATTATGTGACCAAGTAAAGTCGGTCATGCACTACTAGTCTAGTGTTGTGGTATAAAACCTGACTGATTAGTTTTTTTGCGTGTTTTGCTTATGTTTACTTTAGCAACGGTCTGTTCAACACTTATTTTCTAGATGGTATGCTACTTTTTGTGAGAGGAAAATGTTATGTTCTACATAAGAACCTCCACTAGGAGGCATTATGTAAGTGCAGGAGGAAAGAGAGGAGGCAGAGAAGAAGAGAACGGAGACGTGTATGTGATGCAGTGTACTCCAGTAAAGAAAAAACAAGTTGTGTTGAACTAGTACCATTGTGTTTCTTTTCTTTACTTGACTACCTAACAATGCAGATCCTGATTTTGACAGTGTTTATCAGATTGTACTTCCTGCAGTGTATAGGTAGCAGGTGTTGTCTGACATGACAGTCCTTGGGCAGGCCATTTGGTTGTTAGAAAGACATATAGCCGCATCCTTAAATACTTTTTTTGGCCTGGAATGAAAACGGACATTTCCAACTACTGTCGCTTTTTTCATGTTTGTCAAATAACAGGAAAACCTAATCAAATTATTCCTCCAGCTCCTTTGTGTCCAATCCCAGTTGTTGGTGAACCATTTGAAAGGATTCTGGTTGACTGTGTAGGGCCTTTGCCAAAGACAAAAACAGGTAATCAATTTCTACTTACTATCATGTGTACGCCTACACGCTTCCCTGGGGCTGTGCCTCTGCATAAGATTACTGCCTCAGTGGCGGTGCAGGTGTTGGTGAAGTTCTTCTCTATTTTTGGATTGCCTACAATAATTCAGACTGATCAGAGTACTAACTTTTTATCTAGACTCTTGGCACAAGTTATGAAAACTTTGAATGTTGACCATGTAGTTTCTAGCCCTTAAAATCCTGAGTCCCAAGGAGCGCTTGAACGATTCCATCAGTCATTAAAGTCTATGTTGCGCAAATTTTGTTTGGACACTGGAAAGGTATGGGTTGAGGGTGTTCCTTTGGTTTTATTTGCAGCTCATGAGGCAGTACAAAAGTCACTATCTTTTAGCCCTGCTGAGCTTGTGTTTGGACGGTTGTATAAGGTGTGGGACCTTGCTAAAGAAACTTTGAAACTGTCCCAAGTAAATATGAAAAGAACTTTTAATAGGAAAGCTGTGTCCTGCAGTTTTAAGCCTGGTGACCATATTCTGGCATTGTCTGTCCCTGGTTCCACCCTTGCAGCTAGATTTTCAGGCCCATATACTGTTCAGAAAAGGTTAAATGATACAGATTATGTCATTGAGACTCCGGAGCAGAGAAAAGACATTCGTGTATGTCATGTTAATATGCTGAAGGCTTATCGTTCTAGAAGTGCACTTGTTGGAGATGCTGATCTCCATTCAGCACCTGTGGCTGTTGTTGGTACCCTTCCAGATGTTCCTAGTGTTGATGAGGCAGATGGATTGAATTTTTATAGCCAGACTCTCCCTACGGCTAGACTTTCAAATACTGAGGCTTTATCCGGCTTGTCATCCACTTTAGAGCATTTGTCAATGGAACAGCATAATGACCTTATTGAACTTGTTCAAGAATTTCTTCCCTTATTCAGTGATGTTCCTTCTCAAACTACTGTCCTGCAAAATTACATTAAAGTTACTAGTACTCCAGTTAAGCAACACCCATATAGGGCTAATATTGCCAAAAGAGCTATTATGTGACAGGAAGTAGAATATCAGTAAAAGTCCCTGGAGTTCACCATGCTTATTAGTTCCAAAACCTGGTGGAACTTTTAGATTTTGTACTGACTACAGAAAGGTCAATGCTGTTACAGTATCAGACTCTTATCCTTTACCATGTATGGATGACTGTGTGGATAATGTGGGTATGGTTCAGTATGTCAGTAAGTTAGACTTGTTGGATACTGGCAAGTTCCACTAACCTCAGAAGCTTCTGACATTTCTGCTTTTGTGACCCCTGATAACTTTTTACAGTATACAGTGAAGTGTATCAGGCTTGATAAAATGTTATATATGATACTGATATGATATTGGGCTTTAATATACATGTAGCTGTTTGCTGTCTCAAAATACTATCAAAATGTTCCATGTGTTTCAATGGAGCTCTGGCTGAAAAAGGCTCTATGTGTGTCGATGGAGCCTGAGCGAGGGGGCCCTAGTTTCAGGTCCCAGGAGAGAGTTGGGCCTCTCTGTCTTTCTAGAAGCTGAGGCCATAATAACAAAAACCAGTCATACCATAAGATATTGTCACGTGCTAATGTATGGATTTTGCGTACATTTTGCCTTAAAAAGCTGAAGCATCTCGGACTTTGGGAGAGATTCCACATTGGCTTCTGGGTCTCTGCAACAAGGGCTTTTAGTGCTATCTTTTAATTTGAAATAAAGTTGTTCATGTTTAAATCCAGATAGTGTCTACAGAGCTTTCATCATCCCACCTACACTACTGAGAATAAACAACAATTTTGGCGTCACGAACTTGGCCGGTCTGCAATCTGGTTCTTCAGTCTTCTGCTTCCCGCTGGGATCACCGCCTTTGCTGGCTGTTTACGGTGAGTTTTTTTTCTCACTTTTTGGGCACCGATGTTAGCGCTGGTAGAGACTGAGGTTTCCATTTGGATCGCAAGGGTCGGTGGGGTGTCGACTGTCTCTGCTAAATTGATTTTATTGTGGGGTGCCCACCACAATAAAAGGGGGGAGTAAAGAGAATAAAGAGAAAAAGTGAACAAAGGGAAAAGAGTAGAAAAGAGTAAATAGAGTTAAGAAGAAGTTAATACCCTAGGAGTAACACTAGAAGTGGGATTGATTGACACCATGCAAGCGTAACGCAGATTAGGGCCCTTTTATCTCATTAACAGTAAGTCATGTGTTTTCCATTCGCCACAGTGTGAAACTTGGGCCTTGAGAACTAAGTGTAATAGTAAAGAGTAATAAGGAAAAAGGAAAAGAGTTAAGTAAAAGAAGCCACAGATTTGGACAAAAGCCTGCAGAGGGAGGCCATTAGATGGGCCTAAATCCTGAAAGATCGTTAGATTGATATTTTGGGTCAGTTGGTTAAGAGAAAAAGCTGAAAGTGTAAATGAAAATTCAATCAGGAAAAGTTCCCACTCTTTCACTAGTTGACGAACAGTGAATGATGCAGCTTTTGGTTGAATAATGTACAGTTTATAAAGGTAGCAGAAATTTAGAAGAAACTAAAGGGAACCGTGAATGGCGGCAAAAAACCTGCTATAGTAATGTATGAATGAGTCGACTTTGAGGATTGAATGCTGTTTGTGTTTTTTGGGATGATGCTGAGCTTGTTCTGTGTGTGTTGTAAAGTTTTTTGCTGTTTGGAAAGAAAGAGAGAGAAGAGAGAAAGGGGGGGTTGGTCTCTCTCTCTCTGTGTGTGCTGAGTGGGGCAGTTTGTGTGTGTGTGTTCACGAAGTTGGACTTTGTCTGTGTGTTAGCCCCTCCCTTTCTGTGTAAGAAATGTGTGTGCGCAGACTTGTGTCTGTGTGTGTGTCTGAGCGGCACTCCTCCATCTTCTCTTTCTGTGGGTGAAGCGTTTATGTCTTCTGAGTGTGCTGTTTTTTTCTGTCACGGACCTGCTGTGTTTTTTTTTTAAGAGTGTATTTTTGAGAGTTATATTCTGTTTCATATGGTTAAAACTTCATGAGCCTCCAAGGGGACAGTTTAAGATTTGTTAATTTGTGTACTTAACAAATCTGAGTAAATTTATGAGCCTTTGTAGGGGACTTTGCTGAAAAAATAAATTCATGAGCCTCTCCTAAGGGGGACGCATTTGGCTTGAACAATTGAATGAACCCCACAAAGGACTTTTGTCATTGTATTAGTTTTCATCAGCCCCAAGGAGGACTTTTTAGTTTAAGGGAAAAGTGTGGAGATGTGTGTGTGTGTGTGTGTGTGTGTGTGTGTGTGTGTGTGTGTAAGTGATAAGGAAAATATATTAAGAAGTTATTAGAATAACATACTAAAGTTGGAATATTACTGATATCAGGAGGAAAAGACATGAATGAATTAGGAGTTTCATGTTTTGTTATACTTTTATTGGTTATAAACAACAATGAGCCTTTTTTGGGGGACAGTAGTAGTTAAATGTGACATGAGCTCTAGAAAAGAGGACTTTTTGATTATAGGTAGTAGGCATTTAAGAGTTAAGTTAAATCTATGAGCCTCTTTTCAGAGACTTTGGTTAAATTTATGAGCCTCCTATGAGGGGACGTATGGTTTTAATGAGCCCCCAGGAAGGACAGGAGGGTGTTATATTGTATGATGTGACATTATAGTTGGGGAAACAGTGATTATAGAATATAAATAACCTGTGTGCTGACAGATAAAGTGTATACATTTGTGCATTGTTAAAAGAATGGATTGGGATTAACTCTTTGTTGTATCCTATTCACTTTTTTTCCTGAGTGAGCAGGGGAGAGCCTGACGACTCGGGGCTGTTTCTCAAACTCTTTTAGAAATTTTCATATAGATATAAATGTGTTCATTTTTAGTTATTACTGTCTATATGTGACCAGTGTGTTCATTTTTTAATGAATAAAAGAAATTTGTAAGCTTAGGGTTGACGAACTACACAGGTAGGTTAATGTGTACACTATACACATTGATTTTTACCAGAAACTTGGCAACTGACTGACTGATTTATATATCACTAAAATATCTATTTAGGTTTGAAAATTGTATTGTGAGTTGTAGAGTTTTGGTGTTGGTACATTATTATCTTGTCAACAAAGTCCTCAGCGTCTTTGAAGTCCACTTCATTTGTTGACTTGCGGTTAAATAGTGGTTTAAAAGAAATAATTCAAGTAATTGTGGGATTTTAGTGCTTAGTTTAACTGTCATAGGGGTTAATAAGAGAATTGCTAAAATGACAAAAAAGCAAACTAAGGTGTCAAACGTAATTACTCCAGTTGATGCTGTGCAGAAAAGTAATCCTTTAGTTAAAGGCATTGCAAAAGTATCAGAGAAATGGTATGAGCGTTGGCCTGACAGAACAGCCATGGCCAGTGAAGGGGACACTTAACCCAGATGTAATCAAAACAATGCTTGTGTCCACATATAAAGCAGATCAAAAGAAAGGTAAGAAGGGAGAGAAACGTAAAGAAAAAAGACAGGTGGAATTGGGCATTCTTCAGTTATTTGAAAATGAAGGACAGAAAAAAGATAGCAGCTGATAAGGAAAAGACAGAGAAAGCTGTAGAAGAGATAGGAAGAAATTTGAAGGAATCAGAAAGTCGGATGATGGAAGTTAATGTGCCCTTCTCACATGTGGACCCAGTTAAGAAGCCCCCACCTTATGAGAAGGAAGTGAAGTTCAAGGGAACTTACCCCCAGCTCCCAGTGATCAGCCAAGAAGGTGACTATCACATCAGAGATGATGATGATAAAGTAATAGAAGCAGGGTGAGCAGAAACAACAATAAGAATGTATCCAAGCTCCAAAAGTAAGAAGAAACCGACACGTCTGGAAACAAAGGGTGAATTGAGAATCAGGAGGATGGAATCGGGAGATGGTGATCAGAGTGAAAGTGAGATCAGAGGAGGATATGACCCTGCAGTCAGGCGGATACTGGCTAAAGCGGAAAAAAGAGGACATAAATCCTAGAGCAAAGAGGTTCATTCAGGAGATGATAGCTCTGATGAAAGTGTGAATGGGGACAGTGATGAAGATTCAGAGAGTGAGGGTTTTTTGTCTTCAAGAGCATTTTTTCCAGCGACATCTAGTACCAAAATAGAAGAGGATAGACAGAGAGCTTTAAGAGACGTTGAAAGAAGTATAGATCAATGTCTTTCGTACCTGGACAAATCTACTGGATTTGAAAGCCGAAAAGCATTAGAGAACCAATTAGAAGAATTGCAGATATAGAAGAAGAAGCGGAAAGAAGGTTCCAAAAAAACTGATATGAAATATGCGCTGTGCTCAAGAAAAGGGAAGAAATTTGAGAAGGTGTGTCCAGTGGTAGTTCGAGGACAGAGTTTTGAGTACAAGCCTTGGCTGAGTACTAATATGTCAGATATACTTGAGAAGTTACCCACCCTTCAGGATGGAGCACATCCTTGGATTTCAAAGCTGGAAGAAATTATGGTGAGGACGCAGCCTGCCATAGGAGATATCAAGAGACTTTTAGCTAATCTCCTAGGGGTTCCAGCCATGGAAGAGATTTTACAGGAGATGCTGCAGCAAGTGCCAGAATGTTTGTGGTCTCAACATAGTACTGATATTGGACTTGTGAAGTCAGCACAACCAGTGAAGGTTGAGCTCCGACCAGGAGTTAGACCACCTTGGAAGAAGCAATATCCACTAAAAGAAGAGGCTATGCAAGGAATTGAACCACAAATTGAAGGACTGTTGAAAGCTGATGTTTTGAAGATAACACAAAGCCCACAGGGTAATACACCTTTGTTACCTGTGAAGAAGCCAGATGACTCCTATCGTTTGGTGCATGACCTGAGAGCGGTAAATGAAATAGTAGCTGATTTTCCAGCAGAAGTGCCAGATCCACATACTTTGTTAGCTCAAATTCCACCGGGAGCTACACATTTTACAGTGTTAGATTTGTGTGGTGCATTTTTTAGCATTCCACATAGTGTAGAGAGTCAGGGTATATTTGGTTTCACCTATAAGGGACAGTTTCTGGAATACAAACGTTTACCACAAGGCTTCAAACACAGCCCCCACATTTTTAACAAAGTATTGAAGGATGATTTGGTAGGAATAGATCAGGTATTAAAAAGCACTGTCATTCAATACGTAGATGACATAATTATTTGTTCGCCAGATGAGGAAACGTGTCATAAGGACTCAATTAGATTGTTACAGATACTAGCAGAAAAAGGCCACAAGGCCTCGCTGAATAAGCCGCAGTATTGTCAGAAGAAGGTAGTTTATTTGGGTCAGACAATAACGCAGGGACATAGAAGTATTTCTGATAGTCAGTTGGAAGCTATTCGCAAGGCTCCAAAGCCCAGAACAGATAGAGAGATGATATTTCTAGGTATTACTGGTTACTCCTCAGCATGGATTGAGGATTATACTAGTTTAACAGGGCCTTTGAGGGCTATGATTAAAGATACAGGGAATGCTCAGCTTCATTGTAATCTTTCCTGGACACAGGATGGCCTTTTGGCATTTGAGACACTCAAACAGAGATTATTCCAAGAACTTTTTACTGTATGTGTCCACTTCTACTGGAGGTAAATATGCGTATGCAGTTCTTTGTCAGCCAACAGGTCTAGGAACAAATCCTCAGCCTATTTCTTACTATTCTACTGCTTATTCTGATGTAGAATTGGGTCTACCACTGTGCTACAGAGCAATGGTGGGAGCTTATTTAATGAATGAAAAGGCATCATCTGTCACAATGGGGTATCCGGTGACAATTCTTACACATCATAGTCTCAGAAATCTTTTGAACTATGGCAAGTATACATTGACTATGCCTAGGCTTAGAGACTATTATAGGTTTTTAGAGCAAGAGGACTTCACCCTATCAAGGTGTGTTACAGCAAACCCAGCTGAACATTTGCCACAACCAGAGGATGGGGAACCACATGATTATGTTCATGAAGCAGAGAGATATTCAAAACTTAGAGCAGATTTGCAAGCTATCCCATTGCGTGAAGCAGACCTAGAGTTTTGGACAGATGGATCCTGCTATCGTGTAGGAGACAAATTAAGTGCTGGCTATGCAATAGTAAAAGCTCAAGGTAAGGGATTTGAGGTAGAGAAGGCTGAAGTAGTACCACAACCTGCTTCTGCACTGCTTGCAGAACTAGTGGGGTTAACTGAAGCTTGTTTACTCGCAGAAAATAAACGAGTGACTATTTGGACTGATGCATATTGGCATAGTGCATATTGCCAAAATGTATGTAATCTTTATGGTGCTGGAAGAACCGAGGGTTTAAGAAAACGGATGGTTCGCTGAGACGACAACATGCTCAAATAATGAAGCTGTTGCATGCTATGCCTAAAGAAATAGCAATAGTTAAATGTGCAGCACATTTAGCAGCAAGAGTAGTGACAGGAGCGGATAAGTTGGGTAAAGTGTTTTTGGTCACTCATGATGTGGACTTGGAAGAAAAAATTACGCTAAGGGATGTAATTTTAATGCAGGAAGCTGTTCCTGACATGGAGAAACAGTTGTGGCTAGATAGAGGAGCCACTAAAGACTCTACTGGTCTCTGGAGAAGTCATGAGGGGTTGATAATAGCACCTGCAGACCTGTTGGATCTAATGATTCAGGAGGCACATGGGTTAGCTCATGTTGCAAGGGGGGAAGTTAAAAGAAAAATCACAAAAGAGTATGGATTTTGGGCACCTTACTTACTTGAACAGATTGATTATGCCATAGGCAGGTGTACAATCTGTCTGAAAAACAATGTCCAATGTCCACACAATGAGGGGTGTGATAGTTCCTCCTGGTCACATTCCAACTCCAAGGGGTCCTATGCATGAGCTTGTTGTGGATTTTGTTGACATGATAAAACCAGTTGAAGGGAAGAGATATTTATTGGTGGTAGTAGACAGATTTTCGCGTTGGACTGAGGCATGCCCGACTGAGCGTAAAGACGCTTTATCGGTAGATCGGTAGCTAAATTTTTGTGTAGAGAGTTCATAAGTAGATGGGGACTTCCAGATCGGATCTCCTCAGATAATGGGAAAGAGTTTGTGGATAAGACAGTAAGGTTGATTTTGAAAAAAAATTGGGGATTAAACAATGTCTTGGAACAGTTTACCATCCACAAAGTCAAGGGATCTGTGAAAAAATTAATGGTATTTTGAAAAATCGCATTGCCAAAATCTGTCAACAGACTGGTTTAAATTGGGTAGCAGCACTTCCATTAGCATTAATAGTATGTCGCTCTAGTGAGCTGCGTGATTTACATATGACACCACATGAGTTGGCTACAGGAAGGCAAATGCCAACACCCTGTTTGCGAATAAGTGGAAAAGGTCCAAATGTAGGCCTTTTAGAAGGTGAAATGCGAGCGTATGTCATATATATGGCTAATTTGCATAAAAGAATATTTGCGTGCGTTTCCGACAGGCAAAGAAAGGAAGAGGTGCAGGAGAGATTGGATGAGCAAAAGAGGAGTACAGTGCAACCTGGAGACAAGGTGTTCGTGAAGGTGTTTAGAAGAAAGTGGTATAACGAACGCCGTGAAGGACCATTTGAAGTTGTACGCAGTAATGGGACTGCGGTCCAGGTTAAAGGGTCTCCAACGTGGTATCATTTATCGCACTATGTTAAAACACCTAGTGAAGATGAGTGAACACCAAGATGCAGCAGGCTCGAAGGAGCCAGGAGAAAGTGGGGATGACCATGCAGAAGAAGAAGAGGATATTGTCCATGGGAACAATGGTGATGACTTTATGCATATTTCTGATGATGCCAGAGATGGCTCTGCAGTTAATGAACAAGAAAGACGATTTGAAAATATTGACTTCCAGTAGATTCCTGAAATGGCAGAGTGTATTCCAAGAGAGTGTATACCAAGAGAGTGTGAAGCACCAGAAGGTGCTGAGGTTGATTGTGATTCTACAACAAGAGAATCCAGAGGCTCAGACAGGCGAGGAAGTCCAAGACCAGTTCAGAAAAGAGTTAGACCAAAACGTTACGAAGACTAGGACGGACGTGACTTTAGAAAATTCTACTTTTTTAGTGTTGAAGGCTACTGGAGGTATGCAAGGGTCACAAGTGACTACACTGGCAGCTCAGATGGTGTCAACGACATCATCTCAGGAGAAGACAGTAATTAGAGTGAAGTTAGGCAAATCGGTTCTTCTTCCTTGTAAATGCAGCAGATTTAACTCGGGGAGTAATAATCCTCCAAAGTGGGAAAATAGCCGAGGAGAAGATATCCTAGCAGGATTTGGAAGTTTTCACGGCTACTCAAGGGGGGCAAGAAAGACGTACTATAGCAACTACTACACAACTGAAACCTACTACTTTAGTTCTGGAGATAACTAAGAGTGTTAATACATCATCTTTAGCTATTACTTTAGCCACAACTTTGAAGGAAACTGAGGTTAGTACAGTGAGTGTGACATCTTTATTTTTGCCACTCCTGAAAATATTACAAATAAGATTGGGACAAGAGCACCATTTACTAATACTACAATGATAATAACATCATCTACAAGTGGAGTGAATAATACCCAGAAGCCTATGGTAAAGATAGAATCTAGAGAGGATAGTACTAATGAGACCATGGGGTTTAGAGAACAGAAAGCGGATGAGATTGATGTAGATCCAGCTGTGACGATTCAGAGGACTGATTTAGATGGGGAAGAGCAGTTTTTAGACTTAGACTGGACACCTGATGACATGACTGACCGTTATCATGTAGTAAACAAAAGAGAAACTAAATGGAAGGCATATGGTTTTGATTCTTCAGTGTTACAAATTCCAGATCCAGTGGCTAGTAGGAACCTATGGTTTCAGCAGTTAACTCATGCTGTAAGATCAGCTAGTAGGTTGAATTGTCCATGTGGTAAAAGTGCCAACACCAGGTACATGGCATTCAATTTTAGAGACAGTGCCAGAACCATTATTAGCTATATGTCAGGCTTATGCATTATCATGGTTGTTATATCAGCAACAATCAGCACATAACATAATAATGCCTTTGTCAGTGTATTTGTTTAAGCCTAGGTTGGATTGTTCTTGGTTAGGGGAGCTACCATATGTGAATATACTTGATCATTATGAAAATGGAATGGCAGTAATTCCTGATGCTATGGAAGTGACATTAAGGCTAAAAGCTGTTTTTGTTCAAATGAAACTCATAATGAACTAGGAATTTTGAGGAACTTTGTGTAGCTCTGAATTTGACTGGGGATGCTTGTTATACTTTGATTCCTGATGGTTCTGATAATATGACCAATGTCATAGATGCGCTAAAGACTATAAGAGATGCGTTTGGGGCATCAGAGGGTGCCGGATGGTCTGTTAATGCTTGCTAATGCTAATGCTTGCAGGCTAAATTAGGATCAGTAGGTGCAGTGATAGTTCATATTTTGGGAGCAGCTCTTTTAGTGCTGTGTGTAAAGTTTTGTTGTACATTGCTGTTGACTTTTGCGAAAGCAATGATATTGCGATGGGTTGCAATAGGGATGCCTGGAGAATCAGGTCACCTGCCACTACTACGAAGGACTGACACAGACGAAGACGAGGATGAAGTGGTGGAAGGTGAACTGGTGGAGAAATATCCATTTTGAATATTTAACCATATTATATACTTTTAATTTACTTTTAGTTATTATTAAAATAGTGTCTCACATTTTCTTAGGGAATATTAATTTGCATATGATGTCTGTTGTTTATGCCAAAGATACCCACTGGTGTTTTCTTTCCTTTTAGAAAGAAAGGGGGGAGACTGAGTGCTTGGAAATCGAGATGCATGAAGGGATGCACACTTCCATGTGTGGACAATGAGAAAATGGATTGAGGGACTTTGAACAAGAAGGTCTACACCCAACGCCATCAACATCACTTGGGGAGTCAACATTTGGAAGAGTTTCAGTCTGACACATTGATATGTGTTTATATGTCTTTGCTTAGTATATGAATTGATATTGAGTAGGTACATTGGGACCTCATGTGTTTTCTTTTCTCGAATTAGGGACAAAGGGTTTTTAGGTTCGTTACTGGGTCCGATGGGTTGACTAGCCCGCTAACGAACATTATTTTACTTTGGGTTTTTTTTGGGGGTTCCATATGCATTTGCTTAAGTCAACTTTATACATGTTGAATTTCTTTCTTTTTACATTGAACTGGAGTTCCATTGGGGGTCGCTTGCGGCAGAGAATTTTTCCTGTCTAAATTGTTTGATGGATATTTCAGGAAAGTTGGCTGCCTAACAGGTTTTTTCACTCTCACACTCCAGACAATGTGCAGTTGTCACGAAAATGTATTTTGTTATATTTGTAATCACACTTATGTTAATCTTTTGTTTTTTGAGGCTCTGTATAGCCTCGAAGGGGGGAATATGAAGTGTATCAGGCTTGATAAAATGTTATATATGATATTGATATGATATTGGGCTTTAATATACATGTAGCTGTTTGCTGTCTGAAAGTACTATCAAAAGGCTCCATGTGTTTCAATGGAGCTCTGGCTGAAAAAGGCTCTATGTGTGTCGATGGAGCCTGAGCGAGGGGGCCCTAGTTTCAGGTCCCAGGAGAAAGTTGGGCCTCTCTGTCTTTCTAGAAGCTGAGGCCATAATAACAAAAGCCAGATGTAAGCCATACCATAAGATATTGTCACGTGCTAATGTATGGATTTCGTGTTATGTGTGTGCATAAATTTTGCCTTAAAAAGCTGAAACATTTGGGAGAGATTCCACATTGGCTTCTGGGTCTCTGCAACAAGAGCTTTTAATGTATCTTTAAATGTACATTTACACCATTTAGCAGACGCTCTTATCCATAGCGGGTCAAGCCGAGCTGTACTCGAAGCTCGAAGGGCTCATGGTACAGTTCGAGATTTCACCATTGCCATCAAGTAGGTAGGGGCTGGTCCATTTTTGGCTTTGTAGGCAAGCATTAGGGTTTTAAATCTGATGCGCGCAGCTACAGGAAGCCAGTGAAGGGAGCGCAGCAATGGGGTGATGTGGCTGAACTTGGGCAGATTGAAGACGAGTTGCGCTGCTGCAATCTGGATGAGTTGCAGAGGCTTGATGGTCTGCATGGGAAGACCAGCCAAGAGTGAGTTGCAGTAGTCAAGCCTTGAGATGACCAGAGACTGCACTAGCACCTGGGTGGCCTCTCGGGTGAGGAAGGGTCGGATCCTCCGGATGTTGTACAGTAGATACCTGCATGACCGAGTCAGGTTCGCGATGTGAGTCGAGAACGATAACTGGCCATCCAGAGTCACACCAAGACTTCTTGCCTCTACAGATGGAACAATCAGGGAGTTCTCGAATGAGATGGCAAAATCATGATGAGGACCTGTAGTTGCAGGGATGAATATCAGCTCAGTCTTGCTGGGATTGAGCTTCAGGTGGTGAGCTGCCATCCATGAAGAGATGTCAGACAGGCATGCTGAGATGCGACTGAAAACCTGTGTGTCAGAGGGAGAGAAAGAAAACATTAGTTGAGTGTCATCAGCATAACAGTGGTAAGAGAAGCCATGAGAAGATATTACGTCACCAAGAGAGCTAGTGTAAAGAGAAAAGAGAAGAGGACCCAGGACTGAGCCTTGGGGGACGCCAGTGGAGAGCCTGCATGGAGCGGATGTGAACCCTCTCCATGTTACCTGATAAGAGCGATCCTCCAGGTAGGACTTGAACCACTTCCACGCATAACCAGTGATGCCGAGGTTGGTGAGGATGTCCAGAAGGATCGTATGGTTGACTATGTCAAAATTTTAAATAAAGTTGTTCATGTTTAAATCCAGATAGTGTCTACAGAGCTTTCGTCATCCCACCTACACAACTGAGAATAAACAACAACAGTAATGGCTTTTGGTTTGAAAAACGCACCAGCTACGTTTTAGAGACTCATTCACAATGTAGTAGGTGATGTTCCTGGTTGTTCTGCTTCTTTAGATGACCTGGTTGTGTATTCATCTGATTGGACCAGCCATATGGAAACTTTGCACATACTTTTTGGAAGGTTAGTCACTGCTTCTCTGACTCTAAATCTTGCAAAGTGTGAGTTTGCAAAAGCCACTGTGACTTATCTGGGAAAGCAGGTAGGCGGAGGTCATGTTCACCCATTGGAGGCTAAGGTAACCGCTTTTGTTAACTTTCCTACTCCAGCCACACGACATGAACTGCGCCGGTTTTTAGGTATGGCGGGGTTGTATAGGGGGTTTTGTAGAAACTTCTCCACTATTGTTGAGCCACTTACTAAATTACTTAGCCCTTCTGTACCCTTTTGGTGGTCTTATAATTGTGAACATGCATTTCAAAGTGTGAAAGTGCTTTTAAGTGAGGCTGGTTCTTGCTGGTCCAGATTTTGTAAAGACCTTCCAACTGGAGGTTGATGCCAGTACAGTTGGTGCAGGAGCTGTATTATTGCAGGAGGATAGTTATGGTGTAACGCATCCTGTGTGTTACTTTTCCCAGAAGTTTAACAAACATCAATTTAATTATTCTACCATTGAAAAGGAAGCTTTAGCCTTACTTTTAGCACTTCAACATTTTGATGTGTATGTTGGCTCAAGTAGTTTGCCTGTCACAGTATATACTGATCACAACCCTTTGGTGTTTTTGTCCAGGATGTATAATCATAATCAACGTTTGATGAGGTGGGCCCTTTTGATACAAGATTATACACTGGATGTTAAACACAAGAAGGGTGTCCATAATGCCATGGCAGATGCTCTTTCTCGAGCATAATTTTTTTTTTTTTTTAGGTCCAGTGGCTTGTTTTTGATTCTGTGTATGTCGCAAACTAATGTTGCTCTTTTTTTGGGGGGGGGCGTGTTAACAGCTACTTTAAGTTAGATCCAAGTTTCATTTCTATAGTGTTGTCCCATGAAAAGATATACAGGTGTTGTCTGTGTGTGTATATATATATATATATATATATATGTATATATATATATATATATATATATATATATATATATATATATATATATAGTGTGTGTATATGTAGGATCAATTCCAATAAAACCAAGTATAAAAAAGGAGTCTATGGCTGACGCGTGTTCTGATGTCCAAAAGAGAAAAAAGAGATGTCTTCCCTTTGAATTGCGTTTAAAATAATTATTTTACTTGTTGCAAAACATTCCAAACTCAATAATCCACTACAAACTCGTGTACACGGTCAGAAAACCGTGCGACTCCACCTCCTTAAGCCCATGCTCCTTCTCTCATCCCAATCACAATCACACAGGTTCCTATGCTGCAACCTGCACTTACATGCTTAAAGTGACAGGCACCCATTTTAGCTTTGTTTTACAACATTAGAAGCTGTTACCTTAAATTATAACCTTTAACAAAAAAAAAATAACAAAAATGTTTAACTTATTAATCTGGAAATGATCAATTATGCAAATTATAAACATCCAAAAATTATTATTCAAACATAAACTTAATATTAACTCCAAAAATATAAAGTAGAAATCTGGCGCCTACTATATATATATATATATATATATATATATATATATATATATATACATATACACACTGCTCAAAAAAATAAAGAGAACACTTAAACAACACAATACAACACAATATAACTCCAAGTAAATCAGACTTCTGTGAAATCAAACTCTCCACTTATGAAGCAACACTGATTGACAATCAATTTCACATGCTATTGTGCAAATGGAACAGACAACAGGTGGAAATTATTGGCAATTAGCAAGACACACTCAATAAAGGAGTGGTTCTGCAGGTGGGGACCACAGACCATTTCTCAGTACCTATGCTTTCTGGCTGATGTTTTGGTCACTTTTGAATGTTGGTGGTGCTTTCACACTCGTGGTAGCATGAGACGGACTCTACAACCCATACAAGTGGCTCAGGTAATGCAGCTCATCCAGGATGGCACATCAATACAAGCTGTGGCAAGAAGGTTTGTTGTGTCTGAGAGCGTACTGTCCAGAGGCTGGAGGCGCTACCAGGAAACAGGCCAGTACACCAGGAGACGTGGAGAAGGCCGTAGGAGGGCAAAAACCCAGCAGCAGGACCACTACCTTCGCCTTTGTGCAAGGAGGAACAGGAGGAGCACTGCCAGAGCCCTGCAAAATGACCTCCAGCAGGCCACAAATGTGCATGTGTCTGCACAAACGGTTAGAAACCGACTCCATGAGGATGGTATGAGGGCCCAACGTACACAGATGGGAGTTGTGCTCACAGCCCAACACCGTGCAGGACATTTGGCATTTGCCAGAGAACACCAGGATTTCTTTGGAGGGCCGCACAGCCCTCCATGTGCTCGCCAGAGGTAGCCTGACTGCCATTAGGTACCGAGATGAGATCCTCAGATCCCTTGTGAGACCGTATGCTGGTGCGGTTGGCCCTGGGTTCCTCCTAATGCAGGACAATGCTAGACCTTATGTGGCTGGAGTGTGTCAGCAGTTCCTGCAAGATGAAGGCATTGAAGCTATGGACTGGCCCACCCGTTCCCCAGACCTGAATCCGATTGAGCACATCTGGGACATCATGTCTCGCTCCATCCACCACAGACTGTCCAGGAGTTGGCGGATGCTTTAGTCCAGGTCTGGGAGGAGATCCCTCAGGAGACCATCCGCCACCTCAACAGGAGCATGCCCAGGCGTTGTAGGGAGGTCAGACAGGCACGTGGAGGCCACACACAATACTGAGCCTCATTTTGACTTGTTTTAAGGACATTACATCAAAGTTGAACCAGTCTGTAGTGTGTTTTTCCACTTTAATTTTGTGTGTGACTCCAAATCCAGGCCTCCACTGGTTAATAAATTTGATTTCCATTGATGATTTTTGTGTGATTTTGTTGTCAGCACATTCAACTTTGTACAGAACAAAGTATTCAATGAGAATATTTCATTCATTCAGATCTAGGATGTTATTTGAGTGTTCCCTTTATTTTTGAGCAGTGTGTGTGTGTGTGTGTGTGTGTGTGTGTATATATATATATATATATATTAAATACAAACACATGTAAGATGATGGTACATAAAAGAGGTGCTATAATTTTGATATAGACATACAGATAGATTGACTAATAGATCAGTATTCAGTGTCGCCTTTTTTTTAAATGTTACACTTGTAACATATCATTCATAATCATGATGTTTCACAGCGCTGTGTGAAGCTAAACAATATGAAAACACTGAAAGAGTATGCAAAGTAAACATATTATTTAAACTTACTAAAACAATACAAAATTATATTTTTCAGGGTTATCTTGGTATATTTATAATGACAATAATAAATGATGAAATAAAATTATATACCTAAAACCTAGAATAGAATACACTTCAGGACAAAATCTACAGCCCAGGACATGCTGGCAAAATATAGGAGATGCCATTCAGACCTTGCAGTGCTGAGATCAGAGGGGAGTATAATTTCGGCAGGTGTCAAAATAATACTGCCAAAACTCTTCTTCCCCCAATAAAATCCCCCCTGTTGAATTTAGGAGACATATGGTTTATATGCTGTAATCTAAGAAGCAGTAGTCAGCAGAATTGGTTAATCATTCCAGTCATAATGCATCCCCAGAGATAAGAGGGGTATTATTTTGACAGGTTCACAAAACACCTTCTGACTATGTAAAAGCTGCTGACTTTTCAACCAAAATTAATCTTAAATTACTACCATTACAACTATTGTTATTACTACAATTTTTAATTATAGGCAACTCTTTTATGTAGTAATGTAAAATAATTTGTTCATTTGTCCTAGATATGAAAGTCTTGTTGCTGAATAATGACAAGAAAAAAAGTCAGCTAATGCTGCAACGTCAGGTGATCAGTTGCGAACGTTATTGCTCCAGACAGAGGTTTAAATCTGTGTTTAATATGTCGTAATACTTATCGTTGTAACTGAAAGCCATTCAGTCCCAGCAGTTCTCAAGTCCTGCAACAATAACAATCGTTTCTAAACCATCACGGTGAGAGTCTTTATTTGGCTTTAGATCCTGTTGTGTTGTTTGCTATGAAGGGAAATTAAAGATAAAGCGATATTTACACAGAGAAATAACCCAAGAAATCCGGAGTGCAGTCCGTAACCTCCACACGTTTACGTGAAGCGTGTGCACGCGATGGGGTGTCGGATCCTGCCGGGGAGTATGAATTCGGCACAACACCTGATCTCTCCACACTGGTGGGCTTTTCTTTGCCTTTACGGAAATTAAGGAACCATACTGAACACATATGCTATCTGATGCTGCACAGAAGTTTTCGATGAGACTAAAATACATACATGTGCTTTTAATGTCATCGTTTTTAGAATACGTCAGTCATCCACACAGATTACAACGCGAGTTCTTCACTACTTAACGTTCTTTCAGACCCACAGTGTTGAGTTGTCTTCTAACCGCGGAATGATTTACAGAAACATTTAATCTTGCATTCAATCTCAGAAATATCCCTTTAGCCATTTTAGGTGCACGTGAGACTTTATTTCACCACACGGTGGCGGGCGATTCACTAGAAGCCCGCGAAATCCGCTAGATGACATCACTGAGCTGCGGCACTCTGCCATATGAACCAGGAAGAGCCGGACGGTCCTTTAGCTCCGCCGCCGCCGTCGCTTCTGTTTTTATTATGATCGCGTTCGGTTTAACACTCGTCAGACAGTAAGTGTTCGTTTTGTTACATTGGAATCTCTCATGCGTTTTAGCCGAGGCGACCGTGTTTTCCTTCCAAATGTCGTGTCATTGTCACTGTCCGGTGGTGGACAAGCAGCACTGTGAGCACTGTGTGTGTGTGTGTGCGTGTCATAACTTTGTCCAGCCGCGAGTCACCGTTGTAACGTTATACCATTCAGTCTCACTGAAAATAAGTAAAAGGGGCATTACACTGTTTTTTATCTCTACGTAAATAAGTCGTTGAGATGTAAACAAAGTCATTGAGAGTAGTTTGATGTGAAATGGTCCACTGTAGAAAAGCTTGCGTGTGTTTGTTTAGATTGGTGGCGCTAGGAACCAGGGGTCACGTTGTCTACGATGTTAGCTTATATGGCCAATTTAATCACCCTTCTAAACTATCAAACCCTACACGTGTCTTCTGAGTTTATGTGTAATGCTGATGATGGTAAAATAACAGTACTCTCCACCATTAAACGAAAAAATATATACGAAAAAACATATAATATATATGTATGGGTGTGTATTTTTTATATATATATATATATATATATATATATTTGTCCAGCTGTGCCTCTGCTTCTCCAAACATAATGCTTTAGTTAAGTGCATATGAAATTTTTTGATGGATTTTAGCTGGGTACTTGCTGGCTATCTGCTGAAGGCTGTTTGTCTAAGATGGTGATTTTCTTTTTTTTTTTCTTTTCAGTGGTGAAACACAGTACAATAAGGACAAACTACTGCAGGGTATGATCAGTATAAACAAAAAATAATGAGCGGTATTTCTTTTTACCAGCTGCAAGGATGTGTGTGATGTTTCATATCTGCCTGTATGTCTGCAGGTCAAGGTATTGACACCCCCCTTTCAGAAGTGGGAGTGCGACAGGCAGAAGCAGCAGGACACTACCTCAGAGATATTCGTTTTACCAATGCTTTTGTTAGCAATCTGCAGAGAGCTGTACAGGTAATTATTTGTGTTCTATGCCTTACAAAGTACTTTTAGTCTCAGACAGTACTTTATTTTACTCCGGTATCAGAATCAGAATCCTTTATTGATCCCAGAAGGAAATTGCAGTTGTTACAGCTGCAACCATTTATGTAAAAGAATAAACACTTTAGTAATTTAAAACAATAGATAGAGAGAAATTTGCATTATGTACATGAGATTTTAAGTTCTTATGAATATAGTAAAGTGGCAGTGACTGTGATAATAAATGTTAAACATCTAGTATAAACCAGTTCAAATTACTGTAACTCTTGAGTTATTGCTGCCGTCTCCGAGTCCAGCTCCACACCAACAACATCACCGGCCTTACGGATCAGTTTGTTGTCTGTTGGAGTCTGCCACCCTCAGCCTGCTTCCCCAGCATGCAACAGCATAGAGGATAGCACTCACCACCACAGACTCATAGAAGATCCTGAACATAGTCCGGCAGATGTTGAAGGACCTCAGGCGCCTCCGAAAATAGAGATGACTTTAGCCCTTTCTGTAGAGGGGGTTGGTGTTCTTAGCCCAGTCCAGTTTATTGTCAATATACACACCCAGAAAGTAATCCTCCACAGTGTCCACACTGACCCCCCTGATGGACACATGGGTCACTGGTGCTTTGTCCCTCCTCAGGTCCACCACCAGTTCCTTTGTCTTTGTCACATTGAGCTGCAGGTGGTTCCGCTCGCACCATGCGACAGAGTCCTTCACTGTCACCCTGTACTCTTACTCATCATCCTTGCTGGTACATCCAACTATTGCAGAGTCACCCCATCAGGGCCTGCAGCCGTGTGGAGTCTCTTCAGTTGTCTTCTCACCTAGTCAGCAGTGAGACTCACTGTAGAAGTTACGGGTGGGGGAGGGGTGGAGGTGTAAAATGGACAGTCACAGGAGGGGGGACAGGCTGTCTGGAGGGGGAGGGAGGGGGAGTGGAGTGGGCTGCTGAGGACCAGCAGCAGAGGAGTCAGGACGGGGGAGTACAGAGCCTGCAGTGTCAAATCTGTTAAAGAACAGATTTAGCTTGTTGGCCCTGTCCACGCTGCCCTCTACTCCTCTGTTGTTGCTGTACCTGTAGCTGGTGATGGTTCTCATTCCACTCCAAACCTGCCTCATGTTGTTCTGCTCGAGTTTCCACTCCAGCTTCCTCATATATTTGTTTTTAGCCTCCCTGACAGCTGTCTTCGGTTCTCTCTGGATCGTTCTCACCTCCTCTCTGTCTCCAGCTCTGAAGGCCCTCTTCTTCTTGTTAAGGAGAGCTTTAATGCCCTTTGTTACCCACGGCTTGTTGCTTGGTTAACAGATTATGTCTAAAGGTACTAATTATGTCTAAAAGATACCCCATCTAATTAGTGAATTTGTCTGTCTTATGGTGTACCCATTACTGAAACATGCTTGTAGTTGCACAAATGCAGCTTGTATAATCTCCATGGAAATCAGAGCCAACAGAATGGAATCTTGTTAGGTTAGATTAAACTTTATTGAATATATATTATTGTAGCAAATGAAATGCAGTTAGCATCTAACAAAAACTACAAAACACAA
This sequence comes from Pygocentrus nattereri, assembly GCF_015220715.1. Lineage (NCBI taxonomy): Eukaryota > Metazoa > Chordata > Actinopteri > Characiformes > Serrasalmidae > Pygocentrus > Pygocentrus nattereri. The sequence goes on from NC_051211.1 coordinate 29,607,133, forward strand.
TATCATTTACATATAAAGTGCAGGACAGTATAGTGGTGTGTGTGTATATATATATATATATATATATATATATATATATAAAAACACACACAACCCCAATTCCAGTTTTTTGCCTTTCTACTGCTTACGTACAGAGATTTCTCCAAATCCTCTGAATCTTTTGATGATATTATGGACTGTAAATGATGAAATCCCTAAATTCCTTGCAATTGCATGTTGAGAAACGTTGTTCTTAAACTGTTGGACTATTTGCTCACACAAGTTGTTCACAAAGTGGTGAACCTCGCGCCGTCCTTGCTTGTGAACGACTGAGCCTTTTGGGGATGCTCCCTTTATACCCAGTCATGACACTCACCTGTTTCCAATTAACTTATTCACCTGTAGAATGTAATTGGGGTTGTGTATGGATATGTATATAAGTATGTATGTATGTATGTATGTATGTATGTATATTTACATACAGATATGTAGATATATAGATATATTGATATACAAGTGTACATGTAATACACCTACAGAGTAAGTGGAGAGCATACAATGAGGTAGTATTTCCTTTGATGTAGTGTGTCTTGTGGGAGGAGTAAACTTGTACAGTAGTTGTTGGTGTAAATATGAATTGTGCTTGGATATAAAGTACAATACAGTGCAGCTTATGCTAACTGGGCACCTGTGATGTGTTTTCACTACTCGCTGGTCTAAGGTCACCATGCCATGTCAACAGCTAGCTTGAGGTGACAATGTAGAGTTTATCAGGGTCACAGCCTCAGGGAAGAAGGTCCTCCTGAGCCTGCTGGTGTGAGAACGGATTCTTCTGTATTTCCTGCCAGAAGGGAGGAGGGCAAAAAGTCCATGGATAGGATGAGAAACGTCCTTAATGATGTTCCTTGCCCTGTCCAGGCAGCGTTTATGGAAATTGTTCTCAACTTATGCTAACTGGGCACCTGTGATGTGTTTTCACTACTCGTTGGTCTAAGGTCACCATGCAATGTCAACAGCTAGCTTGAGGAGTATAACAGTAATGCTACATTTCAATTGTAAAGGTTTTCTGAAAGGGAAGAAAGGGGGGGGGTCTACAAACTTCAAAATTGTCTGTTTCTAACTACGATTAAAATGATTCTAGGACAGATGTCCAAGTCTACAGATGTTGATGAGACCTATGTCATCTTGGGTTCATGTGTGCCTCCCTTTTCTCTTTTCCCCCTTCAGACTGCTGAGATAATTTTGAGAAACAATGTCCACTCTTCTAGTGTTGAGATGGTGCTGGATCCATTACTCAGAGAAAGGGTGAGCTTCTGCAAAACAGCATCCTTTATCTTTCTCTATAAGTTGTCTATCTCTGTGAGCACTCACTTCTGTTCTACACTACAGGAATGCAGGTCATATAAAACACAATATGTGTTAAATGTCTATACTGTGCCTCTTCTCAGTGTGTGTCCTGTGTTCAGCAGGGGTTCGGTGTGGCTGAGGGCAGGCCCAAAGAAGACCTGAAGAACATGGCCAATGCAGCAGGCCAGTCCTGCAGAGATTTCACACCACCAGGTGGAGAAACACTTGATCAGGTAAACTTAATAATAGTGCCGTTCAGTCTGTAGCTTGTTTCAATGCTCGTCAAGGTTCTAGTGAGTGGGCATCTAACAATGTTAAAATGTAATTTTAAAGCAAAATCATACAATGTAAAAAACAATAGTGTATGTTCATGACTGGAATTCTGGCAGCCTCTCAAGGCTAATATCCATATTTTGAACACTTTTTTTTCTTATTTTAAAGTGATCATTTGGGAAACAATCATACAATTTCCCCTTATCCCAAGTGTAATACAACAATGAGGCATTACATTATGACCACCTCCTTGTTTCTATGCTAATTGTCCATTTTATACGCTTCACTTAATATATGGTGCACTTTGTTGTTCTACAACGATAGACTAGTCCATCTGTTTCTCTGCGTACTTTGTTAGCCCCCATTTACCCTGTTCTTCAGTGGTCAGGACCCCCATGGAACCTCACAGAGCAGGTACTATTTGGGTGGTGGATCATTCTCAGCACTGCAGTAACACTAATGTGGTGGTGTGTGTTGCGCTGGTCTGCGTGGATCAGATGCAGCAGTGCTGTGTTTCATTAAATTGTTAGCTGTTAGCCTCCAAAGTACCCAAAGAGTGATTTCAGTTTTTGAGTACTTACACCTCAGTTGCTTAGCTGAACACTCAAATACTCTAGTACAAGTCCTTAGTAAAATCTGACAAAAATCACCTAACAGTAGTTTGTACTGTTTAGCTCAGAAATCTACCTGTGTATTTTCAGGTTATTGTAACTACTGCATTCACATGCTCCACAACAGGGAAGGGCTGTTCCTACAGACACACACAGACACACATAAATTTATCTGTATATGAACCGCGTATAAAGATGTCCAATGAGAACAAAGAAAAAAAACTGATAGGGATTCAAATAATTTACAATCAAGTAAAAACTTTAGCGTGTTAGTATTGTTTGAGGCAGAAAGACTATGTATATATTGTTTAATTTCTTTTTAGGTCACTTGTTAAATTCACTTTTATGAATATAACATTTTGCAAAAAGTGTAAGAAGGTTAATCAGAAAATACTCAGAATCAGAAAAGACTTTTCTGCTCCTTTGCAGATATTGTAAAATCCCAATAATACATCTTTGTAAAATAAAGAATAATTATTACAGATATCTTGGCAAACAAAGATAAAAAGGATTTATAGAATCTTTACATATCTTAGAGACTAAGGCAGTTATCAATTTGTGGATGTGTGCATGTGTCCAGGTGAGGACCCGCTTCCAGAAGTTCCTTAAGTATCTGTTCCAGCGAATCCTGGACAACCACTGTCACGCTGCTCAACACGTGTGTCCCAGTTCTATCCCAACACTTCCAGAATCCTTACCACCTGTCGTTGCAGGACTAGCTGACGACGGAGTCGCTGACCTGCTTTTTCACACTTTAGTGGTGAGCCATGGTGCCTATATTCGAGTAGCAGTGCACCACCTGGTGGAGGACCTGCACTGTAGCCTTCCTGTGGGGCTGAAGATGAACCAGGTATACTCACCCTGCCCCAACACAGGCATTTGCAGGTTCACCTTCACTCTAGATGCAGATGTGAGTGGCCCACAACCCACTGCAGTCCACTGTGTCTTCATCAACAGGAGGGATCACTTGGCTATCCTCAAAGACTTAGACTAGAGGTTCAGTGTGGTAGCTTCCTGAAAACAGCTACAGCAACTGCAGTGTTGCTTTTGGTTCAGACTTTAAGGACACACTGACTACAGTTTATATCCTTTAATTTATCGACGAGAAAAAAAGTTTCTGTCTATGTGATCTGTGTTACAGTGCATTGTTTATTTAAAATTCTGAGATTGCTGTGATCCTAAATGCATAAAAAACTATTTTATATTTGCAGTGTGGGGTTTGAAAGACAGCATGTTTGTGCAATACTGTTTTTAACATCCACTATATTACCGTTAAACGAAGACAAACTTTGTATGCATTTCATATGTCCCTCTATGTGAAAAGAGGACATGGTGAAAGGTATTATATTCCATGTGAAATAAAGAGTGATGAATACTTTAGTTCAGATAAGTGTTTCTGTTTGTAGTTTTAAGTATGAGATGCTGTAGATGTTGTTGTTGTTATTGTTATTATTGTTGTTGTTATTATTATTATTATTATTATTATTATTATTGCTATTCATATTATTGTATGCAACATGTGGATGAAGCCATCATTACACTTTATAAAACTTAGTACGGAAGAGTTGCTTTCAGTTTTTAAAAGTAATCTGAAGGGATATTTTTCCAGACCTCCCAAGTTTAGTCTTTGAAGTTTTTTCAGTAACAGTGTTTTGACAGCTACACATCCTTTCTAACAGTGGAAGGATGGACAGAAAAACCTGTGGATTATTTCAGGTCTGAAGCAAGAGTGACAATAATAATAAGTTACATTTATATAGTGCCTTTCACAAACCCAAGGTCAATGACTAATGTTGGTTTAGGTATTACACTGACTGTTTGGTGCGTTGTGCTGACTTTAGGGGTCAGTCCAGCAGATGGCATTATACCACTGGACTCAGACCACATATGGGACCAGTATGACGGGGAGAGAGAGTGAGAGAGGGAAAGGACACGTCCCCACCACTGCCCACACTCTGGCCACAAGCAATCACAGCCTCAGCCCCTTTATTTTGTCCCAAGTGGCCCGTGTTGGAAGTGCACTGATCTTCTGAAGCCTGTCATTTCAACGTCGGTGAGTAGGCGGTGGTTTGGTTTGGTTTGTCACGCAGGGAGGACCTGGACCATGACTGGTCCATAATCCAGCTTTGAGAGTCTGCGGCCTTGCATTCCTTTTAACCCACAGAACCTCCCACTGCCCTGAACCAAAAATACCAGCCAAAGTCCAATCTCCGCTCAGACTTATTAATACACGCCATCCAGTGTGGGCCGAAGGTGTTGAAATTGCATTTCTTTTATCTAGTGGTTGCTACAGCTGCCCAGTAGAAGGTAACTCTAAGTTAAGCCTGTGAAGACCTGATGTGACTCCAGAATTTGGCTGGACTGCATGCCTACATTGTCACTGGCGTGTGTGTATCAGTAATTATACAGCATGCCCCTGTGGCCTTATTTTGTCCTTCTGGACAGGAAGCGCCGCTCGTGAATGTACAGCTTCCAATAGAAACATGGTGAAGAACATGTCTGCGCTGCATTGTAGACACCCAAACAATGTCACATGATCAGAATGTTTTGGGATGTATATGTGGCCAGCATTTTATGGGTGCTGAGTTATTAAGCGAACACAGTGCCTGCACATAATGCAAAGCTTTTGGTTAAACTGAAAACTAAAAAAAGTAAACTTTTTGGTTTACTGAAAAATGTGTCATTGTAGCACTTACAAATGTTTCTAAATTTGCTTTTCAGAAGTCTTAACTAGAGAGGCGTAATAATATCAGAATAAAAAAAAAAGATTGGGGTCAGACAGAGATCTGACCAATATTTTAAATCAGTACATGATGGTTTTATTGCATTCTGAAATAGCAGAGCAGAGGCATATTGTGCTAAAATGTCTGTTTTATTCATTTTGCTACCCTTGTTACCCTCTACACATAAATGTTTAATTTCTCTTAGAGATGGTGTGATGGCTCGTTTTCTTTTTCAGTATTGATATTGGAACCGATACATCCATTTTTTTTTTTTTTCTTTTAAAATTTAAAATGAGATTTTTAGTTGAAGCAGTGCACTTAAGATTATGGAGAGGAATTCATCACTACAGTCGTAAAACATAAATACGCTGCACGTATGACATTACTTTTCTATAGTGACACAAGTGCCACAATGGGGGGAAAAAAAAACTAAACCTCTATTACATTATTTTCATGTCACTTGATCTCTTTACTGAAAAGCAGTGCATGAAGATTTGCATTAAAAAATGAAATGCTGGATTTGAATACAAGCTACTTTAATCTACAATATTGCTTTCTGCTGTGCAGTACTTTAAACAGCAATAAATCAATGTAATGGGCCTTTTACCTTTCATTTCAGCACATTTTAAAAAATGTTTCTTGTGTGTGCATTGCATGGCAATAAGGCAAATACATTTGAAGTACAAAAAGAAATCTGCAGGGATATTTTTCTACATCTCCAAAGTTCAGTCTTAGAGGTTGGTTGCATTGTCTTCTTCTCACATCCCAATATTCTAAAAACCAAACAAAAAAAAGTCAGTAATGCTGAGGTCTGGACTCTGGGATGCACAGACCATTGTTTGGAGAACACCAGCAGTTTTTTTGTTTGATATGCATATGTTATTTCTTTTTCTCAGTCAAATCAAATCATCAAATCAAATTTATTTGTATAGCACTTTTTACAACGGATGTTGTTACAAAGCAGCTTCACAGAATTCCAGAAAAGATTTTAACAAGAATGTAAAAACCCCCTGATGGGCAACAGTGGCAAGGAAAAACTCCCACAGAACTGAGGAAGAAACCTTGGGAGGAACCAGGTTCACCAGGGGGGTACCCATCCTCCTCTGGTGAAACTACCTACAAGTGATTATACTACGAATATTAACAGCAGTAGTCTATGAAAACATCAGTGCAGACTAGGCAGCTAGTCCAAGGTAGGTGGCGGTAGCTGGGGAGTGGGCAGCTGGTCTGAAGTGGATAGACCCTGGCTGCAGCATTTTGGACTAGTTGAAATTTGCTTAGATTCCTGCTCGTACATCCTGATAGTAGTACGTTGTCTAGACTGGAAGTAATAAAGCCTTGTACTAGTGTTTCTGCATCACACAGGGATAGGGCATTTCTTATCTTGGCAATGTTGCGAAGATGTAAAAAAGCTGTCCTAGTGATGCTGCCTATATGTTGATCGACAGCTTCTTGACAGCTAACTTTCTTGAATGTAAAGCAGGACTGCCTACAGGTCTTCCATGTTGCAACTTTTCCAGTAGGGCTAACATAAGAGCCCATTTCTCCCGTAATATCAAAAACATGACTGCAAAATCCCAAAGGGTGCCTGTGAGCTAAAAACAAAATGTTAAAGATTCTAATTACTTACCCAAAACCTTCCCTTAATTTTGTAAAATTTCTTTCTTTCTTTCTTTCTTTATTTTTTTACATCAAACAAGTTTTGGCCGATAAGGTACTAGCATTACTGTTACTGAGTGCTAGTTGGTTACATTTCTGTTAACAGAGCAGCTCATTGGCTGAGTGAATCAGATGTCATGAATGTACATTATACAAATATAAACTCCTGTAACTGGAGTTCAAAAGCACTTAAAACATTTTACTACCACTGTTATTTGTTTATGCTGTTTTGTGTGCAGAAAATTAATGCATTAAGCATTTAGACACTATTATTTTGCTCAAATGCTCCATATTAAAACATTAATTTTGGACCTGCTCAGGAGCGCCATCTAGGATTTGAAAAACCCAGAAAACAGTGGCAAACTCACTCTCTACAAGTATTTGCGGATACTGATGCACACAGTCAAATAAATGATGCTTTCAGCTCTTCATCCTCTCTCCTTTGTGAGACTTTAATGGAAACTCCCTGGTATGAATATAAAATGTGTGTGTGTGTGTGTGTGTGTGTGTGTGTGTGTGTGTGTGTGTGTGTGTGTATAAAGTGGCCTAATATAAAGTGACTAATTCACAGTGTTGTAATGTGATGTCTCGCTTGAATGCTCATAGTCTCTAAGGGGTTGATATTGTTTTTTTTCAGAGCAGACATTAATGACACACTATGCTCCAGTCAAAATGAAAGTCATGCACAGCCTAAAGAAGTATAGACTACACATCTTATTGTTGGCCATTTTATAAATCCCATGGCTGATTTATTAGTGTTCTCTGCAATATCAATGCTGAATTAAATTTATGTAAAAATTAAATAAAGTGCTGTTTTGATGTTGTTAGAGCTGTGGTGTTGGCAGGAGGTATATTAAGTGCATGAAAGTAAAACATATGGGTGGTAAATTTGTCTCTTGCACCCATTCAATGCACCTAGCACCCGCTGGATTCACTGTTAAGAATATGAATATGGCTTTTTTAGAACACTGCTATTGCAGGTTAGTGTCAGTATTTTGCTTACACTGCCTACTACAAGTTAGCTTTTAGCTTTTTAATGTGTTTTTATGATTAATACTAATGGGCATTAGGGGTGCAACGATTATTTGACTTAATTGACTAAAATCAGCAATTAGTTAACAACTGTTTTAATAGTCGATTAGTTGGTAACGTCGTTACGCATCTTTCTCGTGCTCAATAGGAATGTTTTTCCATTACTGCTCACTGAAGAGTTAACAAAATGCAATGGCAGCCTCAGGAACAAAATCCTTAAACATGTGGGAGCATTTAATGCTAAACAAAAAAAGTTGTAGTTATGCTGTTTGCAAAGCTGCCCTTAGCTGGCACGAGAGCAATATTCATCTCGGTAAGACACGCCCCATCCCAAACCACATATTAGCATATTGTAGTGTGTGAAAATAACACATACAATTAGAGGTTCACTCGTTAGTGTTTTATGTGAAATACAGAAATGTGTGGTTTGGGACGCGGCGATAGTTGTGCTAGTGAGTTAGTTAGCTAATGTTAATGCTAAAAGCCGTCCTACTACATGTTATGAGATGTAACATTTTCAGTTTCGAAATGCAGGTTCTCTGTTGTCATTAATGGAGTTGGAACATAGCAGGTCTTGTCCCAGTAGGCCATGCCTGGTACACTCCTACCAGGATGCGCCCAGGGGGCATCTGGATCAGATGCCCGAATCACCTCAACTACAGTGACCGCATTATTGCTGCCGCCTGTCCCAGCCATATCTGCTGAGTCGAGATCCAGTCCCTAAAGGCTTCTTTACCACCCTGACAGACACCCACAAGGTTTTTGCCACAGCTATGTCTTGCAGCTTCCACAATGGAGATTTTGAACAGGGTCCCTTCAGACTCCATATCCCCTACCTCCTCCTAGACATGAGAAAAGCTCTCCTTGAGGTGGGAGTTAAAATCATTCTGAACAGGGGCCTCCAACAGTTGTTCCCAGAACACCCTCATTATTCGCTTGGGCCTACCGGGTCTGACCATCAGTTTTCTCTGCCGTCTTTCTCTGATCCAACTCACTACCAGATGGTGATCAATTGACAGCTCAGAACATCTCTTTATCCGAGTGTCCAGAACATATTGTTCCAAGTCAGATGAAATGACAACATAGTCGATCATTAACCTTTGTACACTTATGAACATTCTTGTGTTCAATCCATGCCTAGCACAGAAGTCCAATAGCAATTTTCTTCCCTGTCACTTTCCAGGTCTCCCAGTAATTGCCAACATGAGCATTGAAATTATGAACAATGGCTCCCACCCACTCTATGATACGGTGATGAGACACAAGAGCTCATTCAGCTCAAGACTCATCATACCAAAATGCACCACAGAGCGCCACAGGAAGTCATTCTTACCAGTGGCCATCAAACTCCATAACTCCTCCCTCAGTGTGTGATTCAAAAAACTTCATATGTGCAATAACAACAATTGTGTGTGTAGAGTACTTAAATCTGGTGCACATACATACTGTAAATTCTATATATTGTTTTAAATTATACATACTGTAAATTCTATATATTGTTTTAAATTATTAGTAAAGTGTTTATTTTTACATAAATGGCTGCAACTGTAACAACTGCAATTTCCCCCTGGGATCAATAAAGGAATCTGAATCTGAATCTGAAAATCTCCTAGTAAGACTATGGTATCTGTAGGTGGGGCCCTTTCTAGAACCCTGCCCACTCACTCCAAAAAGGCAGAATACTCTGAGCTATTGTTCGGTGCATAAGCACAGACAAAGGACAGAGTTGTCCTTTCTGCGATTTTTATTCACATTGAGGCGACCTTCTCGTCCGCCGGGACCAAGTCCGCCAGCCAAGGAGTAGTGAGTATCCCCACACCCGCCCAGCGCCTCTCACCCTGTGGAACCCCAGAGTAGGAGCGGGACTAACCCCGTCAAGAAGTTTGGTTTCAGAGCCAACACTGTGGGTGGAGATGAGCTCAACTATATCTAGTTGGTAACTCTCAACCTCCCGCACAAGTTCCAGCTCCTTCCCCCCCAGTTAGGTTACAAGTTCCAGGTCCTTCCCCCCCAGTTAGGTTACAAGTTCCAGGTCCTTCCCCCCCAGTTAGGTTACAAGTTCCAGGTCCTTCCCCCCCAGTTAGGTTACAAGTTCCAGGTCCTTCCCCCCCAGTTAGGTTACAAGTTCCAGGTCCTTCCCCCCAGTTAGGTTACAAGTTCCAGGTCCTTCCCCGCCAGTTAGGTTACAAGTTCCAGGTCCTTCCCCCCCAGTTAGGTTACAAGTTCCAGCTCCTTCCCCCCCAGTTAGGTTACAAGTTCCAGCTCCTTCCCCCCCAGTTAGGTTACAAGTTCCAGCTCCTTCCCCCCCAGTTAGGTTACATTCCACTCCCTATATGGTACAAATGGATTTAGTTTTGCTATATTTTATTGCTACTACTTTGTACATCTTTGGTATTAAATGTTGACAGGAAATAGATATTGGAGTTTTATTTATCCTTTATATTAACAGGAAAGTTAATTAAAACAGTGGATTTTTGAATGCTATTAATTTTATTGCTGATAGTTACATAAGTGTTATTTGGAAATATAGTGATTCTTAATGCGAATAATCTATTGAATGATCATGGACAGCAAATATGGTTTTTGGCCTTGTCCCTTGCATACAGAGATTTTTCCAGATTATCTGCAGCATTTTAAAGATATTATGTACTATAGGTGATGAAAAGCAAAAGTTTTTTGCTATTTTACATTGAGAAACATTATTCTTAAATTGTTGCATTATTTGACCATGTAGTTTTTCACAGAATAGTGAACTCCTTCTCATCTTTACTTCTGAAAGACTCAGTCTCTCTGGGATGCTCTTTTTTTTCTTACTGGCCTGTTACCAATTAATCACCAGGGGTTTTTTAGCATTACACAACTTTACCAGCCTTTTGTTGCCCCATCCCAGCTTTTTGTTACATGTTGCATCAAATTCAAAATGGCCAAATATTTTCCAAGTTTTTTTCTCAGATTTCCTTAGATGTGCAATAATTAATTAAGGAAATTAACAAATTTGTAAGTCGCTTTGGATAAAAGCGTCTGCTAAATGTAATGTAGTGTAATAATGTAATGTAATTAAATTTTGCCTGAAAATTAAACAAATGAAGGGTGGTCTCTGACTGTAGGCAATAAACTGTATCTATGTCTGCAATATGCATTTGAGTGAAAAGCACATATAGTTGAAAGAATCTTATACCTAGCAGACTGGCATAATATCTTACATATCTTGTGGTACAAAAAAATATTTACACAGTTACTGTCTCTTGAGCATGGTGTTCTAATGATGCCCAATCAGTCTGAACCTCTACCTCCTTGAGGTTTAATTAGTGGTTTACTGATTAGACACTTCCCTTGTCTTCTATATAAGGACAGGACCAGCAGTCTGGATGGGGCTTTTCGGATATCCGGTCATGAGGGCTGTTCCACCAGAAAAGGACCCTGGGGTCAGGTTTCCTCTGGGCCCAAGGCGGCTCTAGACCACAGCTTGACCACGCTGGCTCGCGCCACAGACCTTTGCGGGGGCCAAGTGGGTAGCAAGCGAGCTCACATGGCCATTGTGTTTTTCCGGAGTTTATTTTTCCCCCCGGACTCCTCTATTTAAGTGTATGCTTTCTAAGTTGCATGTTCTGGAAAGCCAATGTGCTAACTGCTGCAGGGGGTGGGGAGTGAAACTCGAGGAAGAACTCATTTACGACCATGTTTGTAACCACTGTTTAACCCCCATTACCCCTGTTGTTTGGGTGGCAGCAGTGTTCGAGAACATCACGTGCTGTGACTCTTAACTGTACAGTGACTAATTTTTCTGAAGAAGTTTGATGAAACATCAACTGTACACAATTTGTACCATGAAAAACAGTTGACTGGTGTCCACACTTTGCTTCTGTATATTTATTCTGCTGTTATGAGGTTACAAGCTCATGTAATGGTGGTTTATACCCTACCAGTTAGAACTGGGAAAACTGTATACCTGAATCATTGCATACTGGAAAACTGGAATAGACTTGCTTATGTAGTTTATGACACTGTATGCCATGGTTGTCTATAACGATAACTCAATAACAATAACAATAAAACTTAATTGGGTATGAGAAAAGTGTGTAATGGTTAGGCTAATTGGTGAAGTGGCTTACACTGCTTGTTACACTGCGTGTGTCAGTTGTTACTATCATTTGTAAGTATCATTTTGAATTTTTGAAATGCTTTTAAATGATTTGCTAAAATTTATCTTTTGATGTAAAACACATATATAGATACTTTGAGTTTTACTAAAGTATATTTTTGGTTTTCATTCTTCCATTTTTAATTTAATAAGATTTTCACAGTACTGTTTCTCTTTACTTGTTCCACCCCTATCAGGTATGTTAGCATTAATGCTCAACTGTACAACTAAAGAAACAAACATCATATACCAAATATGTTTTGGCTGGGTATAAGGGAAATGTGTATTTTTGACTTTTCTATAAACTCATTCTGATGCAGTGGTTCTATATTCTAATACTGGAAACTGTTTTAAAATTTCTTGCTTTAACACACCTGATTGAGCTCACAAAGTTCTTACTAATTACTGGGAAGCTGAATCAGGTATATTAGAGCAGGAAAATAACACACATACATATTTGTGAAACATATTAAGTGCACAGGGTCCCCAGGGCTGGGATTGAGAGTGGAAGAATTTGTGTGAATATAGCAGAATATCTCCTGCAGACATAAGTTACTCATCTAGAAGTAGTAGCAAAACAGTACTTAAATGGTTCTCTGTTCTGACAGCTGAATGGGGAGCATGCAACTATGTCTTTGGGAATCATTCATATTTTCTCAGTTTTCTTTGCCTAGATGACCGCCATAGGCCACCAAGGGTTCAGTGACTGTGTAAAAGTAGAACGTGGATATGAAGTTGCTGATAGCATGTTACTGTGATGTTACTGCTGTATGATTACGCCTGCTGACAGACAGAGGGATGATATAAACAGCATCAAAGGGCTATGTAAGAGCAATCCTGCCAAACTCATACTCAAGCACCATTCGAAATAGCAACATTTTTTCCGCTGTAAACTACAGACTGAAGGGCATGTAGAATCAGCCTGTAAGTATTTTCCGTAGAGGCTGCCATAGGTTTTGGGGAAACAATATCTCTATTGCCCAGACATTATTGATTGAACATTACTGATGCATTGATGGTAATTAAATGGTTGATGCTTTGAGATCAGGCAGCACTGAAACACAAGCAATGACATATAAGGGTTAATTTGCATGTCTTATGCTGAACTAACTTTCTACCATATGTAGCAAAAAGCTGGAGTAGGCGTACTTGTATGCATTCCCTGTACATGCTGAAGTGCCAGTCATCTTTGACACATTGACAGAAGGTTAGAAGAGACTCTCTCAGTCTGCTGCCTCAGACTTTGTGTAATTTCCTCATCTCTACTTTCTTACCCTCCAAGCTGAGTCAGTTCTGCATCCTCCCACTCTCAACACACACACACACACACGCACACATAAAGCTTTGGATTCTATTGATTAATACATCCTTTTTTACCTATTTTACCTTTGAGTTGTTCAGTAGAATATTTAATAAATCTAAATTCCTCAAATGCTTTGAGTGTATGTGCAGTTTGTCCCAAAGTATCCTAACATCTCATACAGCTAATTAATAAATTCTGCTACTTTAAGGTGTACCCATTGCTGACACAGGTGTTCAACTGTAAACACACTGCTTGTATAAAATCTCTAGAAAAGCATAGCCAGTATCAAATCAAATCAAATTTATTTGTATAGCGCTTTTTACAATGGATGTTGTCACAAAGCAGCTTTACAGAATTTTGGAAAAGACAAAGTTTCAACAGGACTGTAAGAATGTACAGAAACCCCCCGGTAAAATGGGATGCACCTGGATCAGTTGAATATGAGCCAGGAAGTTGTCATGCACAGTGGCAAGTGTCAAGAGTTGCAAAGACTCCTAGCATTGCACTGTGGGTACAGTGGAAGTGTTTAAGCACCATCCAGTTGGAGTTTGTGATGCAGAAATAAACATCCAACATCAGTACCTGATCTCACTAATGCTCTTGTGGCTGAATGGAAAAAATCCTAACAGCAATGTTCCAACAATCTGGTGTTAATACTTCCTAGAAGAGAAGAGGCTGTTACTGCAGCATCAGGAGAAATAACTCCCGGTCTGAGTTACAGTGTACTTGTATTTTAGTCTACAAGACTTAAGAAGTATCATATAAAATTGTAAACTGTAAATTTGTGTAGTTTCTTAATTCTATTTTTATTTTTTATATTTTTCTGCTAACAGACACCTTGTTTATTTATTTCTATAGTATATCTTATATTTTGTATTTTGTATGATGCACATCTTTGTCTACTTACTGCTCTTTATCTGCTTACTGTGTATTCTACTGTAACAATGCATTGTTTTTTTTCCCCAGTGGGATAATAAAAGTCCAATAAGATTATCTTATCTTATATAGACAGGGAGAGGAAATGAAGAATGAACTTCTGTCCAGTGTATAATTAACCAAACAGTAATAGATCGACTGAGAGAGATTTACTCACTGCAGTGTACTGAGATGTTAAGATTACAATGCGCTTGTAAACATATTGTAATGTTACTGTTGTAACGAAACCTGAGAAACAGTACTCTTATATGTGAAGCATAAATGTTTGTAACTTAATGTGAGGGTTTCATTGCATTCGCCCACAAGAGCATCAGTGAGAATGTAATAACACAGCTCTACAGCCCAGTGCTGGTGAGCTTTATATCCCTCTAGCTGTCACTTGGCACTGGACATGACCTTAGGCTTATATCTGGCTGCTCCAGAGCATCCCAATTTGGCTATGCTTTTCTATGGAGATTTTTTAGTCAGAAGAATTCAATAATTAGAAGAGGTGCTAAATACTTTTGACATTTAGTGTATGTTAATGTGAAGAGATTTATCATAAGTACTTTGGGATAATTTCTATTTGTAAATTAATCATGCAATTGAACATAATACAGCATTTTTAAATTATGAATGTAAAAAAAAAAAAGAAAGAACGATTTGGGGACACTGGCGAATTTCTTGACAGTTAACAGAGTACAGACTGCTATAATGTTCAGTTTACCCTTTGGGTGCAAGTTCTTCTCTGAGTGGCTAGTTTGCATACAGCAGCTTTGCCAAACTGTGCAACAGTGTCCTAATGCTGCAATGCAGTGAATTATTATCTAGTACACAGGGTGGACCCCTCTTCCACCAGAGGGCGGTGCCTCCAAAAAAACATTAGCTCTCACTGTTTGAACTCTGAAACTGAAAGGTGCTTTCTCTACATTTCTATGCATTGACTTTGGTTGTGATCCAGAATGCTTCCACATCTCAATTAGATGCAGAAAACCTTGTATTACTGTCATACCAGGTTGCAGAGATTAGACAGCTTGTTTTAGTCACTGATGGACTGCCATAAGCACTTTTACCTGCACTGCAAGATAATAGGAATGACGTGACTAAATAAGCTTGCAAACAGAACACACAGACTGAGATAATTGATTAATATTCTATTTTAAAGGGTTTACTACTATCAAATAAATATGAGATTACTGTGTCCACGTAAAGATGATATAAAGTAAAGAGTCTGTGTCACTAGTCTCTGCAGGATCTGTTGGCATCGTTACAGAGTCAATCTCTAAAATGACCCACTTACTGTCACTGTAGATGAAAGTGGAGCACATACACATCCACAGATTGCAAAGTTACTTTGCTTCCCGTTGCTGGCCTCTCACCCACTCCATACATGTGTGTCCAGCTACCACTTAAATCAGGCAGTGGGGAAAGGTGCTCACGCTCTTGCACCCGCTTTGAGATCCGACGATGCACTTGCCGCCTGGAGGGGGTGAGAACGTGCGAAGCGGCCCACGAATGTCTGACAGAATGTCTTACATTCCTAGCCTGGGCAGTGGGCTCTGTGGCCTGGTGTTGGGTTCCAGCGATTGGAGCCTGGGGGCAGACAGGGGAACAGGGTGCTGACTCAGCAGCACTGACTCCTCTGATGTCTTTCTCTCACTTGCTTGTCGCTCTTTAAATCTAGAAGTGTGTCCCACAGTTTGTAAGCTTGATCACCAAGCAAGGACCCTGATGTTCATAAATTTCAATATACAATGTCTCCTAGATGTAATTTTTGAAGTCAGTAAAACATAAGTAGGGCCATTTTGGGGAGTGACATCCCACTTGAGAGAACCTCACGGTTCACCCACCCTAATCATATTCCTTTGTATTCCTTTCCAATGTAAAAATATCTCAGGACTTCTAATGTTTGTCCAAAAAATTCCCAGAAAATACAGGATCCCTTGGTAGCCATAATGGACATCTTACACAGCAAGAAAAGGCCCAGAACAGTAACCCCAAATGCTTTTTTTTCTATTGTCCTATATCATTTCTTCTATTAACCTTCACCTAAAAACTGACAGAAGAAAGAAAATACCCCAAATCACATTATTAGCCATGATGTGAGCTGATTTAAATATGCAAACTGAAAAAGTACTTGGCATATTCCTGATCAGAAGAAGGTTATTAATTAGTTAATGAGTTGAAACAGACATGTTAGATGAAACATAATGTGGCAGGGGTGCAATAAGGAGGCAGAAAATTGAAATCAGGGGCCCATAAAATGTAGCTTCTTTTTGCATGTGACTATTAGAGCTTACTGAAAAATATATAATTTATACTTTATAATTTATTAATTAATAATAGAGGATTTTAAAATTGATATATTTATATACAGTTTGAGATACAGTATCACTTTCATGTAAATATTCAATGGTTCAAAAACACCAGAAAACAAAAAAGAACCACAGCAAAAAG
This sequence comes from Pygocentrus nattereri, assembly GCF_015220715.1. Lineage (NCBI taxonomy): Eukaryota > Metazoa > Chordata > Actinopteri > Characiformes > Serrasalmidae > Pygocentrus > Pygocentrus nattereri. The sequence goes on from NC_051211.1 coordinate 29,623,573, forward strand.
AGGAAGACAGTTTCACAGATTTTCAGAGGTAATGAGGAATAGAATGGGAACTTATGCTACATTAACTGCAGTTGTGTCAAATAGAAATGCTGCAATGGAGCTGTCAAAGCAAAAACACAAATTTATAGTTCAAATTGTTTTCCCTCATAAATAGTAGTATGCTGGTGGAAATCTCTGAGGGCTTTGAATAATATATCTGACATATCAAAATTTAAACAGTTGTATACAGTGTATTGTTATGCAGTCATGTTCTGATGCATTCTACTAAGGGAAATCAGCAAGGTGCGCAGGCCTGATGTTATCAGAAGGCCCAGAATTCCTACTGGCACCCCTGGTCCCTGGACTGGGTTTAGCAGGCACTGGAATTATGCTCCTGCACAGTTTAGCATACAAGAGCTTGAAGGAAGCGTCCATACTCCAGACTTGATATGAAGATGAAACTAGCATTGCAGTAACAGGTTGATTTTTAAAGCCGTACAGAAATGCATTTTTCTTTAGATTTATTTATTATTCACTTTTTAGGAACAGTGTGCTGAAACGGTAGGGCCTACCTTTACTATCAAAACAGCCTTAATTCTTCATAGCATGAATTATTGGAAAATACTCCTTTGTTAACATTAAGATGACTGCATAATGTAGTTCCTGCAGATTTTTCAGGTGCACTTTAATGCTGCGAATCTCCTGTTCTACCACATCCCAAAGGTGTTCTATTGGATTCATATCTGGTGACTGGCAAGGCATCAAAGCTCATTGGGCTTCATTTACCAACATCTTCCTACATTCTTTCTAAAATGTGTTCTTGAGAAATGCCCTCAGAAAAAGTCTACATCAGATTCATGATAGGTTCTTACATCGCAGACTTGTTTGTGCCTTTGTGCTCTTGTGTTTGCGTAGATTCAGCTTTTACCTTAGAGCAAATCCCAAATAAGAAAATAGTGGTTAATGTCAGAATCTTTGTGAAAATTGTATAAAAGGTTTTTAAGAAGAAATTTGAACAATGGTTGTTAAATGAGGCCCATTGTCATGTTCATAAAGCCATTTTGAGACTTTTGCTTTGTGAAATCATCATGCTGGAGGTAGTCATCAGAAGATGGGTAAACTGTGGCCATGAAGGGATGTACATGGTTTGCAACAATACTCAAATAGGCTGTGGCATTCAAGCAATGATTGATCTGCACACTACTAAATCACCTTCCCTAGCCTGTACTGTCGACACAAGGCAGTTTGGGTCCATGTATTCATGTTAGAGCCAAATTCTGACCCTACCATTTTTGTGCCTCTCCAGGGATTCATTAGGATTAATCAGTTTTTTCAGTTTGGTGAGCCTGTACCCGCTGCAGCCTAGGCTTGCTGTTCTTGGCTGACAAAAGTGGAACCCGGAGTGGTCTTCTGCGGTTGTAGCCCAACCGCCTCAAGGTTTGACATGTCGTGCATTCTAAGAGATGCTTTTCTGCTCACCACAACTGTATAGAGTGGTTATCTGAGTTATGTTCTGTCAGCTCAAACCAGTCTGGCCATTCTTTGTCGAACTCATTCATCAACAATGTGTTTATGTCTGCAGAACTGCTGCTCACTGGATGTTTTTTTTTTGTTTACTGCCCCATTATGAGTAAACTTTAGAGACAAAAGGTCCTTGAATCATGACTTTTTGCACCTTGTTCTTGGGGGAACGTAATTTCACTTCACTGTGTACTAATAATAAAAGCCTCTTGACATGACTTGACTTATTCTACATGAAAACCCAAGGAGATGAGTTCAAAATGTTAAAAAAAATTATTTTGCTAAATGTAGTGGTTGAAGAACATAAAAAATACATGCCCATAAATGTCTCTCCACACAAATCTCTGGGGTCTGAGCCCCCATGAGCAGACCAGCAGCAACACTAGCAATTAAAAACTCTCTAAGAGCAAGAGGCAGAAATCCATTGAGAGGAACCACAACTCAAAAGGGGAACCCATCCTTTTCTGGTCGACACAGGTTAGTAAACAATAACACAAAAGCAAAATGAACAGAAGATGACGTTTTAACAAAGGGGAAATGTAGATGAAGTAGATGATCAATGGCTTTGATTAAATAGTTTGAGTCTGTGCAGCAGCATCAAGTTCATGCAGGTGAAGTTTGCAAAGTGTTGTACAGCAATGGTAGTCAAACTGGTCCAGAAGGCTGGTAAGCATCGGGCACACCTTCAAGGCAAAAGAAACAACAGAATCAGACCACACAGAATGGGCAGCTGTTCAACTCGGAAAAAGAAAACACACAGAGTGTTAGTTCTGTTGAGAGAGACTGATTAGAGTATACTGTGTTAACAGGGTACAGCAGAGACTAATTATTACAACCTAACTAAGAGAGAGAGCCAGAAATGTAACAGGGTCCCTGAGATGTCAGCACCCCTCCACTCCACCATCAATAAACTTGGGTGAACGTGTAAGAGCAGCAGGATGACAGCACCAACACTCCCAGTTTACCATAAGACTTGATTAAACAAGTAGGTATTTAGCTTAAAGACTGAGGCCCAAACACTTACAGAAAAATTATTCCAAAGCTGGGGGTCTTTGTATGAGAAGCCCCCCCCCATAGTAAGCCTGCACCTTGTGATCTAAGTAGGCATGATGGCTCATAGTAAGAGAGAAGTTCACGCAGGTACTGAGGTCTGTTTACAGCTTTATAAGTCAGTAAAATATTTTTGTAATCATTGCAAAATTTAATTGGCAACCTAGGTTTGATAAAACTGGGCTGAAACAGTCAAACTTTCTGGTTCTTGTGGGGACTCATTGTTCTTGTGGGGACTCTTGTTCTGGACTATCTGTAGCTTGTTAAGGCTTTTGCTGGAACTTCCAGACAGCAGGGCATTGTAGTAATCCAGCCTTGAGGTAATAAATGCACAAACTAGCTTTTCTGCATACTGTAGAGACAGTGCATTTCTTAATGTAGCAATATTGTGAAGGAAAGCTTTTCTAGTAATGTTGGTTATATGTGCTTTGAAGGACAGATCAGGATCTATCTTGACACCAAGGTTATTTTACAGATGTACCTGATGCAACTGAGAAACTATTTACTTTATGCATTAAATTAGAAGAAAATGAACCTCTGTTTTATCTGAATGGAGTCGAAGTTACTCAACATCCAGTGTTCAATCTTATTAAGTTGAAGTTTCTCTGGTTTGGTTGATAATATATATTGTGTGTCATCAGTGTAGCAGCGGACATTGAGGCTGTGTTTACTGATAATTGTACACAGTGGTAGCATATATAATGTGAATAACAGATGTCTTAAAACAGAGCCTTGTGGAACACCATATTTTACTTTTGTAAGAACAGAGGATTCACTGTTTAACCAGCTCAGTTTGTTGAAGCAAGGTAACGATTCCAGCAGTAGTTATGGTATTCCCAAGATCTAGATTGTCTTTGTAGGGCAGCAGGTTTGTAGAGGTTAACTGTGCGTTTTGAATTGTTTTCCTGATTGTTTAATTTTTTTATTGTAGAAATTCATAAAATCATTTCTGCTGTTAGCTGATGGCATCTGGCACACACACACACACACACACACACACACACACACACACACACACACACACACACACACACACACACACAAACAACTTTTGCTCCACCCAAATTCAGATCCGCCCTGACTTCATTCATTGTGTTCACCTGTGTCGTTTAGTTTACATGTGTGTGTGTGTGTGTGTATGTGTGTGTGTGTGTGTGTGTGTGTGTGTATGAATTCTCACGCCTGGACAATAATTATAGAGCTGCTGTGAATATGTCTACTGATAACTTGCCTCATGTAAAAATCTTCTTCAAGAGTGATAAACTATGATTATACATTCATAAAACATGAAAACAAAAAGACAAAAACAAACACAGACGAATGAGGCACACTTTGATCTTACTCAGCAAAGGAAACTGTGTCCTCTATCTCTGTGAGCTGGCAGGATTTCGGCCTGAGTCATTCTTGAGTACGTAGAGTTCTCCAGCTCTCTGGAGGGGGCAGAAGCAGTATCCTCACAAACCACTCTTCTGCCTCCACTTCTGTCAGCTGGGGCACACTCAGCACACTTCAGCATTAACATATGCCACACACGCTAAAGCCAAGCAACCTCACTGCAGCATCACAAGACTGGCTGCTATCATCACAACTAATGGCAGAGTCGATAACAAATTAATCTTATATCCATTTTTAATCCTTTCAACCATCAATGTCTGTGGTGACTATGGCGGCGTTAATGATTTAAGACATTGTTATTATAGTATTATAGTACCATGTGAAGTACCATGTACTATTTTGTAAGCATTACATTTTGTATGCTTTAGCATTCTGCAGAAATAACAAAAAAAGCTTGGGTATTTTATTTCTTGTTGAATTGTGGTTCAGTTATATCATCTGGAATATAGTCTATGTTCTCAAAACCATTGTGTTAGCCTTTCATTCATCTTGCTTATTTTACACACAGCCTGCCTTTCTCTTTCAGCACATTGGTTGTCTCATCCTTTTGTACAGATATAAACCTCAATTCCAACAAAGTACATGCAATGATAATAAAAAACAGTGAATAGATCTGTATTAGACCTGTATTAAATTAAAAACAGTACTTTTGTACAACATGGTTGACTCTTGACTTGATTAAGTTGTTTGTCTATTTTACCTTACATTAGGACAAGGCTATGTTTACTATTGTGTTACATCACCTGTCTTATAATCAGTATTTAATGAAGACATTAGTTAATCCAGCTTGATCCAAGCAAATCATTCGAACTGACCAACTGATTTAATGATCCGAGTGAAAATGTATGAAATTCTTCTGTTATAAGCTGTTATAATTCTTCTGTTATAAGCTGCACAACCGCACAGGTTCCTTGTCACATTTTGCACTTCATAACGCAGTGCAAGTTTTTAATGGGAGACAGGCCAGCATAGCACCCACACTCTCTGACCAGGCAAACACTCATTCTCTCGCTGCTGTTATATTGGCTTGTAGTACCAGACTCATAGCTTTCAAACTAGCTAACAGTACACTGGCAAATTCTTTACAAAAGCATATTTCTAAAATTAATAATCAACATATCAAAATACTAATTCCTTTTACATTCTGGTGCACTCAATGGTCATGTGCTAGCACTTGATGACTATTCTTACCTGAGAGAGAGAATAAATACCTAACAACACAGCTTATAACACACAATGTGAATACCCAACTTAGGTCGAAGACCACCCAAGCTCAAAAACCCATTACATGTTTCAGTGAATTATTTTTTTGCTTATTTCCTTAATTTCCTTAATTTCTTTCATTTCACCCGTATCACCCAGTCACTCAGTCAGTCTGTGAGACACGAGTACACACTCTTGTAGAAGACACATGTAGCCGATGGTTTTTAATAGAAAATAAAATGGCTATAATTGTAGATATAAAATCGCCTGGTTTCTGTCACCACAATAAATCAGAGTCAGTAGGTTTATATATGAGGCACGATGTCACATAAAAAAAAACCTGAACCATTGAATCATCAATTACGGAATTCCCCTTTAATTCATTATTGTTATTATGTTTTTTTCTATTAAAGTCATAGCGAGGTTCAAAAGACATACATACTCAGCTGCCCTCCCGTGGAGAATTCAGACTGTGTTTTAAATGTTAAATGGACATTTAGGTACTTATGTCATGCTTGAGAAATTCTCTCCTCTCTTACTGGCTCTTCCCAGCTGTTGTAACTGTACTGTCTAACCGTGCGTTAATAAAAACCTAATTGAAAAGGCTTCAAAGCACAGTAGATCCAGTTACTCACATTGGTGCACTCCTCCGATGCACAAAGCCTTGTGGTATGGCCATATCACTCTTAACAGTTTAGAATTATATTGTGCCTGGGGCATTACACTGCGAATATGTGCACGTGTATGAGATGGACAGAAAGAAACAGCTGCCCAAAGACAAAAGTAACATTCATGACACTGCTCCTCACACCCCTCGGATTTCAAGTTGCATTCGACAACCACGACTAATATGCTATGCGGACATTCTGGTCTGATGACAGCTTAAAAGTGAATTCCACAGATTTTTCTAAATTTCTGCATCATTAAACCATCCACATGTAAATCAGATGTAAATTGTATCTAACTCATCATTTAGAGTGGGTTGATGTGAAATGTTTTGTTCTAGAGAAATTTATAAAGTCAGAATTGTTCACCATGGTTGTGGAAGGAACCAGATGTCTCATGGGTTTAATGCCTCTAAAAGCTACTTCAGAGAAAGTTAACACATGAAATGTGTATGACACCTGATGACTATGCTTTACCAAATTGCAATGTTTTCACTAATTTCATTATTTAGTTTTTTAATCAAAACCTCCTAACGTGTATATGTTTAGACAGAGTCATGGAGAGATGTGGATAAAGAGAGAAAAACACAATTTAGTGCCTCTCTCTCTGGCACCTTCAAAGATTTCACCAAAATACTTCCTGGTGACTGCTTTCCTCACTGTCCCACATAGGATTGGCTCCTGAGCCTTGCCTCTAGCCTTAATATTTGCTGGCCGACCTAGTTCTATCAATGTGCATGCATTTTACTCCTCCCCTCCCCACATATATTGAATGGACATATTTTACAATTTACAATCTACAAGGTTATATGTATATTATAATCTATAAGGTCATATACAAGTATATGAGTCAGCATCCAGTATGTAGTTTATCTAACCAATCCTTCATTAAATTAAAATCAACTGCCCTGCTAAAGGAATTTAACAAATCCAAGTAATGGCTAGAAAGAACGCAAGACGTCAGAAACCAAATCTGCATCCTTGAATGTAAATCTAATATCTTCTAACAGATATTAATAATGAACGCTCAATTATTTATTTTAATAAAATAAAATAGTTCAGGTATAGGTTCACTTAATGCCAAGATATATTGTTATATACAATTTTCATTGCTGCCTATGACTTTTGTCTTTGTGTCTAAGTCTTCAGCTCTTTCATTTTCATTGTGGTAGGTTTAGATTAGGGGATTAGCCTGTACACTGTACATTGTATACATCTGCATTTACTGAACATTTGACACTATGTCATAGATTGACCACCGTACATCATCACACTTCACTATACATCATCATACATCACCACTCTAACTGTATTCTTTTCATGCCACACCCACTTCTAGTGATTTTTGGCAGATAGCTCTATTTCTGTCTGATCATTTTGTGAGACAACAAAACAGACAGTGAAACAGCAATTTGCAAACCAGGCAGTTCCTCAGTCGCATTACTCAGCAGAATAACACTGCTACTGAGAGGTTTCACTCTGGTGTTCTTCAACTATTGATCTAAGGCTTAGTCTGCCAATTGGACTGTCGTTATAGCCCCCTATGGGCTCTTACATAATTTCTATAACTAAAACTGTGCCAGCTAGCAATGTGACAGACTATTGCCATTCAAAGCAGTTTCTCTGATGGATCTACATACACCTTCATGCTTTTCTGCTTTTTACCTTTACAGGTACACTAATTGTGGATCCAAATATACTCTTTAATTCATTAGTGTTTCAGGCACAAACACTTTGAAATTCTAATATCTCTGCTCGTCTTGTTTTCAGGCTGCAGTTAGACTTCACTGCGACCACTCCAATCTCACAAATGACATTTTGTACTTTTGTAGTTCTAACCATGGGTTATAGAAATGAATGAGGTTGGTTAACATAGTGTTAACTCCTGAGTCAGTAGGAGTAACTCTAATAAAATTGTAAAAAACATAATTTTCGTTTTGATCAGCATATTTTATCAAGAGCTCTGAATTTTACAGTATGTTAAGGTGGGGTTTATATTTTTATTTTTCAGTGTGAAAACAGAAAAGTATGTCCCTAAGTAAATTATAGAAATGCTTTTAATCGAGCTATTGGAAATACACTGCTCAAAAAAATAAAGGGAACACTTAAACAACACAATATAACTCCAAGTAAATCAAACTTCTGTGAAATCAAACTGTCCACTTAGGAAGCAACACTGATTGACTATCAATTTCACATGCTGTTGTGCAAATGGAATAGACAACAGGTGGAAATTATTGACAATTAGCAAGACACACTCATTAAAGGAGTGGTTCTGCAGGTGGGGACCACAGACTACTTCTCAGTACCGATGCTTTCTGGCTGATGTTTTGGTCACTTTTGAATGTTGGTGGTGCTTTCACACTCATGGTGGCATGAGACAGACTCTACAACCCACACAAGTGGCTCAAGTAGTGCAGCTCATCCAGGATGGCACATCAATGCGAGCTGTGGCAAGAAGGTTTGCTGTGTCTGTCAGCGTAGTGTCCAGAGGCTGGAGGCGCTACAGGAGACATGCCAGTACACCAGGAGACGTAGAGGAGGCCGTAGGAGGGCAACAACCCAGCAGCAGGACCGCTATCTCCGACTTTGTGCAAGGAGGAACAGGAGGAGCACTGCCAGAGCCCTGCAAAATGACCTCCAGCATTTGTGGCCACAAATGTGCATGTGTCTGCACAAACGGTTACAAACCGACTCCATGAGGATGGTATGAGGGTAGGACGTCCACAGATGGGGGTTGTGCTCACAGCCCAACACCGTGCAGGACGCTTGACATTTGCCAGAGAACACCAGGATTGGCAAATTCACCACTGGCGCCCTGTGCTCTTCACAGATGAAAGCAAGTTCACACTGAGCACATGTGACAGACGTGACAGAGTCTGGAGATGCTGTGGAGAGCGATCTGCTGCCTGCAACATCCTTCAGCATGACCGGTTTGGCAGTGGGTCAGTAATGGTGTGGGGTGGCATTTCTTTGGAGGGCCGCACAGCCCTCCATGTGCTCGCGAGAGGTAGCCTGACTGCCATTAGGTACCGAGATGAGATCCTCAGACCCCTTGTGAGACTGGTGCGGTTCCTCCTAATGCAGGACAATGCTAGACCTCATGTGGCTAGAGTGTGTCAGCAGTTCCTGCAAGATGAAGGCATTGAAGCTATGGACTGGCCCGCCCTGACTCCCCAGACCTGAATCCAATTGAGCACATCTGGGACATCAAGTCTCACTCCATCCACCAATGTCACGTTGCACCACAGACTGTCCAGGAGTTGGCGGATGCTTTAGTCCAGGTCTGGGAGGTGATCCCTCAGGAGACCATCCGCCACCTCAACAGGAGCATGCCCAGGCATTGTAGGGAGGTCATACAGGCACGTGGAGGCCAGACACAACACTGAGCTTCATTTTGACTTGTTTTAAGGACATTACATCAAAGTTGGATCAGCCTGTAGTGTGTTTATCCACTTTAATTTTGTGTGTGACTTCAAATCCAGGCCTCCATTGGTTAATAAATTTGATTTCCATTGATGATTTTTGTGTGATTTTGTTGTCAGCACATTCAACTTTGTACAGAATAATGTATTCAATGAGAATATTTCATTCATTCAGATCTAGGATGTGTTATTTGAGTGTTCCCTTTATTTTTTTGAGCAGTGAACATTAATTTTAGTTAGCAGAACTGGCAATCAGATAGATTTTGATATGAACTGAAAGCCAATGATAAGTACTGCTGGGTAGCTATAGTAAATACAGAGTTGTGTCTTGATGTGGGTGAGGTTGACGTGTCAGCCTGCCAAAACATAGGACTGCTGACACAAACATATATTTTTATCATATGTTGCACAAATACAATACACAAAACACAATAACAACAGCAACTAAAGTGCACAACTAAAATTCTGTCCTATTTCACTCTTCAGAGTAAATTTGCTTTAAATTTGTAACAGGTTGTTCTTACCTCTAAAATTTGGACCATTTCATGATCAGAAAGTCTCTTTATGAGACAATCACATAAGTTATCTCAACCTTATACTTTAAATATGATTTGAAAATATACATTTACTTTTATTTTCTTATATTTAATTTCCACAAGAATTAATTAAGAAAAAATAATTAAGAAAACAATTAAGAAAAAGGTATGTTTACATTTCACTTTCATGTTTTAATATAAGGTAATAAAAAAAGGGGTAAACTTTTTTTGCTTATTGTGTTGTTCTTATTGTTCTTCAATCCAAGCCAATTCCAAACTAAATGAAGCATTCCTAACGTTTAAATGACAAAGATGGGATTTGATTACCTTTCCTTTGCCTATATTTATGGTTTGGTTTAAATGTAAAAGCTTTAATTATTTCTATGCATTGCTTCATTCTTTTGAAGCTAATACAGCCTTCAGCGATGTGCCAACCATGCACATATTATGCAAATGAATACCATAAATTTAGTTAAGAATGCACTAATATTTTCTGACATGCACAGAGTGACGATTTTTCAGATGTTCAGCTTGCTGCTACTTGGGTTATCCTAATGAATGGTATGTGTGGGACATGCACCAAGTGTGAAAACTACCAACCTACCTCGCTGCCTCTACTTCTAACGTTTGGTGTCACCCTGCGTAATCACGCTACCGTTGTTCTCTCACTACAAAGGTGCACAGCGCGGGGAGGGGGCTCTTATGAGCCGGATACCAATCGTTTGCCCACCTCTGTCTTGACTCAGTGGTTTGTTATATGAAGCATGTTAACTGCTTGCCAACCAAACACGGCACATCATCTCAATATATTGTGGTGTAGTTGACGTTCGGTTCGTGCGCCAGCAGCAGCGTCTCTGCGTGATTTGCGCTCCGTTTGCTACAGCAGGAACGCGCGGGTATTGCTGGCGACGCGCTCGTTCTCCCCGAGCCTGAGCAAAGCCTGTCTGCGCTCCCTTACAATACGAACCCAGGGTTTCTGGACCACTGTGGGTGCCGCGCTGCCAGTTTCGCTGCGCAAAAGACAAGCGCGGGCCGTCCGAATCGACTCGGGCCCGCTGTGTAAACTTCCTGCGCCAGGCACGCAGGGGAGTGTCAGTGCCTCTCCGGTGACAACTGGATGGCTTTTTTTTTACACCTTCCTTCTAAATAAGGAAGCGGGCTGTTAGGCATATGACCATCGTCCCAATTTGGACGCTACTGCCAGAGTGCCCCGTCGCATCAACTCCTCGCTCCAAAAAACGTCCCATAAGCGCAGTTTTATACACCGATTCCCAGCAGAGCGGCCACGAGAAGTGCTGGCTAAATCTACTTGCTGCCTTGCAACTTTTCTCTCTCTCTCTCTCTCTCTCTCTCTCTCTCTCTCTCTCTCTCTCTCTCTCTCTCTCTCTCTCTATCTCTGTCTCTCTGTCCCCTTGTAAGCCCCCCCCCCCCCCCCCCCCCCCCCCTCTTTACTTTCTCCTGCGGGTCACTGCTGAAGTCAGAGTGATGTCACAGATGGAGATGTTGGCGCTCGGCGCACTAGGTCTCCGGTGAAGAGGGGCGAAATAACTCTCCACGGCCGGCATTTAATGCGAGAGGCGCAGAGCTGCACAACATGCTCATCCCCGCTCTCAGCGCAAGCAGCACCAGCAGCAGCAGCAACAACAGCAGCAGCACTAGTTCCGCCGCGCTCTCTCCCATTCCGGGCTCCTGTTTCATGCTCCCAAGTCCGCTCTGCCTCGCTAAAATAAGCGCGTGCCGCCATGCCGAAGGGAGGAAAACAAGGAGAGTGGTATTTTTAGGGCCATTCATCGCGACCACGTGCCCTCAAGGTAAACTGGACGGCCGTTGCGCAAAGGTCGCCCGTCAGTATGGCCCGCGAGGCCGAGGCGCGCTGGCCGCCGACCGCGCTCCTTCTCCTGGGCTTCCTTGTTGGGCTCGCGGCGTCGGAGCTGGCGGCGGGCGCGACTAACGGGACTTCGCTGGAGAGGCGCTGGGAGAGCCTGTTCTCCCGCTCCGTGTTGGGGATCTCAGGCGAGAGAGCGGAGCTGAACTGGGAGAGTGACTATCTGCTGGGCATCAAAAGAGTGCGGAAGCTGTACTGCAACGTGGGCATCGGGTTTCACCTCCAGGTCCTGCCGGACGGCCGGATAAACGGTGCACATAATGAGAACCAGTACAGTGAGTTCCACGCAGAGAAAAAAAATGCAACGCAGTAGAATGACACACGGTCCTGCCCCTGTGTGGCAAGTAACGGCGACTCGAGCGCTTTGGTTTGCTATGCCTAGTATTCTTCACGTTTTAATACATTTGGGTAGAATGTATGTCATAAGCAAAGACAAACATATTAAAAAAGAAAGTAAGAAAGAAAGAAAAGCCCTGGATTCGTTAGTGCTAAATAACAGTCCTGGCTAAAGCATGACATGAATGCATGGACGGATATAGATGCCAACTTATTTTTACACCGACCCCTTCTGTGTCCCAAAAGAGGCTCGCCATGCCCGCCTGCGAGTACACTTTGAGAGAGATATTCGTTTGTGATATGAATATATTTTTGGGGAGGGGGTTGAACAAAGCCGTGCATTCCGAATCGCCACCTTACGAGGTTCCACCCACCGCTGCATGCCTTTGTTTCCTTTCACATTGATGCAGTGTCAGCCGGAGCCGGTTTATTCTGTATAACACGGTGTTCTGTTTGATTAGGTCTGATAGAGATTTCCACAGTGGAGCGAGGGGTGGTTAGTCTGTACGGCGTGAAAAGCGAGCTCTTTGTCGCAATGAACAGCAGGGGAAGGCTGTACGGAACGGTAGGTGTGCGCAACTGTGCTCCCATTCCAGCTTGCATCCTTTAAAGTCAAAGCCACTGATGTGCCTGACTGAAACTGGAGATGTTATTCAAGATCAACAGTGGCTTATTCGTGACTTGTTTTAATTGCCTGATAATAACAGAGCTTAGTAAGACCCTGAACAGAAAACAACACAACTGGACTACCGTGAATAATTTATGCATATATATATATATATATATATATATATATATATATATATATATATATATATATATATATATGGGGTGCTGCAGTTTTAAAGTGATGGGGTTGCATGCAGATGTTGACAGTGTGCAGCACACTGAGCAGCAGCTTCCATGCATGGATGCTGTCAAATATTTGGACAAGAAGAAGCCAGCAGCTGAAAAGGTTTATGGGCAGTTCATGAGCTATCAGCAATCACTCTGTGCTAATGCCATGTCAGAGTTAGGACAGGTCTACTAGGGTTTGAAGTGATCTCTGTTTGATCTCTGGGTAACATAATATACACTCACCGGCCACTTTTGCTAGTAAAAAGTTGTACCCCTTTTGCCTTCGGAACTGCCTCAATTCTTCGTGGCATACTTTCAACAAGGTGTTGAAAACATTCCTCAGAGATTCTGGTTGGTTATTTGAGTTACTGTTGCCTTTCTATCATCTGAAACCAGTCTGCCCATTCTCCTCTGACCTCTCACATCAACAAGGTATTTTTGTCCACACAACTGCCGCTCACTGGATATTTTCTCTTTTTTGGCCCGTTCTCTGTAAACCCTAGAGATGGTTGTACGTGAAAATCCCAGTAGATCAGCAGTTTCTGAAATACTCAGCCCAGCCCATCTGGCACCAACAACCATGCCACGTTCAAAATCGCTTAAATCACCGTTCTTCCCCCATTCTGATGCTCGGTTTGCACTTCAGTAAGTTGTCTTGACCACCTCTACATGCATAAATGCATTGAGTTGCGGCCTTGTGATTGGCTGATTAGCTATTTGTGTTAACAAGCAATTGAACAATTGAATTGTACCTAATAAAGTGGCCGGTGAGTGTATATGTGAGTTTCTACTACAATTCAGAGCAACAGAAAACAAAAGAAATCTCTGCTCCTAGGCTGGACAGTCAATCAGTTAAGGCAAGCCCCACTCCTATAATCTTTGTCCCACATCCAAATTTAAATTCGTACTCCAGCTTGTAACCAGAAACTGCATAAACCTCAAGCAACTTCCTTCAAAGACATCATCACATTTTCAGGAATATATGTACGTTGTGGACTGAAAAGGCAATTATGGATATTCCATTTTCCAGGCAGATGACGTGAACAACTGGTAAACCGCCACTATTTGAGCTAGGCCTTCTGTTAAAAAAAATGAGAGAAATAAACATCTCTGTGATAATGCTAATTTCTACTCACACCCTCATGGGATTTTTCTAATATGCTAGTGCTAAACTAACACAAATTCACAAACATTTTTTTGCAGTTGTAGATTAAATATGGACATTTGAAGCCTGTAAAAGGCATTCCATCTTTTATTTGAAGCATGTAAGACATACTAGCATATATTTGACTCTTTCAATAAAGAGTCCTGGCACAGAGTTGGCACTCCTTTCTACACGTCTGTAGACATCTGTATAACATCTGACTGAAAAGCACTGGTCAAACTACTACTTATATTCACAGACAGTAACATATTTAGGACATCCAGAAAGCCTATAGTGACACTTTTTCTCATAAAATGGGTCCCACCCATTGGAAACCAAAACATTGTTGGCTGATTCCAGTATCACTTCTTAAGTATGTTAGCAGTTAAAAAAACTCACTGGGCTATATCAACCTAGATTCCGCAGAGAAGGCAATCCTGATTGGATTATTTTAAATGCAAGAAGTATGCTTCTATTAAATAAAAATTATCTAAAATTACAGAATTTTTTACTTCATAGAAATCATTAGGGCATCTCTGAACGGCTAAGGCGTTGAAGCTTCCTGTCTAAAGTGAATCTTCTAATTCTAACTTGGCTTTTTGAAAGTCACAGGAAAAGATGGCCATGCAAACTAAATAATCTGCTGTTTTAAAAGTATTATTATTAAAAAATGCTTTTCTAGAGTATTATTATTAGCAATGCCTATGGAAGGGGAATGTAAAGGAGTGGATTCACACAATCTTTCCAATAATCCCAGCAGTGGATTCAAATAAAGTGCCATTGAATGTTTAAACTTGTATGTAACTGCTTTGCTAGCATGCCTTTATCTCCAGCTGTATTTTGCATCACATGTCTATGTTTCTGATGTCAGTTTTCTCTCTTTTCAGCGTACCTTTAAATCTGAGTGCAAGTTCAAGGAGACATTGTTGCCAAATAACTATAATGCCTATGAGTCTTCCGTTTACAAAGGATTCTACATTGCTCTCAGCAAACATGGCAGAGTGAAGAGAGGCAACAAAGCCAGCACCTCCATGACGGTCACTCACTTCCTCCCCCGAATATGAGCAAGACTAGCAGTAGCGCTCTCTCATTTTGCACATCTGGATGTTCTCTCACATGGGAAATTTGAAAACATAAATGTGTACCCACAGAAACTAAAGAAACTACAAGAATATCACTACAATAGTATTTATTCTGTCTTTATATATGTATATTTGGATAGCAAAACTTTTTTTGGTTAAACTTATATATTTGCCATTTTTGCTGCTTCTTCTTTTTTATATTATCGCTCCTGGAATTGGAGGCATTGCCAGTCTCCTCACCTTACTCGGGTGCTTACCGGGACGGGGAAACACTGGAATGGATGGCAGATGTCCTCTCCTTTATACAGCGAAGTGATATTTTTTATTACCTCAGAGCCCCCTGTATGGGTAAAAGGGATGCACGGAGCTACACAGAGAATGCGTGTTTATCCTTAAATATTTTTCTTCTTCTTTTTTTTTTTTCTGAGCCAACATAAGCTTGTTTTCTTTTTTTTGTCATAAGTTTCTATTTTTATTTTGTTTTGTTTATTTTTTTTTTTCTCTAGTTTTCTTGCCATAGAAACATGAGAGCACTTAAAGCAACGCGGATCCCTTTTTGCTGCATGATGGACTGAGGTGCCTTGGCATTCCTCCACGCTACCCCTTTAACATGCATTCTCCGAACGCCCCGGGGAGTCAGAAATAGGGCTGATATGTTAGCCAGGGCCCTGGAGGGACTCTCCCACAAGGGCCGCCCAAGGGTGGTGGGGGGTGGGGGTGTTGGTTGACGGCTGGGGTATCTCGACTTGATTTTTTTATTTTCTTTGATTAGAGAACATTCTGGCCAATCACGGTCTTGGTCTGAGCAGAGCACTAGCAATGATATTGGTAAAGCTAAAGGCAAGTCCAATTTTCTCTGCAGTTTACTGTCTTCTCTTAGCATCTCTAAAGTAGGTTAAAAAAATACGGTGAAACACAATCTTTTCCGGCTGAGCTTGCCCAAGAGTTGCTTCAGGCCTGGTGTAACTTCTACTTGTGCCCTCTAGTTTCAAATGTTTTTGCAACTAAAGAAAAGTTTTTTAAGACACATAAAAAAAAAATATATATATATATATATATATATATATATATATATATATATATATATATATATACACATATAGATATGTACAGGGAAACGTACACAGTTGCTTACTAAATATAATTATGTTTATGAATTGAAACACTGCTGGTAAATGCTTGTTTCTGGTATGGCTGAAGAGATGGAGCACTTGACATAGTAAAATAAGCTTTTTGCATAGTATATATGTGGGACTCTACTAAACCAATGAAAATGCTGTACATAATGACAACTTGCTGAAAAATGCTGGGAGTGAAGAGCTTCACTGTTTGCTGATAATCGCAAAACTAAACGTATTTAAGATTGCACAAAGAGGCCATCAATGCTGGTGTCTGCTATTTAGGGAGGGACTGGGATGTGCAGGACATATTTATTTATTCATGTTTGTGGGGTGTGGGTGTGAGTGAACGTGTGTCGTGGGGTGTGGTTTGTGGCAGAGCTCACCAGGGAAGCAGGAGTAAGTGCAAGATGGGCAGTGTTCTTGCTTCAAGACTAAGCCATTCTGCTGCAGCAGCACTGCAGTGGCACAGGGAACTGTCTAGAGGCCACTGCTGCTGGCAAATAAAATTACAGGGTTTGCCGGCGTAGCATTCAAATGGAAAGACGGTTGTGGGGTTTTCTTCGGATTTGGTACACGGGCCCTCATCTGCTTGAAGCTCAAGGCCACACACTTTCCCTGCCCAACCTTAGAGAAATATCTTTCTTTCTTTCAGGGGAATGCTATTTTGACCTAGAGGGAGACTTATGAGGCACTTCAGCCAGATTGTTTGCTCATTCTACTGCAAGTATGCGGCTCCTGCCTGGAGGGTTTGGGAGACAATGTGTTCCCAAATACCTGAGCATAGGCTCGGCTGTCTGTATCAGCCTCCTGCCCTGTTATTCCTGTAAAGTGCTGCTGTGGACAGAGACCTTGAGATTCCAGCAGTAACAGAGGGGTGTCCTGTCCGACCCATTTTTAGTTCACGGTCAGGGCTAAGCCCTAAAACCCTGACTCTGTGCACATGAGTTTCCCTTCTTTTCCCATCATTAATGTAGACTCATCTGCATTTGTCTGAGTGGTGACTTGTACTAAAGTCAGGGATGTTCACATGTTGCTTCCTGTGAATCCTGAGTTGAATCTCAAGTCACTTGGGTGTGAATGCGTATTGAGTGTCAAGTCTTTAGAAAAGAATTTAGTTTAGTCTTGTTATTTGTGGCAGGCATGCACTGTGCAAATTTAAATGCCAACTAAGCACATGTCAAGTTCAACAAAAATACTAACTCAAAAAAATAATAAGAAAAATCTTCAGTCTGAGGGTCACAACTGAAGTGCAACATGCAATGAAAGTAGTATTTAAAAAAAAGAGGCAAAACAACTTAAAACAGTTTTGGTTTAGGTTTTTGCCAGATTAGTTGACAACTTTAGGTAAATTAGCTATTGTGCTAGCTAGTACACTTTCTAACATTTTTCTGTAATGAAAGATTCATTATTTAAAGCCATGTCAAACCTGACACTGCTGTGAGCTACAGAATATTAGCATTGGAGTAATGACTGCACATGATCGTAGAAACCCTGACAGGCAAAGTTACACATATCATCATATCATATGTGGCAGCTGAAGTTTTGTATTCATTTGCCACATGTTGGTGCTTTCAATTTTTTTTTTTTTTTTTTTTTAGTTTGCATCTTCACAAAGCTTTAGTCTTAAATCAGAATTGAGTTAAGAGGTAGTCATGGGTCAAGACGTGAGTCAGTCAACATTCGACTTAAGTCTGAGTTGCTGACTTTGACCGAAGCTATTAAGCTGGGCTGAGTGTGAGGACACCATTATTTTGCAGGTGCAAGCACGGATGATAAAATGCCTGTGTGGCATGCTGTAGATTACCTGCTCATGGGTTATCTGTGCCCTTGACTCCCAATCCCTTCATTTTAACTTGTAGCTGATTGCAGTCTTGTCAGTATTCAAGTTTCTTGCCTGCATTTGTTTGTCCTATGGCCCATTGCACCTTCTGTCCAACAAAAGGAGGCCCATAGCCTTGATGCTGTACTTTCTGAATTTCTGTAACCCCTTGCCTTTTCTCATTCTGTGAAAAAGCACAGGGGATTTTCCACTGAACATACTTTTTAGTATATGTCTATGGTTAATCTGAGTCCAGAAAACCAGCTGTCAATATCAGTTAGCACACCCACTTTACCATTTAAGAAATTCATTTATTTTAACTTATATTTAACTTAAATGTTTGCCATGTTGTCACGTGATAATATTATGTAGCACAGTACTGTATCCCTCAGCCTCAAAAATTCTCCATTTTGTGTCTTATTTATGTTTTTGGTCTGCTGATGTTCTCTAATTAAAATACCCAGCATGCATTGCACAAATACATCCCAACCACTTGGAATGTCCCACAGAAAGAAAGAAATAGTGCAGCCTCTGACATAAAGGGTAGTAAATATGGATGTGATATTGGAACACCCAAATGTCTGCTCCTAAGCCATTGCAGTTGTCCAATGGTTTCTTCCACCTTCAAGACACATCATCAAAAGGGGATTTTCCCAGATTTTAAACTGTAAAATCTCAGTGTAGAGATTCCTGTGGTACCACTGTAGAAAGCAAGCTGGGACTTTTACAACAGATGTAGCAATGGTTACATTTTCAATTTTGGCCAGAGTGTCAAGCGTAAGAGCATTTTACCATCACTTGTAGGAATCACTTAATAATGACATGTGGAAAGAGAGGCAATACACCCTACCAAAGGGAGAAAATAGAAGGGAATGCTTGAAATCCTAAAGAATGTCACTTGGTATGAATCATACCTTCATACTAGACAAGGCCAATTGCATAGCTTGCCATCACTTCACCATTAACACTTCCACATGACCATAACATCTATGCTGTATTACAGTACACTGTAAATATAAAGTCACAAAAACTTGACAAAACCTTGTCAAGTTGCATGTTAAGTCTTTATCTTGCATAAGAAAACATATTATTATACCTTATTGACGTTCTTAGTAACTCCTTATATGACAACGTCTTTTCTGTGGATTTAGAGAACCTGAGAGAATGACAGATTTACACAGGAGCCATAGCTATCTTAGTCAGTGATGAATGGAACAAAGTGCATGAACGCCAGAGAACCTGAGCAATCCAAATCATTGATGTGTACGTCAAGCAGATTTATAGCAACAGCTGTAAAAATGTTTATTGGGCAGAGAATAAGAAAGCTGGTTTGCTGGTAGATGTGGCCCGTCAGCCTTGCGAGAATGTCTGCGCATGTCACTTGTCAATCCAATCCAATCCATAAGCATGGAGAAGGCTGAGAAATCTGCGGCACACCTGCCATTAGAATGTCATGTCAGTCATAGGATTTGGGATGTTGTCCTTTAGAGTGAGAACAGCACCCTTTTTTAAGGGTGTGGCTGAATTTGTTGCTAGTTAGCTTTATATAGAAACCCTTCTCCAGAAAACAGTTTATCAACTGTTTAATGGACCTGCTTTTTCATGCAAGTGATACAAATAAGATTCATTAACTTCAGATGCTTCTTTCTTTTGTAAACTGGGCCACTGCCTTCTAGTTAACATTTTAGCAGCAATTTCACTGCGATGAATCTGATGTCGGGTATCAGACATGGCTTCCCCAAATTCAGCAAGACTGTAGATGCCCAGAAAAGTACAGGACATGAAGATAAGGGGATCATTGATGACAAGCTAATAATGGACATTAATAAGTTTTTCAAACTACAATACTAGAAGTGCTATTTTACTGGAAGTGTTGTGGTTTGTATCTACATGTTGGCATGCTGGATGTTCTCTGGACTTTCAAACTGTGGAACCTGGGGGCCTGTGTGACCATTCAGAACGCTCTCTCTTTCTTTCTTTCCTCCCACCCCCTCCCTCCCTCATTTTTTCTCTCAGTTTTAAACCTTGGCACTGAAGGGCATGTTGGGCCCACCATTCTCCTTCTCACTGTTAACATATACCTCACCTCCTGCCTTAGTTATGATTTCTCACAAAGATTGTGAAGCAGTAGGAAACAGACGTCTAAAATCATTTGTTTCTGAAAACCAACAATGCTATGTGTGAAAGCAAATATATATATATATATATATATATATATATATATATATATATATATAAAGTGGTTTTCCTTTTATTTTTGTACGTATGTGCTGTGCACAGCAGTGTAACCATATTCCTGATAACAATTAAAGTTTGATTTTTTAAGACATGTCTTTTTCATTATTATCCTCTAGTGTTCAGAAATGATTTCTTCAATTTCATTATGTCTTCACACTGAGTGTAGCAATGCCCAACAATACCAGCTGATGGGAGAAATAATCAAATATAATATGGGGACAAAACCTTGTATGTACATTTTTGTTGGACTAAAATAAATAAATGGTTCAAAAAATGGTCCAAAAAAACTCTCACATTAATTTCCATTAAGGATTAAGAATGTTTTCCCTTCTACTGTAAAGTGACCAGAGGTTTTGTTCCAAACAAAAACCTTTTAGGTTTTAGGACTACTGTTAATATAAAAATAATAGTTGCTATGAAACTTGAGACTTGCTATGAGACTGAAGGGTAAAAAGCATTAGTTCAATAAACCTTCCAAATAGAGCTGCAGTGCTAATGACGTATTTTATTGAAATTAGTATCAATCAGTCAATCAAGCAATCAGTCAATCAATCAATATTTATTTCGACTCGGAGGTAAAAACCTTCATTTACAATGTAGCCAAGCAAATCACCTCTTTACCCAAACATCTGTTTAAACTGACATCTGTTTATGTTTTTCTAAAGATAACCACATCTACAGTAAACATTACTGTATCAGATATTTGAATGGCTGTTGTAACTGTTGCCCTGTGATGGCCTGACCCTGTGATGGCCCTGTGATTGCTTGTCCAGTATGTATCCTTTATCTTTTGTCTAATGACAGCTGGGATAACCTCCAGCACCTCCTCACAACCCAGAAGGATAAGCAGTTTAGTTGATGATGATGATGATGTGTGTGTGTGTGTGTGTGTGTGTGTGCACAGTGACAGTCAAGGCGCCAGGATGTTTGGAACAAATCAAATCAAATCAAATTTATTTGTATTGCACTTTTTACAACGGATGTTGTTACGAAGCAGCTTTACAGAATTTCAGAAAAGCGGAGGGTAACAGGAGTGTAAAAATGTACAAGTGACCGCGTGCGAACAGTGGGAGACGACAGCACCAGTGTCTAGCCTAGAAATAATAAAAGCGTGTACTAGTGTTTCTGCATCACGCAGGGATAGGGCATTTCTTATCTTGGCAATATTGCAAAGATGTAGAAAAGCTGTCCTAGTGATGCTGTCTATGTGTTTATCAAATGATAAATCTGAATCAATTATAACGCCAAGATTTTTTGCTGCTGAGCCAGGTGTAACTGGAAAGTCGGCGAGATTTAAGATTAAATCTGGTAATTTACTTCTTGCTAATTTTGGACCCAGAAGGAGAACCTCTGTTTTGTTAGTTACGTGACATCCAACATTTCACGTCTTTTACACAGTTCTCCATTTTCTTAAACTGTATTTGTCATCAGGCTTGGCTGATATGTACAGTTGAGTATTGTCTGCATAACAATGAAAGTTTACGCCATGGTTACTTATAACTGTGCCAAACGGTAACATGTATAGTGTAAATAATAATGGTCCTAAAATAGAGCCTTGTGGAATTCCAAATCTCACTTTTGAATAATTGGAAGATAAATTGTTTACCCTAACGAACTGATAATGTTCTCATAGGTAAGATCTGAACCATGATAGGGCTGTCCCTGTGACTCCAACCATGTTTTCTAACCTTTCTAAGAGAATATTGTGGTCTATTGTATCGAAAGCCGCGCTAAGGTCAAGTAGCACTAAGAGAGATATGTAGCCTTGATCAGAGGCAAGAAGAAGATCATTAGTTATCTTAACTAGAGCTGTCTCAGTGCTGTGGTGTGGCCTGAATCCAGATTGAATTTTTTCATATATATGGTTCTTGTGTAGATATGAAGTTGTTGGGCCACAGCTTTTTCTAAGATCTTTGATATAAAAGGTAAGTTAGAAACAGGCCTGTAATTAGACAAAACGGTGAAATCAAGATTTGGTTTCTTGATCAGGGGTTTGATAACTGCTAGTTTAAAGGCTTTGGGTACATGGCCCAGACTAAGGGACGAGTTTACTATAGTTGAAATAGGGTTTATAATAACTGGCAGTACTTCTTTGAGTAATTTTGATGGAATTGCATCAAGTATGCAGGTTGTGCAATTTGCAGAAGAGATAATCTTCTCTAGTTCTAGCTGTGGGAGTGGGTAAAATGTTTCCAGGCTCTTTTCTACAGCTGTGTTTTGTTCTATATCAGCCAAGTCAGATGACAGCCAAGCTGGATTTGATACTGTGGGTTGAATTTGTTGTCTAATATTTTCAATGTTATCATTGAAGAAGTCCATAAAAACTTCACTAGTGAGAGTTGCTGGGATTTCTGGTTCAGTACCTGACTGATTTTTTGTGATTTGCGAAATCACATTAAACAGTATTCTAGGATTATACTTATTATTCTCGATCAGCAAGGCCAGATATGCTGAGCGAGCTTCAGTGAGGGCATTTCTATACTCTATAAGGCCGTCCTTCCAAGCAGAGTGGAACACTTCCAGCTTGGTTTGACACCATTTCCGCTCTAATTTTCGAACTGTTTGTTTTAACGTCTGGGTTTTATCGTTGTACCACGGGGCAAGCTTTTTCTGCCTTATTCTTTTTATTTTACGTGGGGCCACATTTTGTAAAGTGGATTGTAAGGTATTTTCTAAATAATCGATTAGTAAATCTAGTTCCATTGGGTCTGATGGAGTGGAGACTGGGGTTGATAGGTCTAGGAAATTTTCTATAAATCGTAGGGCGGTAGAAGGTTTCATTGAGCGCTTTGTTGAATAACGAGGGGACGTATATATATATTATGGCTAAATCGTAGCCTATATGAAATTAGGTAATCGTCGGAGATTGCTGTGGTTTGCGGTAGGATATTAAGCTTGTCTATGTTAAGACCTAGTGTCAAAACTAAATCTAACATATGACTACAGTAGTGTGTAGGCCCTGTTACATTTTGGGTAAAACCAACAGAGTCTAGGATTGAGGTAAATGCCTTTTTTAGTGGGTCATCTACGTTCTCAAAGTGAATATTAAAATCTCCTACAATTAGTACTTTATCGTTGCACACAGCCAGGTTTGCAGCGAAGTTACTATACTCTTTTATAAATTCAGAGTATGGCCCTGGCGGCCTGTAAATGTTAAATAATGAAAATGCCTTCTTTTTTGTAATGTGAATAGAAAAGACCTCAAAGGAAGTAAAAGTGTTGCATTGTTTCTGACTGATATCAAGAGTATTTTGGTATATTATACAGACTCTACCTCCCTTGCCTGATATTCTTGGCCTATGTGTATAATTATAGCCTACAGGCATGGCTTCATTTAAAGCTAAATATTCATCTGGTCTAATCCACGTTTCAGTAAGACAAAAAAAGTCAAATTTATGATCGCTTATAATTTCATTTACGACGACTGCTTTAGAGTTTAGTGATCTTATATTAAGTAGTCCAAATTTTAGATCTAAAGTGTTAGTGCTATCATCAGAACATGGATATATGTTGATTAGGTTATTTAAACGGACTGATTGAGTTTTTCTATGATTAAATTTAGTTTTAATTCGGGGCAAAGACACAATCTCTATAAAGTTGAACCTGGGTAACGCCTCAAGGTGGATCGGTTTATCCTGTCTGTCTGCGGCCTGATCCCGGCTCTGAACTGTCAGCAGCTGTTTACACTACTCTGCCGACTAACTAAAAGACTATGTGCTATGCTGCACAAAAGTAAGGCAGCACCCTCCCGCGTGGGGTGGACACCATACCTACCTATAAGACCAGGCTTGCCCTCAAAACGCAACCAATTGTCTATAAAGCCCACTTGATTTTCGGAACACCACTTGGACATCCAGCAGTTTAATGCCGTAAGCCTGCTGTTGGCTTCAGTGCTGCACCGCCTTACTTACCTCAGACTGCCGCAGACGGATATCATTGGCCCCTGTGTGAAGAATGACTAGCCTCGAGTCTCCTATGACCAGAGTACTTTTAACAGGCTTCACAGTGGGTGCTTCACTGAGCGGGGCAAACCTGTTTGACACGCGAATCGGAGGAGCATGATGTTCCGGGGGGCTAGCTTTGGCCTCAGCGTTAGCATTAGCCTTAGCTTTCCGGCTAGAGAGCCCCGCTGTGAGGGCTCTAACGCCAGAGTCGAGGGCGTGCTAACTCTCCCTAGGGCACCCGGAGCTGCTAACGCTCCATCCGGCTGCCTATCCTTTAATAACCCCCGGATGCGCACCTCAAGCTGGTCCACTTTCTCTGCCAAACAGCTAACTAGCTGGCACTTAGCACTAACACAGCCACCATCGCTATCGCTAGAGGCGGAAAAGTGCATTGGACTAAACATGCCACACTCTGCGCAGACGAAACAACCAGCAGAAGCCATGATATTTTGGGTACTTACCGCTTTTTGTCAATTTAGAAGCTGATAGCACAAAAAACGTTGCCGCAGTGACATGCTCTCAGTCGCTCGTAGTGATCAAATGATTAAGATGCTATTAAGATAATTAACAAAAAAGAAAGTGAATACTCACTCTCACAAAAAATCACAAACATACAAAGTTAAAATAAAAAAATAATACTACTACAAGTACTACTGCTATGTACAAGTTCCTTTAATCACACTTACTACAGATTACTAACAAGTCTGAGTCATGACAGTTTTCTAAATCTCTTGTCTGTTAATTTTGAATTCAATGTTTTTAATAGAAAAAGGGTTTTGTCCCAAATAATTAATTACCTTGTACAAGCTTACACCCCTAAAAAGAGGGTTCTTCAAAGACAATGGTGGTGCTCACAACATGACCCATGATGACTCAAAGAATGCTTTTAATTTTTAAATGTTGTTTGCATGGGCAAATAATTCTTTTTGGTCATGGAAAACCTGTATATGGGTCTTTAGAGTCAAGTAACTTTTTTGTACTATGTAGAACATTTTCTATTAACAATGGGACCACTGAAGTGAACTGATATGGTTTAAGACATTAATAGTTATCCTAAACAACTCACTGTAAGCTAACTATTCTTCCGTATCTATACTGGTGTTGACCGACTCATAAGGTATGCTGGTCAACGCATTAACGTTTTTTACACAATGTATTCTGACAGATGTGCATAGTACTATACGATGCCAATGACGTCGCGGATAGAAAACTTCATGGAAGTAAAACTGCTGCACTGCACAAGCTCCCTCTGCTGGTCAACCTTAAGCGATAAAGCGCAGTGCTGCTCAGAGCTCTGACCACAGTCATGATCCAGCAATACGTTCAACTTTCTGCTTTCCAATCAGAGATGATTAGAAAATATTTCTCTTTTAAGTTAATTTCTGTTTTAGCACGTTCTTTTTTTATGTTTTCCGCGATGTTTCGGCGTAGTCTTTTTCACTGTGTAGTGCTGAAAACAAAATTCAGTGAAAATGTCTGTTACAAAACTCTCGAAGGGAAAGTTGTGGCGTGTGGGCACAATAAGAGTCATATTTGTGTTTGGTGGGCTGCTGCTCAACGCAATTATGGTTTGGCTCGTTCCGGCCAATTAAGTTCACTATAAACAGACCAAGGTGCGCGGAGAGAGCCGCCCCTCCGCTCTTCCGTTCCCTCGCAGCATCTCTCTTATGGGGGCGGGTGTTGCGTAAAGACTGTCAGCAAGCTGTGGCGCGGGGTGTATTTAAATAGCCGGACTTCACGTTTTACGAATCAGAGCGTCTTCAGCTCCTGCCTCTTTCTCTGCTGCACGGAGTTGACAGTTCCCGCCGCGCAGTCTGTGATCATGCGTCCACCTGCTCCGCACCTCAACCTGCGCTCGCTCTTCGCTCTGTGGCTTACAGCGCTGCAGGGATGCGGACCCGCGGCTGCTGCCCCCAACGCGTCTCCCCTGCAGAGCTCCAACTGGGGCAACCCGAGGAGATTCATTCACCTGCAGACCAGCACAGATCTCAGCAACTTCTACCTTGAAATAAGTCTGAATGGGCACGTGCGCAAAACGGCTCATCGGGGCTCATATAGTGAGTACGGACTTTAATGACTCCATACCGAATACTGTTCCCACCGATCCATATTTACATCCATATTTTTATTTTTGCACTGAGAATTTGGAGAACTTGCTTTGTCAGCCGTTTGCTGCACTTACTCCAGTTTTCTTTGCATCGTTTCAACAGGTGTGATTCTGCTGAAAGCCGAGAGCAGAGACCGTGTGGCGATATTTGGCGTGAAAAGTAGTCGATTCCTGTGCATGGACGCTGAGGGGAATCTCTTCACTTCGGTGAGAACTTTCGTGTCTCAAAACAAATTTCTATGACTTTATCTATGAAGCATTGAAGCATTGGCACCCTCAAAGGTATATCTCAGTACTTTTGGTCAGCGAGCATAACTGTACCATAATCCATTGAAATTATATTTCTTAAGTTGTATTGACTCCACGCACCCCGTCTCGTCTCCTGACTTTTTATTTTATTGTTATGAAAATGTGTGTAAATATACTTTTCCACTGGGAGAAACTTACATAAGGTTCACAGTTGGACCTTTAAACCACTGTTGTACCCTTTGATGGTACATTTGCATTGTTTGTACCTTGATAAATGGAAAATGTACCTGCACTGTACCTTTATTTCTAACAATGTATTGAACCATTTTTAAAAAGTTTTAAAGAACCTTAAAGAAACCTTAAAGAACCATATACCACAATGCAAAGAGTCTTTTAAGCACTCATAGATGTCTTTGGGTGTTCAAAATTCTACCTGTTAGATGGAGAACACGCTTACACAGGACATGTTTCTGCAAATTCTAATTTGAAATTTCTATGAATTTGCTGAGTTTAGATTATTGGAAAACAGTAAACTCTCTTTCTCTCTAATCTGGCTCCTTCTCCTCTTCCTCCCCTCGTCTTTCACTCAATTCTCTCTCCCTATTCTCTTTCTATTTTTCCTCCCTCTCTCTCTCTCTCTCTCTCTCTATATATATATATATATATATACATACTATTTCCTTCTCTCTTTTTCTTTCACTCATTTCTTTTCTTTCACTTCTCACTCTCTTTCTTTTCCCTCTTTTGCTCTCCCTCTCTTCCATTTCTCCATTTCTTTGCACTCTTCTCTTTCCCACTCTCTTCATTCTATTTATTGATCTTGCCTCTTTTTCTCTTCTTTCTCTTACTCTATACTCTCTTTTCTCTCTCTCGCCCTGTTTTTCCCTCTCCCATCTGTTTCTGCTCCCTCACTCACTCTTTCTCAGATGGCTTGCAACAGAGATGACTGTCTTTTCCACCACAAGCTTTTGGAAAACCATTGTGACGTTTACTATTCCACAAAGACCGGCATCCTGTTAAACCTGGATGGAGTGAAGCACAGGTACACGGCAAGTCAAAACCTTCCTCGCTCTTCGCTTTTCCTGTCGGAGAAGAACACAGTTCCACTGGAGCGCCTTAAACACAGAGAGAGGAAGAATCGCCAGGTTGACCCCTCCGATCCCCTCAAAGTATTCGGCATTGAGGAGGAGTCAGACTCTCACGCAGTGCAGGAAGAGGATGCTGAGCAGGAGCTGGAGCCTTTTGAGGATCGTAACACCTCCAGAGAAGCTCTGCTCTCGCCCTCTGATGTTGACCCATGGGACATAATCCATGCCAGAATCCCGGGCAGTCCCCGTATGTCAGGAGCTGTTGGCTGAGGTTATGATCAGACTAAAGCTGGTCTGGTAAAAATAGCACAGGTCCAAATTGTAACCAGTTACAGTTGGAATTGTAAAAACAGTATTTGAAGCATGGTGAGGCGATGAGGTGTTGATTTATGTCCCTTTACTTTTCTCTCTGAGTTTGCTGCTTTTGATGTCTTTTAACTCACATTTTAAAGCATCAAAGTCAGAATGTGTCTCAATCTTTTGAAATGGCTTGCTGTTGTGCCTTTATACAAAACCACTTCAACTGACCAAATTTGAGTATTTGTAAACTTTTCAAATGACTTTTATATCATGTTCTCTGGTAAAATACGAGTTAGTTAATTATTTATGTCCTAACTCTCATCCCAATCAGATGGTGCAGGACACCACCTGAGGAAAGGACTTGTGTACTAATACAAATATTTATTTATTTGATTTCATTCATTTGTTTTATTTATGGTATTTATGTGGATGCTTTCATGAAATACACTTGTGGAAAAGTTATACTCGTTTTACTTCCCATGCAAAATTAATAAAAACTTTTTTTCTGACATTCTTTATGTTCTAGTTCAACATCCAGATTCATTACCACTCCAGTGGATCACTAATCACCTAACCCAGTCTGTCTTGTCTTCACTCCCAAACAAAAATGTTTATAAAACGTAGGGAGGTTTAGATCCCAGCAGAATTTTAAAACACTCTTTGGGGATTGTTTAAAAAAAAAAAACGTTTTACCATGACATTAGATGTACACGACAATTACTACACTGTAAAACCTGACTCTTTAAGTCAACTCAAATGGTTTGAGGCAACCGATTGCTTTAAATGGTTTAAGTTAAATAACTCAAATCCTTTCACCACAAATAATTCTCTAAACTGAGTATGAACAAAACATGTTTCTCTTGTTGTATGCACTGATGTAAATTGAGTTAATTGAACTAACTCCATTCAAGTATTTTGGATTTATATGTGGGCCCTGCAACGGACTGCCAACTTGTCCAGGGTGTATAATGCTTTCCAGCCAGTGACTGCTGGGATAGGCTCCAGCATTCAACAATAGCCCCTTAATTTTACTTTGGGTCATCTTGCCAAAAAAAAAAAACAGTTTGGCCCAGAGTCCAAGGTTGTCTCTGTGATATTTCACTACCATGAAACTACATTCAGCAAGGGGGAAACTTGGTAATTCAGGTTTCTCATTGCTGATTTGCATTCAGTACCAAGCTTAAAACTCCAGAAAATAAATATACACCCAAGGGAAGGTAGGCTAGAGAGAATGACAACACAGAGACAGTAGGGGAAACAAGGTGGAAAGACACACCCAGTGTGCAATATATGTAATTATATACCAAGAGCCAATAGGAACGAAGTGGGTTTTACTCAAAAGGTTGCCTTGACCAAACATTTATCAAGCGAAGCTGAAAAGTAAATTACATTGTAATAAACTGATACAACTTAAAGATCCTGTTTGCCTGTCTAAAATGATCCAAAATGAAGTTACGAGAAAGTCATGAGAAGTCTGAATCATTTAAATGTACACATTTATGCTGTCTATCAGACAAATTCAATGACACAGAAATCCCAACAGCTCAAACACTGAATCAACTGATGTTTCAGCTACAAAATTTTAGAATATAACGTGCTTTGGTTGAGGCACCCATCTACTCCTAAAAGACATCAAGTCTATTTACTGTGCCTGGCATCTATCACTTTTAACACTTTTAATAGTTTTTTTTTCTTTTCACTTTTAGCTAATTATGAATAGACTAAAACCAGGACTAAGACACAGAGTAAACAGTCATTCATTATAAGTGTGCATACAGAAAAATCAACACAGGCACACTAGATTTTCAACAGTCTTTAAAAACAACATAATATTAACCTGTCTGCATTTGCCTGTATTGTCAAAAATTGTGAATATAACACATTTAAATTAAGTTACTCAAAATATGCTACAATCTCAACAGCTCATTTTTGAGTTCGTTTGAATTTTTCAGATTAAGCTATTCCAACTTTCTGTAGTATTTTAGTTGTGTTAACTGTTTCTTTAAGCTGTGCAGTTAGGTTTTACAATGTAAATGATTTTATTTTAAAGAAGAACAGTAATTGTTTTGAATTCAGCATAGTGTTTCTTTTGTAGGCTCTTTAGTGGCATCTAGTGGTGATTGCATGTAGCTGGAATAGAGAACGTTCAGAAAAAACAGGAAGTAGTATTCAGGAGCACATTTTCCTTCAGGAACTCATAGTGTGAGCAGCCCAGTGCTGCAATCCTCTTAATCCATTGCCTTGAAATCCACAAAAAGGCTTCATCTGTAAATGTAATGTAAAAGTAACACTGTTTATAGTTACATTAATAGTTTTATATTAATATTTCTTGGGTTGAGTGCAGAATTTATGTTAATGGTTAGTTTACTGTCAGCTACAACGTATTAGTGATGGGTGGTTAAAGCATTGGTGTTGGTTTAAATGATAATTCTTATTTATTTTCATCTTTCATTACCCATCCATCCATCCATCCATCCATTTTCTAAGCCGCTTCTCCGTCAGGGTCCCAGCACCAAAATACCTACCTTTAAGCACTCAAGTTGTTTTCTCAGTAATTGTGTATTTACAAATGTACAAGAGATATTAGTACTTACACAGGTACTTATCAGTTGTATTTTGTGTTCTTTTTTGCAGTTTTACAAATTACATATTGTGACGACCGGCAGTGAGACTCAGAGGCAGGAGACATGTTCTTTGCCAACAGTGCTCTTTATTTAGTTTACTACTCGTTTACTGCATTCAAACTGCACGGAGAGTGAAACCAAACGGCTCAAACTGGGGGAAACCGTGCCCAGGCCATCAGGCTAGCTGCACTCCTGCCAGAGGGTGAAGACGGCAACATTCACGAGGGTATCCAACCCCACGGACAGTCCGAAGACCAAGTCCGTGGGCGTGCGCAGCTCCCTTCCCAGCATTAGCTGTGCTGGCGTGAAACTCGTAGACTCCTGCACCGCCGCTCGGCACGACCACAGGACCAGCGGCAGATGCCGGTCCCAGTCGCGCTGGTGTTTGTCCGCAAGGATGGCCAACTGCGTGGCGAGCGTCTTGTTAAACCGCTCGACCAACCCATCGCTCTGAGGATGCAGGGGTGTGGTACGGGTCTTCCTTGACCCCAAGGTGTTGATAGACCTCGGCCATGACCTGCGACTCGAAGTTTCGCCCCTGGTCGGGGACCGCATAGGCCTCTGGCCACTTCGTGAAGAAGTCCATGGCTACTAGCACGTAGCGATTGCCAGCCTCGTTGTGTGGAAACGGTCCCAACACGTCCACAGCGACCCTTTCCATGGGCGCGCCGGACTGCAACGGTTGGAGGGGTGCTCGGGACTTCCCCGTGGGACCTTTCTTGGCTGTGCACGCGTCGCAGCAGTGCACAAATAGCTCCACGTCCGTCCAACAGCCCGGCCAGTAGAACTGCTGGCGGAGCTGTCTCAGTGTCTTATTGACCCCAAAGTGTCCCACCCCAACGGGTCCGTGCACCGCCTGGAGTACGCACCGCCTCAAGCTGCGCGGAACTAATAACTGCCACACGATTTTGTCAGGAACAGCGTCCTCCCAGCGCCGATACAGCAGCCCCTCGCGTTCACTTAGACTGTCCCAGGAGGACCGATATGCTTTTAGGTCCGGCCCGTGTGGCGTAACGTCTTTCCACTCCGGCCGGTGCCCCCCCCGTTTCCACTGTAAAACTTTACGGAGCACCGGATCCTCCCCCTGGGCCTTCTGCAACTCTGCCGCCCCCACGGCCGCTACCCGTTCTTCTACCTGCTCCGCCCTCTGCTCTAACCGCGTGCAGTAGCGGCATTCTACCTCTAGACAGGGACGGCGTGAAAGCGCGTCGGCGTTGCTATGTAACCGTCCCGCGTGATGTCGAATGACAAACTGAAACTCTTGGAGGGCAGTAATCCAACGAGCTACCTGTCCCTCTGGCTCTTTAAACTGCATCAGCCAGGTTAACGAAGCGTGGTCGGTACGCAGCACGAACGGGGCGCCATAAAGATAGTGTCTAAAGTGTCTCAGACCTGACACTACGGCAAGCAATTCTCGGCGGGTTATGCAGTAGTTACGCTGTTGTTTACTGAGAGCACGGCTATAATAAGCTATCACAGGCTCTTGACCCCCCTGAACCTGGGATAGCACCGCCCCGATACCGCACCCACTAGCATCAGTGTCCACAACAAACTGTCCACCCACCTGAGTGAGCGTTAACACAGGAGCCGCACACAACACGTCGTGGAGCTGCCGAAATGCCTTGTCCGCCCCGTCCGTCCACTGGAATGCTGTGCCTTTCTCCGTCAACCGGTGGAGGGGAGCTGCGATGTCCGCGAACCCCTGAATGAACCTCCGGTAGTAAGAGGCTAGCTCCAGGAAGCTCCGAAGCTCACTCACATCACACGGTGTAGGCCAGTGCCGGACGGACTGCACTTTTCCCGGATCGGTAGCCACTCCTTCTCCACTGACAACATGGCCCAGGAACTGCACCTTCTGCTGGAGGAGGAGGCATTTCTTGGGATGCAGCCGGAGGTTGGCGGCTTTGATGGCGCCGATCACTTGTTCCAGGCAAGCTAGGGCCTCGCCAAAGGTCGGTGCGTGAGCGAGCAGATAGTCCAGGTACAGGATACACCGTTCTTTAGGAATGCCCGCCAGGACTCGCTCCATCAGGCGCTCGAAGGTGGCGGGGGCGTTCCGGAGCCCGAATGCCATCACCCGGAACTGCCATAGCCCCGCCCCCAGGGTGAATGTGGTCTTCTCCCTAGCCTCTGGCGCCATCTCCACTTGTCAGTACCCACACCGCAAGTCCAGCGAGCTGAACCACGACGACCCTGCCACCTTATCAAGGGCATCGTCGATGCGAGGCAGTGGGTATGAGTCCGCTTTGGTGGCCGCATTGAGGCAGCGATAGTCGACACAGAAATGCCAACTGCCGTCTTTCTTTTTCACCAGCACCACAGGGGCTGCCCATGGGCTATTGGATGGCTCGATGACTCCGCTCTCGGCCATTTCTTTCAGTTTCTGCTCAGCTGCTTGCTGCTTTGCGATGGGGAGCTTTGCACACGTAGTCAAATGGGTGCAGTGGAGCCCGTGTCGATCTGGTGCTGCACAAGACTTGTCCGGGTGCAATCCTCCTCCCGGGCCGCGAACGCATCCAGGTACGCCTGCAACAGTGCCCACAGCCGCTGGCTTTGCTCCTCCGTGAGCCCCTCGCTGCTGCGGCGCCACAGTTCCCTCACCGCCTCTGGCGTGCTCTGGCTGGGGATCTTTTCGGGGAGCAGGGTTACACCCTCCCCTTCAGGCTGCGTCTGATCGGGCCCGGCTGGCCCAGCAGTAGGAAGCGCCGCCAGCAGAATGCGCTTCCTCCCCAGTATTAGCGCCGCAGCGGGGATGTCAAGGACCGCGCCCAAGGCCTTGAGAAAGTCCAGCCCGAGTATGCACGCATCGCGGATGGGAGCGAGGCAGAACTCATGCTGCAGGGTTCTCTTGGCTAGCCCCATGCACAGTCTTTTCTTCCCTCCCATCTTAATTCTTTCCCCGGTTAATGACCTCAGCATGGTGTCGGTGGGGTCCCATGCCACAGCGGCGTTCTTTCGGAGCAGGCACAGCGCACCCAGCTGGATGATTGACATGGTAGAGCCGGTATCCACCAGGGCTGTGACAGGCACGCCCTGTACGGTGCACTTGAGCCAGAGTCCGTGCCATGTGCCCAGCCTCCCCACCACCAGTTCTCGCTCGAGGGTGTTGGCTTTCAGGGGCACCCCATCCCTCACTGGGGGGCCCTGAACTCATTTCCCGCCGGCTCTGGGGCGTGACACTGGCTGGCCTTGGTCTCTTACAGCGACAGCATCAGATGAGGCTTCCACCCGTGGCTCTTGCTGGACCTAGCGCTGGGTGGGCTTGGCACGTCATTGGCTCGTCCTCCTCCTCTACGTCGACTTGGTAGCAGGCGGCAGGCCTTACGTCCTTCAGGATGAGCTCCGCTCTCTCTGCTTCCTCCACTGCTTGGCTGAGTGAGGTGACTTTGCTCAGCCTGACGTGCCGCTGCAGGCTACCGGGTGCTAGCGCATTGAAAAATGCGTCTAACGCAAGCTCGTCCCACACGCTGGCTGAGAAATCGGGGTAGGCTTGTCTCACCAGCGTGTGAAGCTCGACCGCGAGGACACCCAGTCTTTCTCCCTTTCCGCGCCAAGACCTGGACCGCGGGGACCCTCCCAAAGCGCTGATGGAGGGTCGCTTTGAGGAAGGTCCACCAGAGCTTGCAGCGCTTTGCCCTCCAGCGCCAAGCATAACCTGGCAGCAATCGTCACCCAGGACCACCCGTAGTGTCTTGCCACCACTCCCAGCTGTGCTTCATACAGCTCCCATGCAGCCTCTCCGTTGTAACGGGGTAGCTGGATACTCGCTGCCGTCGAAGCGAGGGGGGCGTGGCTCTGCCTGTGCCGTTCGCCGTCCTCCAGCCTCCTCTCGACGCCACCGTCCAACCGCCGACGGTGGCGCTCGTCGCTAACCAGCCGGGCTCGTGGCTAGCTAGCCCCATTGGGCAAGGCTGCGCCACCGTATCGCCCGGCACCCACTTCTAGCCGCTCTCTCGCTGGAACTCTTCCGCGCCCAGCTTGAGAATTCATTGCTCCAGTCGGTCTATCTCGGCCTCCAGATCCCACTTCTGACACCATTGTGACGACTGGCGGCGAGACTCAGAGGCAGGAGACATGTTCTTTGCCAACAGTGCTCTTTATTTAGTTTACTACTTGCTTACTGCATTCAAACTGCACGGAGAGTGAAACCAGACTGCTCAAACTGGGGGAAACCGTGCCCAGGCCATCAGGCTAGCTGCACTCCTGCCAGAGGGTGAAGACGGCAACAGCCACATTTGCATGGCCCCTCCTACTCTGACTGGAGGGCCGCAACGCGGCCAATCCAGGAAAACCCCGTGCTTGCCACAATATTTTCCTACATTAAATCCTGCCAAACACAAAAACTTGTCTGTTCTGTAGAGGATGTATTGCTGGAGAATATATTGTTAAGCTAGCTGCATAGCTGAAAATAGGTTGCTGCAAGAACTTTTAGTGTGGACAGCATAGTAATGTTGGGCAATTTTTAGTGTCAGGATATGCTGCATTATGCTAGACTTTTGGAAAAAAGCACTTTTCATTTGCAAAACTAGGGATGTGTCACGATCGGCCACTCCCAGTCCTGTCCATGTGCTCGTGTTGTGTTTACTTGATTGTTTCCACCTGTTTTCCGCCTGTCCCTCGTCATCCCTGTGATATATATAAGCCACGTGTTTGGCCTGGTCTGTGCTGGTCTATGTTGTATGTGTTGTGTGCCTGTGCTGTTTGGTTTATGCTTGATGTATGGTTTGAACTGTTTTGTTTGGTGTTTCTTCCAGCCTCCGTAGTCTGTTCATCCTGTGTTCATTTCTCATTATGTCTGTCCCTCCTTATATCCGTGTTGGCTTCCAGAACCTGGACTGTTTTGACCATGAATAAATCTTGCTTTTCTCAGCACATGTGTCCGCCTCCTCATCGCTCCACTTTACAGGATGCATCAATGTCGATACCGGTATCGGCCCAGTACTGTGCTCATTTCCTCATACTTATGTAACACTAAAAATACTCCCAAACCAACATCAGATACTATCTGATATTACCTGATACATAAGCCTATTGTATGCTGCTGTGCTAGTGAACAAACAACTCAAGCGGGAAGCAAACAAGGATGTGTTTGCACCATGGCGGTTCAACGCCATGTCATGTCCCTTTAAACCACCAGGGCATATTGCCACCAGGCATACTGTGTGTGATTTTAGCCTGTTTTAAACACTGACAAACACAAGCACATCTACTTCCCCATGGAGACAACAAGGCTAACAAAACAGAAGCAAAATAGTTAACACATGCTCCATATATGCCTTTATAACTCTGTTTGACTGCATAGAATTGAGAGGTATATATGTTAATACTGTGATTTTTTTCTAAATTATTGTTTTAAGTATTTACCTTTTTGATTTCTGTTTTTTTTTTCTTACCCGATTTTTTGTCCTCAATTGAGTCGTTTCCAATTCCACCTGCTAGGGACTCCCCCAGTCACACACACGATGCTACCAACACTAGGAGGGTGAAGGCTAGCACAGGCTTCCTGTAAAATCAGCTTCTTTTCGAACTGCCGCTCATGCAACGTCACAGGACAGCCGAACGTGCTCAGAGGAAAGCGCGAACCGCCAGATCTTTTACATCAGCTAACAGACGCCTACGCTGACTAGCATTGCTTTGAGTGATGGGAGGAGTAGGGAGGCCATCGTACCCATACGGAGAGAGCGAGGCCATTTGTGCTCTCTTGGACTCCCGGCTACAGATGGCTGTAGCATCACCAGGTATTGAACTCGCAATCTCCTAACGATAAGGCCAACGCTTAGACCGTTGCGCCACTCGGGAGCCTCACCTTTTTGATTTCTAAATTCTATTGCCTGTAGAACATTTTTTAAAGACATGAGCATAAAAATCACTGGTTAATGTGCTGCAGAAACCTAAAGCAATGCGCAACTATACTGTTATCTGATTTATATTATTCTTTTGTGTGATGTGTGCTTGTATACAGCTTTTGGATCGGATGCACGGATTCCGAATAGCAGCCGAAAATCTGGGAATTTTTGTCCTATTGAAAATGAATGGGGAGACTGTTGGCAGCTTGCCAGACATGATGTCACAATGGCCCCCTCTCTCACACAACACAGACAAACTAACGCAGGGAGCTCAATGTCTCACCTGCTCCCAGCCTATCTCTCTGTGTAATGGATGCTTTTTCTCCTATATTACTCAGGGACTGGCATATCAAGCACTCGCAGACACACTGGAATCTCTTTGCCCATGTTTTATTCTGGAAAACAAAGAGAATTTGAAAGAGAAGAGCTAGCCCAGCTAAGGTCCACATGGAAAAACAAACAGTAAAAACACCTATAAAGTCTTCCATACAAACCATAACTGTGCATTTCCTGCAAAAATAACCGCTAGGTTTCATAAGAGTTTGGTAGCTCAAGAGAAACAAAATGCTGCAATCTGCAGTTCGCCACACACCAGTAGAGTGCTCCAAAACACCACCACATACCGAAACAAATGCTTAATACTGTGAAATTCATATGAAATACAATGTCTATTCTCTCTCTGTTACACCCACCCCCACTGGATTTCACTGAATTTAAGCATCTATGTAACAGCGTTAATACTGTGTCAAAATATCTGGTATAACAATACATTTCCACACAAAAAAAAACAAAACCAAACAAAAAAAAACAAAACACAGCCAACACAGAGGTATCCCATAGGGATTAAGTGGCAAGAGAGTGGCGCCTAACTCTCAAAACAACCAATGGCAGTAGGATGCCCATATACATCCCACAAGATCTACACTCACATACAAGCAACTTCACAAGGAAACTAAATTAACCTTATATCACACACAGTATAGGAAGCCCTTCCAGTGTTTTCCAGGAATTAATTGAACATTGGAACATTAGAAGGTTAGAAACATCAACTCGTCAGAGCCAGGATTTAAACCTGGTGAAAAAAACTTTACTACGCCTTAAGAGTTTGACGCATTGACCTATAGTCTGAAGATTGTGTCGTGCTTCACGAATAAGACCCTGGCCTGACATGGTGAAAATCAATCGGTTTACAGGTCTAACAGTACGACCAAGACGAGTCCTAACCCACAAAGATGACCTAGAAATAGCTGGCTCGCCCGAATTGTCAGGTGTTTGTGCGTCAGCAAACTGTGTGTGTGGTTGGTCGTTATGAGCTCAAACAAATGAAGCAGCTGTAGACACAGTCGAACCTGCACTGTCAGCATCAACAGCATGTCTTAGACTATCAGGTAGGTTTGTAGGCTCTTCACAGGACAATCCAATCTCCAAAATTTGTGATGAAGGACCATTTGAAATTCCTGTATGAGCTGGATCACCATTAGACTGGGAGTCTGTTTCCGGTAACCTCTTTACCCAATCAAGGGTTCTCTCTCCAGAGTCTGGCCTCAACATAGAACAAGAAGCACATTCCTCCTGTAGGTTAGCATCTGCATCCCCACAAGTGATAGAATGCTGCTTGTCAGACATCGCGCCCACAGATGCACCACCACTAACCTCTGAACCAAAACAAGCGCCAGTGTCCTCAGGTTCTTGCATGCCAGTAGGTGTACCTACTCCCTCTGACTGGGAAGCCAATAGCTCGTCACTGCAAGAATCTGGCAGCGTTGAAATTGGGTCTGATACTGCACTCTCCTCCTCTAAAGGCGAAAAATTTACCAGCATGAGCAAATTATGGTGGATGACTTTCTCTTGACCCGTAACAGTATTCTGAATCGTGTAAGTGTGCGTGTTTGGATTTTGCTTAACCACTGTGTAGACAGTCGATTCCCACTTGTCAGCCACTTTCTGCTGGCCTCTTCCAGACTTGTTTGCAAGAAGCACCCAATCACCAACAGTGATGGTAAGCCCCTTCACCCTCCTGTCATACAGTGCTTTATGCCTGCTCTGTTCTTGCTTGGCATGTTCTTGTGCAATGACCAGTGCACATCTAAGGTCTTTAATGAGAGACTCTACATACTTGTCATAGCTGATCACAGTGGGATCTTGTAACACTGAGCTGAAGAGAATGTCCACCGGGATACGAGGAACCCTACTGAACATTTAAAATAATCTAGCATAGTGTGTTGTCTCGTGAATGGTGCAGTTGTACAGGAATGTCAGTGTCTGTAGATGTCTAGGCCAGTCTTTTTTTGCAACAGGTGACAAAGCACGAATCATATTGCCCAGGGTTCTATTAAAACGTTCAACAGCCCTATTCCCCATGGGATGATGGGGTGTAGTGTGTGACTTCTTAACACCAGAAATCCTTAGCAGCTCGCTAACCAGTTGGCTCTCAAAACTAGGACCCTGGTCACTGTGAATTCTTTCTGGGAAGCCAAAAACACAGAAATATCTATCCCAAAGAACTCTTGCAACTTGTTTGGCAGACTGGTCTCTACATGAAAATGCCTGTGCCAGTCTCGTGAAGTGGTCAGTGACCACTAAGACATCAACAGATTTGTTGGTTGAGTCTTCAGCCGACCAGAAGTCTATACAAACCAACTCCAGTGGTCTACTCGTTGTGATGCTTTCTAAGGGAGCTCTACTCTGAGAGCGACTGAGAGCGCGTCACTGCGGTAAAGTTTGCTGTACTATCAGCATTTAAATCAACAAGAAGCGGTAAGTGGCTAAATATCATGGCTTCTGCTGGTTGCTTTGTCTGCGCAGAGTGTGGCATGTTTAGCTTAACGCCCTTTTCCGCCTCTAGTGATAGCGATAGCGTTTGTACTAAGTGCCAGCTAGTTAGCTGTTTGGTGGAGAAGGTCGACCAGTTAGAAGTGCGTATCCAGGGATTATTAAGGGATAGGCAGCCAGAGGCAGCGTTAGCAGCCCCCGGTACCCTAGGGAGAGTTAGCACCCCCTCGATTCCGGCGTCAGAGCCCTCACAGCGGGGCGAATGGGTGACGACTCGGCGGTCTAGCCGGAAAGCTAAGGCTAATACTAACGCTGAGGCCAAAGCTAGCCCACCGGAACACCACGCTCCTCCCATTCGCATGTCAAACAGGTTTGCCCCGCTCAGTGAAGCACCCACTGTGAAGCCTGTTAAAAGCACTCTGGTCATAGGAGACTCGATTGTTTGACACGTGAAGTTAGCTACTCCGTTAGGGGCGCCAGCAGTTACAGTTAAATGTTTATCGCGAGCCAGAGTGCAGGACATTAGTGGCAACCTGAGATTAGCTGATAAGAGATATTCGAGGATAGTTATTCATGTAGGGGCCAATGATATCCGTCTGCGGCAGTCAGCGATAACTAAGGCTAATATTAGAGAGGTGATTAAACAGGCCCAGACGATGTCTGATGCTGTAATCTGCTCTGGCCCCATCCCAAAGTGGTGCGGCGCTGAGGCCTACAGCAGGCTTACGGCGTTAAACTGCTGGATGTCCAAGTGGTGTTCCGAAAATCAAGTGGGCTTTATAGATAATTGGTTACGATTTGAGGGCAAGCCTGGTCTTATAGGTAGGGATGGTGTCCACCCCAAGCGGGAGGGTGCTGCCTTACTTTCGTGCAGCATAGCACATAGTCTTTTAGTTAGTCGGCAGAGTAGTGTAAACCGCTGCTGACAATCCAGAGCCGGGACCAGGCCGCAGACAGACAGGCTAAACCGACCGTCTGCGATCCGCCTTGAGGCGTCACCCAAGATTAACCTTATTGAGACTGTGTCTTTGCCCCGAATTAAAACTAAATTTAATCACAGAAAAACTCAATCAGTCCGCTTAAATAACCTTATCAACATATATCCTTGTTCTGATGATAGCACTAACACCTTAGATCTAAAACTTGGACTACTTAATATAAGATCATTAAACTCTAAAGCAGTCGTCGTAAATGAAATTATAAGCGATCATAAATTTGACTTTTTTTGTCTTACTGAAACGGGTTAGACCAGATGAATATTTTGCTTTAAATGAAGCCACGCCTGTAGGCTATAATTATGCACATAGGCCAAGATTATCAGGCAAGGGAGGTGGAGTATGTGTAATCTACCAAAATACTCTCGATATTAGTCAGAAACAATGCAACACTTTTACTTCCTTTGAGGTCCTCTCTATTCATGTCACAAATCCGGTCACAAAAAAGAAGGCGTTCTCATTATTTAACATTTACAGGCCACCAGGGCCATACTCTGAATTTATAAAAGAATTTAGTGACTTCGCTGCAAACCTGGCTGTGTGCAACAATAAAGTAATAATTGTAGGAGATTTTTATATTCACTTTGAGAAGGTAGATGACCCATTTAAAAGGGCATTTACCTCAATCCTAGACTCTGTTGGTTTTACCCAAAATGTAACAGGGCCGACACACTACTGTAGTCATACGTTAGATTTAGTTTTGACACTAGGTCTTAACATAGACAAGCTTAATATCCTACCGCAAACCACAGCGATCTCCGACCATTACTTAATTTCATATGAGCTACGATTTAGCCATAATATATATACATCCCCTCGTTATTTAACAAAGCGCACAATAAAACCTTCTACCACCCTACAATTTATAGAAAATCAAATCCCAGAATTATCAACCCCAGTCTCCACTCCATCAGATCCAATAGAACTAGATTTACTAACCGATTATTTAGAAAATACCTTACGATCCACTTTAGAAAATGTGGCCCCACTTAAAATAAAAAGAATAAGGCAGAAAAAGCTCACCCCATGGTACAACGATAAAACCCGGACCTTAAAACAAACAGCTCAGAAATTAGAGCGGAAATGGCGTCATACCAAACTAGAAGTGTTCCACACTGCCTGGAAGGACAGCCTTATAGAGTATAGAAATGCTCTCACAGAAGCCCTCGCTGATCGAGAATAATAAGTATAATTAAAGAGTTCTGTTTAATGTGATTTCCCAAATCACACAAAATCAGGCAGGTAATGAACCAGAAATACCAGCAACTCTCACCAGTGAAGTTTTTATGGACTTTTTTAATAATAAAATTGATAATATTAGACAACAAATTCAACCCACAGTATCAAATTCAAATCCAGCTTGGCTGTCATCTGACTTGGCTGATATAGAACAAAACACAGCTGTAGAAAAGAGTCTGGAAACCTTTTACCCCCTCCCACAGCTAGAGCTAGAGAAGATTATCTCTTCTACAAATTGCACAACCTGCACATGAAAATTACTCAAAGAAGTACTGCCAGTTATTATAAACCCTCTCTCAACTATTGTAAACTCGTCCCTTAGTCTGGGCCTTGTTCCCAAAGCATTTAAACTAGCAGTTATCAAACCTCTGATCAAGAAACCAAATCTTGATGTCACCGTTTTGTCTAATTACAGGCCTGTTTCTAACGAAAAATCTGTGGCCCAACAACTTAGTTCATATCTACACAAGAACCATTTATATGAAAAATTTCAGTCTGGATTCAGGCCACACCACAGCACTGAGACGGCTCTAGTTAAGATAACTAATGATCTTCTTCTTGCCTCTGATCAAGGCTACATATCTCTCTTAGTGCTACTTGACCTTAGCGTGGCTTTTGATACAATAGACCACAATATTCTCCTAGAAAGGTTAGAAAACATGGTTGGAGTCACAGGGACAGCCCTATCATGGTTCAGATCTTACCTATCAGAACGTTATCAGTTTGTTAGGGTAAACAATTTATCTTCCAATTATTCAAAAGTGAGATTTGGAATTCCGCAGGGGTCTATATTAGGACCATTACTATTTACACTATACATGTTACCGTTAGGCACAGTTATAAGTAACCATGGTGTAAACTTTTATTGTTATGCAGACGATACTCAACTGTACATATCAGCCAAACCCGATGACCAATACAGCTTAAAGAAAATGGAGGACTGTGTAAAAGACGTGAAGACTGGATGTCACGCAACTTCCTCCTATTAAACAGTAACAAAACAGAGGTTCTCCTTCTGGGTCCAAAATTAGCAAGAAGTAAATTACCAGATTTAATCTTAAATCTCGCCGACTTTCCAGCCACATCTGGATCAGCAGCAAAAAATCTTGGCGTTATAAT
The DNA here is from genome assembly GCF_015220715.1 of Pygocentrus nattereri. Taxonomy (NCBI): domain Eukaryota; kingdom Metazoa; phylum Chordata; class Actinopteri; order Characiformes; family Serrasalmidae; genus Pygocentrus; species Pygocentrus nattereri. The sequence continues at coordinate 29,666,092 of NC_051211.1, forward strand.
AGATTCAGATTTATCATTCGATCAACACATAGGCAGCATCACTAGGACAGCTTTTCTACATCTTCGCAACATGGCCAAGATCAGAAATGCCCTGTCCCTGCGTGATGCAGAAACACTAGTACATGCCTTTATTACGTCTAGGCTCGACTACTGTAATGCGCTACTGTCAGGATGCACGAGCAGGAATTTAAACAAACTCCAACTAGTCCAAAACGCCGCAGCCAGGGTCCTCACTAAAACTAGAAAATTTGAGCATATTAGTCCAGTGCTGTCATCACTTCATTGGCTACCTATTAAATTCTGTATTGATTATAAAATCCTTTTATTGACTTATAAAGCCCTACATGGTCTTGCTCCTGAATACCTGCAAGACCCTATTTCTCATTATGAGCCATCACGACCACTCAGATCACAGAGTGCTGGCTTATTAATAGTCCCCAGAATTCAGAAGGTTTCAGCTGGGGGAAGAGCTTTTTCTTATAAAGCCCCCAAACTCTGGAATGACCTTCCAGAAACTGTTCGGGACTCAATCTTTAAGACTAGGCTGAAAACTCACTTGTTCAGTTTAGCTTTTGGTAGCTAATGTTCCCCCTTAGATAAAGGCAGCAGATCCAGGGGTCCATGGACACAGGGAATTATAGTAAACTGAGACGCTGGTGCTGTCGTCCCGCTGCTCGCACGTGGTCACTCAAGTTTGGACGGTGGAGCGGAGGGATGCCAAACTGTTTCAGAGTGCTGCCATGTCTGTGTGTCCTTCTGGTTCTCTCCTTTTAGTTAAGCTGTCATAGTCAGATCTGCCGGAGTCGTTAGCCACGCTCTGTAAATGTTTACATTCCCTGTTTATGTACAAACGGATAGAACAAAACTAATTCCATTTACCTGCTTTCTTTCCGAGTATACAACCACCCATATGTCCGGCTGGACACTGAAGGACGACTGACTGCCGAGCCCTCCTGCTACCCACTTCAGACCAGCTGCCCACGCCCCAACCACCTACCTTGGATGAGCTGCCCACCCTACGCTAAAGTTCTCATAGACTCCTAGTTATTCCTAATACCAATATTACTGCTGTTAATATTAGTAATATAATCACTTGTAGGTAGTTTGACCAGAGGAGGATGGGTCCCCCCTGGTGAGCCTGTTTCCTCCCAAGCTTTCTTCCTCAGTTCTGAGGGAGTTTTTCCTTGCCACTGTTGCCCCTGGCTTGCACACTGGGGGGTTTCTGTACATTCTTACAGTTCTCTTGAAACTTTTTCTTTTCTGAAATTCTGTAAAGCTGCTTTGTGACAACATCCATTGTAAAAAGCGCTATACAAATAAATTTGATTTGATTTGATTTACCCTCAGGCTCTACAGTCTTACTAACTATGCAGCGTCGGCAATGACGTACATGTTCCCTCACATCCCTATCAAGGGTCAGCCAAAAGAAAAGCATCCCGAACTGAAGCGCTGGATACCTCCCTGACTTCAGACAATAGAGTCTCATACATTTCCTATACAGGGGATAACCCTGCCCCACACCAGATACTCACGCCCGGGCTCCAAACACACAGCCGAATTACATCTAACTGTTCCAACTTTATCAGGTAAAGTGTCCCCTCTCCAACGGTTAACACCTGCAAGCATGGACAGAAACTGTTCCGACTCAGAAGTGGCTACAGCTGGGGTCAAGATGGCTCTCCAAAAAGTCTCACACTGTTTGGACTGACGAAGTACATACTTAATGATTTTGGTACCAACTATCGACTCATCATGCTGTCCGGGGACCACCAAGGTAGGCACTAGCATTTTGAAGCCATAGACTTCCATTACCAAGTCAAGAACTGAAGTAGGTTTGACCTGCCGTCCTCCACAACCTACAAGCACAACATCCATTGTAAGCTTACAGTGTTCATCAATCACACCAGCATCTTTCAGCTTCACTAATAGTGCACGCCATCGATCCACTGTCCAACATGGCACGTAATGTCACCACATCTCCAACATGGCACGTAATGTCACCACATCACAACTTTCACAGGTGTGTAGAACAGGCTATCACTTGCACCGATTTTCTGAATGTTTTGGTAGACAACAACATTAACTCCATTATGATGGCTTTTGACTGACTCATATATTCTCTCGGAAACTGACTGCTCGATGGCTTGGGAGTTGCAAACATGACCCATACTGCCTCCCTCCAAATACGGGTGTGTTAGTTTCCCTCATGTTTTGACAGAGCAGTTGGCCCCTTTGGGCAGTCCTTCTTAGTGTGTCCAGGGGAGAAGCATAGCCGGTCTGGCATGCAATGAGTGACTGTGGTGTGCATGTTGTCACCGCATACACGACAAACATTGCCAGTATAACTCCGCTGAGACTTTGCACTGCGCTTGGGAGTACACGCATTGCAATTTTGAACTCTTTCCATAAGTTGTTCAAGCATTTCCATCATGCGTGATAATGCACGGCCATCAGAGTGTTGCACACTTTGCACTATGGCTGGGGAGGCAGAAGAACAAAAGTGTGACATGTTGAGCTTGGTCTGGGCAGAGGAATGGACTGGGGTTCAAGCTTGTTAAACACTTGACTGTTAGGTGGAGGAGTAGACGATCATGGAACAGCCGGCGTCTCTGACACGGGTTGACCGTGCATGACTGATCCAAACTCAGCTTTATTAAGTGCAGCGGATTGACTGTTTAGACGTAAGCAGGCACCCCCATAACCTCTGTGTTCTCTCTGATGATCATCTATTCTTCACTGTATGTCTCTGGCACTCCATTCATGATTGGGTTTACATTTAAATATACTGGCAAGATCAGGATCGGGACAATGCTTGACATACATACGAGCCACCTCATCACCTATGCTCTCCATCTGCCTACCCTGTCTACGTAGGCCCTCTCTGCAAGGTTGGCTGCTTTATTTAGCCTTACCCAATAATCAACCATTTCCATAGATTTTGGCAGGGTTGAATAAAAATCAGCAAGTTTGAGACAAGATGATGTTTCACTAAAGTACTGCAACAATACACTGTAAATCAACTCCGGGTGCTGTTTGACATCAAGTGTGTGATCACTCCGCAGACTAATTTTAACAACGTCTTTTGCCCTTCCGGCTAGTCTGCACAGTATTTCGTCAGCCTGTTCAGAAGTTGGGCATTTTTGCTTTCTGATGTATGCTTTGGTTTTGTCAATCCACTCTTGAATGGAACACTTATCAGAGCCATCACCCCTGAATATATCATGCTCAGTCTTTAGGTGCACTGTCACCTGTGGCACTTCTTGTCCAGGTTGTTCTGTATGAGTGTAACTGTTCCGCTGTTCATCATTTCTGTTAACAACACCAGCTGACAAAAGCTTGGCTACTATAGACTCACCAATCTGTAAGCCTAACTGCCCTACCATATCAGTAAGGTGGTGCAAAGTATCAGCATCACTACTAGGTGTCGAGGCATACAGGCCCCCCCCTTGCAAACCGTCCAGCTGGAGTACTGTCTGTAGTACAGCCCCTCCCAGTACCCCTACCACTGTCAGTAAATGGCTCCCAGCCCTACGCTTCACACTTTCACCGGTAACACTGCCCATGTATTGGTCACTAAACCACCCACTTCTTCCCTTTGCCAACACTGGGGAAATTAGGTTTGACATATCAAGGTCAGTATTATGTTCTGATTGCTCAGCCATGATGTGTAGAAAAGGAAACAAAACAAACAAACAAAAAAAAAGTACGAAATGAAACTTAAAACATGTAAAACACCAAAATTCAAAACACCACTAAAGGTAAAATATCCAATAAATTTCAGTTCATGTGCTGTATATAAATGCACAGCAAAAGAGTGTGTATGCTGCAAGACTAATCCTGACCACGGTGGTGGAAACGACATCTGTAGCAGCAACCACGGCGATCGGCGTTGGCTGACCAAGTTGATCCAAAAGGTCACGGCACCAGTGTAACGGATGCTTTTTCTCCTATATTACTCAGGGACTGGCATATCAAGCACTCGCAGACACACTGGAAGCTCTTTGCCCATGTTTTATTCTGGAAAACAAAGAGAATTTTCAAAACTCATCTTTCACTGGTGTGCCAACTGCAAATTGTGCACAGCAGAACTGCAGCATAGAAAACTCTGTCTGCTCCGGTAGTACATAAGCTTAACTACACTTTGCATAATATAGAAATTTACACTGGCTTCTTTCCAAGTACACATAAGCAGAGTTAAAATGTGTTTCCCAACAATACATTCTCTACTATGTCTGCACAAACACACATAACTCAACAAATGACTATATAAACATACAAACTGTTCTAATTAAATGAACAGAAAAAAGTATTTACAAACATACATACCTAGAAAACAAATTTTCAAAACTCATCTTTCACTGGTGTGACGACTGCAAATTGTGCACAGCAGAACTGCATGAAGAAAACATCTCTTTAGTAGGCAAACAGTATGTTACAGCCCACTAAGATGACGAGAGCAAAAGAGCTAGCCCAGCTAAGGTCCGCATGGAAAAACGAACAGTAAAAACACCCATAAAGTCTTCCATACAAACCATAACTGTGCATTTCCTGCAAAAATAACCGCTAGGTTTCATAAGATTTGCTACCTGAGAATTATTTCCAGCTTTAAACAAGTCTTCAATCGTTAAATCATTAATGAATTGCGGTACAAAAAGCTAGAAGCTCCTACCTGCAGCATAGAAAACGGTAACACTTTACTGTAGGGCACGGTAATGAAGGCTACATGACACCTACATAAGCACTTCATGACAACCGACACAAACATACATAAACATTTATAAACACTTATTCCATAAGTCGTCAGTTGTCATAAAGACTGCTTTTGTCAACTTTGATGTCATGTTGACATAACAACTATGTCAAGAGACATAGATTTTTGGTGACATTAGGTTGTGTCATGACATTTTCTGAGGTGAAATGACATAGCATGTTATGACAGCTGACTTAGTGGCTTTGTGTTTGGTATGTCAGGGTGACACAGTGCTGATGATGTGATACAGCTTTATAAAATGAGGCAGTTGATTAAACTGAACAAAAGTGTTAATTTCAAGGCCTACACAGGCGCAGTAGTGAGTGAGAAGAAAACAGACTACACAGAAAGGGAAGTAAGTCTATGAAATTCTTTCTACAATTTTATTTCATCATGTGCAAATTCTTTAACCCTTTACTCATTCTTCATTAAAGAGTAAACAATGGTGCAGGATGCAAGTTTCAGTACTTTTCAGTGACTCCTCTGTTGAAATCCTGTTGAGGGAAGAAGACACAACTCTCTAGTTCTTACCTTCCAAGCACACTGGCTTAGGTCTTCCACTTCTCTCTTGAAATGTCCTTCCATAAAATACAAGCTTGCCTCTCAGGTTACTGCTTCAGTGTCTTGGCCCCTCAGTGGTAGAACACACTTCTCCCTAAACTCTGCACTGCACCATCTCTCAGCTCCTTCTGTTATCGACTGAAGAACCGCACTCTTAACTCATCTGTAGACTTGTGGTATAAATATGTATTTTACTATATTTAACTATAAGGTATGACGTCTTTTAGGATATAGATTCCTGCTGTCTCAATCTAGAATATTCTGTTTTGATTTTGCTTCCACTGTTAGCACATTTTGTGCAGGTTAAGAGAATCTGCTAAATGACAAAATAATGTGGGTTATGAAAAATCATTTTCATGAATGCTTAATCAAATACTTTGACACTGTATTGACATTCTTATGTATGTTTTCTCTGGCCCCTAAGTGAGTTTTACAGTTTATGTTTTATGAATCCTTATTCAAGTGCCATAACGCTCTTATGTATGTTTTCTCTGGCCCTTAAGTAAAGTGAGTTCCATTTTACAGTTTATAATGTTTTTATGAATCCTTATTCAAGTGCCATGACGCTCTTATGTATGTTTTCTCTGGCCCTTAAGTAAAGTGAGTTCCATTTTACAGTTTATAATGTTTTTATAAATCCTTATTCAAGTGCCATAATGCTCTTATGTATGTTTTCTCTGGCCCTTAAGTAAAGTGAGTTCCATTTTACAGTTTATAATGTTTTTATAAATCCTTATTCAAGTGCCATGACGCTCTTATGTATGTTTTCTCTGGCCCTTAAGTAAAGTGAGTTCCACATCTTTACATATAATTTCTTAAATAAACTTTAGTCTCAACTTGTTTTATGTGAGTTTCATTTAACAATTTCTAATGTGCTGTTTGACATGCTACCTAATAAACAAATATTTGTAAATTAGTATGAAAATTGTTACTGTTAATATCAAATGGCAGCAGTAAATCAAAATGTGGAAACAAATTTACATTAAACACCTTTACTGAGAAAAAGAAAATGCCTTCAGTATACAAAGTTGTTTTTTTTTTCCAATATTTGTGATTAATAGGCAGGTTGTTCCATTACGTTATCACTCAAAAGTTAAATGCACGGACATATTTACTAGCTCGTACTACAAACTGACTGTAGTGAATATAAATGAAACTTGCATTGTAACAATCATGTTAACAATACCAAGATACTCCAAAATTCGGTAACACTTTATTTGAAGGCTACCTACATAAGGGCTTTATGACGCATTCACACTGAATAATGTGTTTATGAAGCTCTACTTGAACATTTATTAAGTGCTTATGTCGGTTCTCGCAACCTGACATAAGATGTTTTATGAAATAAATGACATTGTCCTGACATAATATGAATAAACCTTGAACATATTTACAGCACTAAACATTTAAAACACTATACATAATTGCATCAATCATCTTATCCATGCCATCGAGGGAAGAGGGGGTGGTTTCCAGGCATATTTCACCTGATATTAATACAGTCGTCTTAAGAATGCTGACATAAATACTTATGTATAGCATTTTAAATATGTTTAGTGCTGTAAATATGTTCAAGGTTTATTCATATTATGTCAGGACAATGTCATTTATTTCATAAAACATCTTCTGTCAGGTTGTGAGAACCGACATAAGCACTTAATAAATGTTCAAGTAGTGCTTCATAAACACATTATTCAGTGTGAATGCATCATAAAGCCCTTATGTAGGTAGCCTTCAAATAAAGTGTTACCCAAAATTCTAAGACATCCTATTTAAACACAGGCTTTAATTACTTAACATTTCCTACAAACAAAATTTTTTCAGTACAAAAGAAAATGACCACAAACCTAAATGAAGTTTACATATTCAGATGCCTTTGTATCACAAATATTTTATCAACTTAACTTTTACGTGAGCTTATACACAATTGGTAGAAGGAGGTGTTTCTTTTTCATTTCTAGAATTTGCTGAGCCATGTCACTAGTAATTGCTTGCCTACAACGTTCAGCATATGCTGACATCTTCTCAACAGTGTCATTCCATTCTGGCAAAGCAGCAAAGGCATCTGGAAATGCTATGTAAAGCTCTGCAATTGGAGCAGTTCGCGCAATCGTGTTTCTGTCGACATTTTGCTTTTCAAACGCCCTCTTCATCGAGCCACATCTTCTGTACGACTTCAGTGCCAGCTTATAGCGTTTTATGACCCCTTCAATCGTCTTCACTGCAAAAAAAAAAAAAGGCATGAAAAGTCATAATCCTCAAATACTGTTCAATAATCATATGCATGAATATATAAAACTACAGTCTTGTATCTTTGGAAAACCTGACTAAGAATGCTGGCAAAATCAAACATGATTTTTTTTTATTTTAATTACTTAAATAAATTGTGCTGTACAGTTAAAATGCCAACAGCAACATAAATACTGTATTTCTATGTAACCTGACCAGCATGAAAATGTCTAATTACTTCAGTGGTTGGTAATATCACTAAAGTTAAAATTTCCTATGTCCAAGACACAAAGCGAATCTTAATGATCAACACATTTTGCAGCTATGGCAACGTCTAGGCCTGCAACTATTGAAAATTGTTTTGAAAAATCCATCTTACAAAAGTAAGAAAAGCTCAAGACATGAACAATAACTGAACAATAATTGCTATTATTATTACCATCACTTACTGTTAGGTTGCTTATGTATGATTGCTGGAAAATATTTATTTATTATGCTCTTTATTTACAGTATTTTACAAAAGTTTTAATAGCCCTCCTCAAATCAGACTTGTTGATTATGTAAGTGTAAATAAATTAACACATCCACTCTAACAAACAACTTAAATATGGCATATATGTGGCAATTTCTAGCAATTTGCTAAATTTAACACATTCGAAAAAATTACATTTATATATATTTTAACTTTTGTAACATAACATATATAAAGTCTGCACACGGCACATTTTTTTGAAAAATTTCCAATCTGTCAGTGTCAGCAAATAACAATGATAGCAAATATTTTTTTATTCCTTTGACCAGGGGTGTCCACACTGTCCCATATGGCTCTTTGCTCTTTAAATAAACTTTTTAATAAAAAAGTTTATTATGTAACACAGCAAAGTAATGAGAAAACATAACCGATAAACAATTATTGTTGTTGTGGGTAGCATATAGTGCTAATCCAAGTAAACCTGTCCAGTCCAGTAAATCTGAGCATGCTCTTGGTGTTCAACAGGCTCAGTAAAGACTGGTGCAGGAGACCCAGTCTGGTCTTAATTTCCTTTTTGCTCCAGCTAATTAACTAATTAATGTAGAGCAACAGGAAACCTCTGTCCTGCCTCTGACTACAGCCAAGAAGTGTTTGCTTTGACAGAAAACAACCAAAAAGTGTTTTTTTTTTGTTTTGTTTTTTTTTTACCTGTGAGCAGGTACTTTGCTAAGTTTAGACGTGCTACTTTTTGCAACAGGTTACTTGCTAGTGTTCAACAGTTTCCAATCAGAATACAAAAAAACTCAGTACAGAAGCACATTGTAAAAACCACTACAAATTTTCTGGCAAGGTGTTTAAAAATGTCTTCTAATGGTGCTGTACATTATTCTCAATTATGAAGACTTTGTATTACGCATATTTTTTTCAGAACTGTGATTTTTTTTTTCCAGTTTTCTACAATATTGCTCTTACATTACATTGCAGCATAAGACAATCATTAAAATGACCACTGTAGTAATAAGTCTAATAAATCACAGAACTGATAAAGACAAAGTAAACAGGAAAAATCAGTAATAAGGTGGAGTGAGAAAAGGAACCAGGAAGGGAGTGAGCAGAAGAGTGTGCTTATTCACTTACTACGGGTCCTGCTGTTGCCAAGTTGAAGACTCTCGTTATCACATCCACGAGAAGACTTTTTCTTCTTTTTCTTTTTTGGCACCTCCTCTGAAGAACTGGACGTGTATGATGATGTGCTCGATTCATCATCTGATGAAGTCTGAATGGTTTGCCTCTCTGGGTATACAATAATGAAATAAATAAGGGAGGAAGAAAACAAGAAAAATGCTGTTTTAAAGAATATGGATTAGGTTTAAGTCTGTTGTCATGTATGTATTATGTTATATGTATTAATTTACCCCATGTGTTACAATACATTGTTGCTGTTTTTTAATACATACTCAGCTGAGGAGCCGATGATTTTATCTGGCTGAGCAAAAATTCTTTGTCATCCTTCAGATCCGAATTCACTTGTTCCAGCATTTTGATCTTTTGTTCCATCAGTTCAACTTGGCCCCTCAACTTTTGAAGCTCCAAAGCAGCTGTGGGAAACATCCCTACCATGAAAAAGGTAACCGTTTCAAAAAATTACAAGACATCTGAGACAAAAGAATAGACCTAATGGATCAAGTTTATCCATAAGCTAAGATAATATATTGCAGACACTGACTTTCCAGTCTGTCTTCAGACCTAATAAAAGATTCTGGGTCCTATTTAAAATGTATAGTATATAACTAAATGGAAACAAGCATATCATATTTAGGGCTATGTGGTACAAAAAAGTTAGCGGAAGGCATTTTAAAAATGCATTTGCAATGCAAAAAAAAAAAAAACTCAAATTCAACACTAGTCATGGCACAATTAGAAAGAGAATGAACATAAGGTATCTTGAAAGTACCTCTCAGAAGGCAATATGATTTCTGTCTTCTGTGAAATCTGTTACGCTGAATTATCTCACATTACTAGCCTAATGCTTTCTTTCACCTGGAAGTTGTTTTCTTGTATGTGTGTAATCTTACTCTTAACGCCAATGTGAATATCCGGCTGTGAGGTTTTGATATAGGCAATCTGGGATAAATTGGTGGAATTTACATAGCTGGTCATTCTAATTCCTTACAAATTGCAATACCAGACCTCCTCTAGGAAAACAAATCCAGCTCAAATAGAGAGAAAGCTAGTCCTGAGCTCAGGTACTGCTAGAAACAAAAAGTCACTGTTGATAGGGCTTCATAAACAGAGTGTAAATACAATGTAACCCACTATGAAAAAATTATTTTGTATAATAACCTTTTTTCAGGGGGCTTGCCATCTGCAGCTTTCTCTTTTTAGGAAGTGAGGTGGATGCCTTGTCTGGGCTGGAGTCCAAAGCCAATGTCCTCTCATCTGTTTTATAGAAAAATAAAAAGAAGAGACAAGCATTAAGAGAAAAATTAAATGAAAAAGAAAAACAAGATAAAAGGAGAGAATTTATGCTTTCAAATATTATCTATGCTTGCATGTGAAATGTACAAACAATATACATAAAGATAGATAGAAAGAAAATTATAAACAGCTACTATCTACCAAGCTTGACAACCTAGACCTAGTTAAATGAAATGTAGGATATGTTTACTGTAGTTTGGAGTTTTTTCATTCACATACAGGCAATTTGTGGCTGAAAGAAACCTGTATTAATGAGATCAGTTCCCTTCCTTTCAACAAACGCACATTAAATCTACTTCTTGGGTGCTAACAGCTCCATCTTACAGAGAATTTTTACCCTGATTTTGGTTTTGACCTGGCTTTGTCCTTTTACCTGACTGTAATATGGATGTCTTAAATGATAAATGTATATGCAATAAATAAGTACAGATAACAAGTGTATAATAGTAAGAGACATATTATGCTTTTTAAAAAAAAAAGACCTATTATGCTTTTTGTGCTTGTAAATGGTCTCCAAAGTCACGAATTCTGTCAAATCGAAGTTTAGAGGGAGAAAATCTCTCCCACAGAAACCAATTTTCTCGGCTGCTCAAAATACCTTGTTGGTACTCCAGCCTTTTCTCTGTTACAAAGTGATGCCATCCCGTAACACAATTCTTACTGCCTGCCTACCGGCAAGCTTAGCATGCTAATACAACATGGTAAAATGATTTAGTAACAGTGACGCATGTAAATCTATTCTAGTAGACCTCAAAAATAAAATCATGAACACGGAAAATGAGCATAAAAGGCCCCCTTTCACAGAACAATAATCTGTGGTTTATATCTTATTTTCAGTTTAATAAATTCAAACTTGTAAAGATCCCTGTTGCTTACTTTACACTGCATGTGTTGCAAATAATTAAATAATAAAAGTTTCATTTTAACTTAAAAGTAAGCAACCTACCTACTTTGTAACATTTATTTAATCTAAAATGAACTATGAGTAACCATAGTTTTAATCCCTTACACTAAAAATGTAAACTATTTATATATTAAGTACAAAAAGCTGTCAGTGAAACATCTTCATAAAATGGCATAATAGTTCATATTACCACTCTGTGAAACAACTATAACTGTAGATGTGTTGATTTTAACATTTACATAACATTTTTAACATTAACAAATACGAAAGATGAAGTATAGAAGATGTTTTGCTATGCAGACACCTTTCATGTGTATTACCAAACTCTACAACAAAAGTTGTAAGGTGATGGTAGTTTGCCTGTTTTACATGAGGATTTTTAATGCGATTCTATTTATACTTTATAATTCTAATTTTATTTAGAAAGCTTTTGTACTTCACTATATTGCATATTACATACACTTCATCTCCAAATTGCTGTACACACACTAAGATACAGAATGAAAGACCTTCATAAATTCATATTGTTCTGTACAAAATTGCTATTCAAAGAATTATAAATGAGAATCATGATTTTAGTTTTAAGTCAAAAATCATAAGTAAAATCTAATGAAAAATTGTGCAGCCCCATTTAAGTAGCCCACATAACCACATATAACCACATACATATTAGTTAGTTTACGGTCTAATTTATCTAGCTACTGACCTTTCTTGATGGATAACGACTGGGGTCGTGACAGCAGATTCTTTTTGCCATGCTGTGGTCTGGAACATGAACTCTCGCCCGTGATTATTTCCACATCTGTTTTTGAGAAATAAAGTTACTTTACTTTATTTAGCCTTAAACCAGCCAGCTGGCCAAATACGTTGAGTAACTGTTAGACACCGTGCTTTTGTGGTGGAAGAGATGTTCCTGGTTCCCCCTTTGGCTCCTTTTCAACTTGTTCTTTTGACTTAGCGCGTGTAGTTATACGATTCTGTTTCTCATAATCACACATGAAAGAAAATAAGATCACAAAAACATTTTGTTTTTGTGATCCCACAGCCCAAACACATTCAGGCTCATGTCACCACTTGCTAGCTAACATTTTGGTAGCCACACCTAGCAAGCTGGCTACCACTGTGTTAAGCAAGGCTATCTAGGAACTCAAATTCACAAGACACTGCACATTGGGACCTACCCTAAGAATATGACTACGCTGTATCTATAGTAAGAAACCATTATATGCGACCCTAAATTATTACTTACCATGATTTTCCTTTGCTGCAGACTAAGCGATAAAAACATGAAACGGGAAATAATCGCATGCAACTAACATTACCGCACAAAACAAAACTACCGCGACACACGTGGTACGAACTTCATTTCCCAGCATTCCGTTATGCTTAGACATCTAGAGCGCGTCCTTCTGCCTAGTATGGCTCGTTTAAGTGAAGATATTCTTAAACTTGTACATCAACGGGACACACTTAACAACAGGAGAAGAAGTGTGAGGTGGATGCAGCGCCGGGGAATACTGAAACGATCAATGCGGTGCTGCATTTGCACACGTCGCATGCGACTGAGAGAAAGCGCGCGCAGTGATGGTCTTACCTGGTAAGTGGCCCGACTGCACTTTGTTAGATTTCATAAACCATAACATTGCCTAGACTCATTTTGGCTCACAACACAGTGAAAATAATAAACTGATTGAACTTTTAATGTTTGCCTTAAGGGTTTGCGGAACAAACCACAAAGCAAAGAAAACATCAGTACGTTATGGATCTGTGATGTACAAATCTCGCAAATCCCTGGCGAGATGGCTGATGTTCATATACAGGTAGCTAGTTACACTTATTTCTCAGCGCTTCTCTAGAGCTCGATGAAATTATCATTAGCGTTACTCATGACTTGTTATTTATGCATGGGATGGCTTTTAGAGGATGTCATTGGCCCATATACTTGTTTTTACAGTGTAGTAGGAAAGGGGAAAGCAATAACTGTTGACTGTCATTGCCGCCTGTCCAAAGTAACATTAACATTAGGTTACTTGATTTACCAAAAGCCAGTGGCATTTGCTTTAGTCACAAACACAGTGAACTTTAGCTACCTTTCTGATTACCATAGTCACCCCTGATTGAACTTTACCTCCGTATTTCGATATCTTGATATCAATTCAAGGTTCGACCTCTGCCTGAAAATTAAAGTTTAAAAAGAAACAAAAATACCAAAAAATGCTTGCTGGCTTGCGTTTGTTTACATTTTTATGATTACAGTTACATATATACAAGATCCTGAGCAGATAGAATTGGAGTTATTATAGTTTAAGTTTATTTAATATTTAGTTTATATAATATTATAGCTTAATTAATATTTTCCAAGTTTGACTTTGGCTAATGATCATCCAGTCACATAAGTTCAGAATTACTGAGATAAAGTTTTATTGTAACAGTCCATTGTCCAGCCCCTTTAGCTAAAGTTTGAATAATATTAACTTGCCACTGTAATTATTTAATGGGGCATTTATTTAATCCAGTTTTTCCAGAACAGGCCCCACAAGTACTATCCTGAAACAACTCGGCCTCTCCCTTCACTAAAATCTGTACAAAACCACTGTGCCTATTAAAAAATTAATCTGAAATGAATTAAAAATTGCAGACTGATGAGTAATTGTATTTATTTTATTGTTTCATCCCACTGTGGTCGACTGTGTTATGGTGGTGGGCATTACTTTCAGTGGGGTGGAACATTGAAAGAACGAAAGAAACATCCCCAACTCAAGTGTAGACATTTATAAGTTATGTGTATAAACTTGTGGGTTATTTGAACTAATGTTTTACCCTCTTACATCTAATGTAGATTTTCTCAAGGTCTGCAGCTAAGACAACTTGACATGCTTGAACACGGGATTGCTGGCAGTTCAAGAACGCTGACCAAAATGGCACATACATTAAGAAAGGTCTGTTTATGACTGCTTCATTATATATAGTTCCCTATCAAATAAATAGGTCAATCAAATTTGACAGGTATTGTTTGTGTGTTTTACAAACAACTCATTGGTGATTTAGGTGAATCGGGTTGTGACCCAGCCAGAAGTTGAGTTATATGTGGTCCATCACTCCCTGAATTAAAGCTGGGAGGCAGGGACAGATACAGTATTTAGCCTATACAGTGAAAAGAAACAGGTACTACTTAAACATGTCAAGTGGATAATAAATAAAATACATTACACAAGCACATTTTTTTTTTTTTAGGTTTATTTGTTTTGTGTTAATGCAACATATTTTAGTCATTTGCAACCAATGGACTCACCTAAATCAAGTAAATACAAAGCATAATTATTAAATTGTATTTTTTACATTTTGCAAGGGCTTAGAAATGGGAAATGGAAGTATATTCCAGCTACAATATTTATACAATATGTGGTTTTGTAATGTACTTCTCTATGATTAGCAGGTGTGCATGAAAGCTGTTTCCCGTCTTAAAAGCAAAGGCATGAAGGTTGGAGGTCGACATCACTTCGTTGTTCTAGATGAAAGTAAATTCTCTCACAAAAGGAAGGTAATGTATTATTTTACTAGATGTGTGATTAAGGTAATAGAGTTTTTTCACATCAAATGCTGTTTGATTAGTGTTTTGTGATCTGGAAGAAAAAGGATTCACAATTAAAATCAGTGTTCGTAAGGTTCCTGCAGAACTTATGATGGTAATGTAAAATAAATACACCAATCCATGTCCAATACTGACTTCTTTTTTTTTTTAAATTAAAATTGAAAAATGTGCTTAAGCTTGGGTTATGAAAAACATTGCAGGTTTTCTGTAATCATTTTTATTTTATGAAATACGTTCATGCGTGTTAGTACATGATGTTAAACATTATCATTCTCTAGCAGGATGGTAACCCTATGCTATAAACAATAAGCTTACCTAAGGGCCTTTATACACCAAATGCAATTTCAGACAATGAAAATGTGCTCTTTTTAAACGTTTTCCATCGAAAGTCAATCTCTAACCAATCACAGTCATCTCTGCTGTTGGCATGGTGACACACCAGAGGATGAATTGTTTTTCAGCAACTGGAACATTTAACAAGTGCCAAAATGATCAGAAACTCCAAATGCAGCTCAAACTGGGTTACGAACATCTTATATGTGGATGCATCATATGTATTTTGGCAAGAATGCAGCGAATTTTTTCAGCGAATGATAGTTTACATTTGTGTAAGATCCTATGAAATAAACTCCCAGAATCCCCAAAAATATTTACACTATTTCAAATTCTTCAGCAATAACACAAAATATGGTAAATTTAATGAAAAATTGTAATCTTTGGGCATAAATAAAAATGCAGTATACTCTGACTAGCCACTTAATCATTAGGTATACCTACCTTGTCCTTGTTTTATCAGCTTCACTGAAGATCTATGTGCGCTTTGTAGTTCTACAGTTACAGACTGTAGTCCATCTGTTTCTCTGCCCCTTTACCCCCTTGCATCAGTGGTCAGGACCCCTACAGAGCAGATACTATTTGGGTGGTGGATCATTCTCAGCACTGCAGTGACATTAAAGTGGTGGTGGAGTGTTTGTGCATGTATGCTGCGCATATTTTATCAGACACAGCAGTGCTGCTGGAGTTTTTAAATACCAGTTAACAATGTCCTGTGTCCTGAAACTGAGCACCAGTGAAAGACTGAGGATGACCAACACAATCTATGTGGCTTCAGATAAATTATGATCAAAAGCTTTCCATCTCCAAGGTGGTCCAATAGGTTAGATGTGTCTAATGAAGTAGACAGTGAGTGGACACTCACAAACTGTATGATCCACTCGTACCAGCACAGCACAACACACACTAAAATACAACTACCACATCAGTGTTACTATAGTGCTGTGAATGATCCACCACCCAAATAATACTTGCTCTGTGGGGCTCCTGACTACTGAAGAAAAGGGTAACAAAGTATGCAGAGAAACAGATGGACTACAGTCTGTAAGTGTAGAACTACAGAGTGAAACAATATGGTCAGTTGATCTGACAAAGTGGACAGTGAAAATACTAGATAGGTGGACCTAATGAAGTGGCTTATAGACATATAGGAGGTGGAGTCAGTGAATCAGTAAGTTGGCAAACATTATAGTTATCAGTTCAATTGCATAATCTATGTCTACATGACTTGTATTTAATATTGAGGCTGTCTGGGTATCAAGCTGACCTATACCTCACCTGTGAGCTTATGTCAGTTGCAAATGTCAGTTTTATTTTGTGTACTCTTGCTGTTCTTTTTAGCTGTATAAACATGTCTGGTATTGCTACAGGTATGCATGAACACAGGCATTGATATTGCCTGGTCAGGAAAAATGCAGAGCCTGTGAACTATTGGCTTTGACCTTGGATTTTTTTCTTTTTTTTTTCATTTTCTTTTTAAAAACACCAGATCAGCAGTATTTTTATAAATTCACAAATATTTACCATTAATTAAAAATGTTTTATCCCTGAGCAGTAGCTAATAATTAATTACCAGTAATTTTTTGAATAATGTTTTTGTTAAGCACACACAAGCCCTGCAAGCTATATGTGCTTTAGCTGATTCAGTGAAACTGAATATTAAATAACATAAGTAACTCAACATCCTTTTAGAATATACTGCTTCACCTAATGGCTCTCTGCTCGCATAATGGACACAAGTGAATGTGTGTTGTTGATGTAAATTTACTAAATATTTTAATTTCAAAGCAGCACCTGACAATTAATTTGGTAGTGATGCATTACTTTGAAATTGTAAATGTAATAAATATACAATTAAAGTATTTCTATAAACATGGCCCACAATAACTTAAATTTGACTACCAGATACATTGAGGGCCCAATGGCCCAAAGTGAATTCCTTATTATCTGTCTGACCCTGTAGGAAAGTACTGTGTGTTTAAAATAGTTACTGCGGTTTCATTGCTATAGAAATATAGTAAGATAACAGTTAAATGTCTTACAGTCCATTGCTGTATATTTACATTTCTTTGCTTACAACTAAGCTATTAATAATTTACTGTAAATAGATTTTTTTACAGTGCACTACCTCTAAACAAACTTTTTCCTCCTCTAGTACAATCGAGGACGATTTGGCAACAGCTGGCGTCGCAAACGGCAGTGGGTCTTCGGTATGCTGGAGGTCGGGATAACTACTAGAAGACCAATCCTCAAACTTGTGAAGACACGCTCACGCCGTGTTCTTCTTCGTGTGATCAGACGCCATGTCAAACGAGGAAGTTACATAATGAGTGACGAATGGCGTGCGTATAGGGGTCAGCTCAGTCAGTATGGATATCAACATTTCTCTGTATGCCACAAAGACAATTTTGTTGATGCCAGGACAGGCAGCCACACTCAGCATATTGAACGTGCTTGGCAGACATACAAGGTGGACATATGGCGTCATAGGGGTAATCGCACATCCAGACTGCTTAAGTACCACCTTAGGTTGATTGAATGGCGGTACTGGCTTGGAAATAAACACCCTGAAGGTCTGTTGGGTAGACTGATCCATGATTTGAAAAAATTCCAATGATGGATGAAGGTTAGGATGATTTGTTCATTTGTATCACTATTTGGATACTAACACTCCTGTTTGTTTTCTCAGTAAAATCAGTTTTGCGACAGGTAACAATTGTAGAATGGACTACGGCTTCACTCAAAGTGATTGTTATTGCAGATTTAAAGATGGAATGATGTTAATTTAAATTTTTTCAGCATGAAATGTGTACATTACTAATTAATTGAATGTTATTGAAATGTAATTTCAGTCATGTTACTATTCTAAGTGTCAGATGTATCTGGGGAAAGGAATTTGTAAATTGATACTAGTTTGGAAAATATATATATGTAGCATATCTCATATGTAGCATTCTATGTAAAAAGTGTTTTAGCCATAAGTTCCAAATAATGTCTTATATTAAAGCTCAAGTACCTTTTGTACATATGATTGTCTTTACATTAAATATTAAATGGTACTCACTTAGTTGCGGAAGAAAACATACTTGAAGATATTAGAAATCATGGTATTTGAATAAGGATTTATAAAAACATTATAAACTGTAAAATGGAACTCACTTTACTTAAGGGCCAGAGAAAACATACATAAGAGCGTCATGGCACTTGAATAAGGATTCATAAAAACATTATAAACTGTAAAATGGAACTCACTTTACTTAAGGGCCAGAGAAAACATACATAAGAGCGTTATGGCACTTGAATAAGGATTCATAAAAACATTATAAACTGTAAAATGGAACTCACTTTACTTAAGGGCCAGAGAAAACATACATAAGAGCGTTATGGCACTTGAATAAGGATTCATAAAAACATTATAAACTGTAAAATGGAACTCACTTTATTTAAGGGCCAGAGAAAACATACATAAGAGCGTCATGGCATTTGAATAAGGATTCATAAAAACATTATAAACTGTAAAATGGAACTCACTTTACTTAAGGGCCAGAGAAAACATACATAAGAGCGTTATGGCACTTGAATAAGGATTCATAAAAACATTATAAACTGTAAAATGGAACTCACTTTATTTAAGGGCCAGAGAAAACATACATAAGAGCGTCATGGCACTTGAATAAGGATTCATAAAAACATTATAAACTGTAAAATGGAACTCACTTTACTTAAGGGCCAGAGAAAACATACATAAGAGCGTTATGGCACTTGAATAAGGATTCATAAAAACATTATAAACTGTAAAATGGAACTCACTTTACTTAAGGGCCAGAGAAAACATACATAAGAGCGTTATGGCACTTGAATAAGGATTCATAAAAACATTATAAACTGTAAAACTCACTTAGGGGCCAGAGAAAACATACATAAGAATGTCAATATAGTGTCATAGTATTTGATTAAGGATTCATGAAAATGATTTTTCATAACCCACATTATTTTGTCATTCTCTTAACCTGCACAAAATGTGCTAACAGTGGAAGCAAAATCAAGCAGGAATCTATATCCTAAAAGACGTCATACCTTATAGTTAAATATAGTAAAATACATATTTATACCACAAGTCTACAGATGAGTTAAGAGTGCGGTTCTTCAGTCGATAACAGAAGGAGCTGAGAGATGGTGCAGTGCAGAGTTTAGGGAGAAGTGTGTTCTACCACTGAGGGGCCAAGACACTGAAGCAGTAACCTGAGAGGCAAGCTTGTATTTTATGGCAGGACATTTCAAGAGAGAAGTGGAAGACCTAAGCCAGTGTGCTTGGAAGGTAAGAATTAAAGAGTTGTATCTTCTTCCCTCAACAGGATCTCAACAGAGGAGTCACTGAAAAGTACTGAAACTTGCATCCTGCACCATTGTTTACTCTTTAATGAAGAATGAGTAAAGGGTTAAAGAATTTGCACATGATGAAATAAAATTGTAGAAAGAATTTCATAGACTTACTTCCCTTTCTGTGTAGTCTGTTTTCTTCTCACTCACTACTGCGCCTGTGTAGGCCTTGAAATTAACACTTTTGTTCAGTTTAATCAACTGCCTCATTTTATAAAGCTGTATCACATCATCAGCACTGTGTCACCCTGACATACCAAACACAAAGCCACTAAGTCAGCTGTCATAACATGCTATGTCATTTCACCTCAGAAAATGTCATGACACAACCTAATGTCACCAAAAATCTATGTCTCTTGACATAGTTGTTATGTCAACATGACATCAAAATTGACAAAAGCAGTCTTTATGACAACTGACGACTTATGGAATAAGTGTTTATAAATGTTTATGTATGTTTGTGTCGGTTGTCATGAAGTGCTTATGTAGGTGTCATGTAGCCTTCATTACCGTGCCCTACAGTAAAGTGTTACCTAGAAAACTGTCTGCTTCGGTATGGTAGCTCAAGAGGAACAAAATGCTGCAATCTGCAGTTCGCCACACACCAGTAGATGGCTCCAAAACACCACCACATTCCGAACAAATGCTTAATACTGTCGTGTTCGTCTATCTCAGTGTCAGTGGAGGTGTGGAAAGACTCACACAACAACGTCGAACTTTCAGTCGGATGGCGGATTTACAGGTTCTTGACAGCTTGCAACAAGCAGTATACAAAAATAGGTAAATGCTCTTTCTCGGTGCAGAGAAAGGCTAACCCAACCGCACCGAGGAATACGAGCACTCAACTAACTGAAAAAGAAAACTCTTCCCCTCAAAGAAACGTGTAACCATGCTATTGGCTAATGAAGGATTCATACGTAGAACACGTCATAAAAAACACACTAACACAAAGATAGTTAACAAAATCACTATCATTACACTGCCCCCCTTCTAGCCCTGCAGAGTCCCTTCTGCATTAACTAAGCCACTACCTGAACTAAAGATAACTGAACAGTCCTTAATCTGTATAGCGAGCGGGGATGAGAACAGCTCTCCCACTCCGTGTGTGAACTTCCTCATTTTCAGCTAGATCCATGTCACTGCTGGAACCTTCTCTGACAGCAGTATTGCAACTTTTTTGACGTTGGCTCCGTGCTGTCAGCTGCCTTTTCTTCTTGCTTATCATCTGCTGAGCTGGAATCTAAGATAAGATAAGATAAGATAAGATAAGAGATAAGATAATCCTTTATTAGTCCCACAGCGGGGAAATTCACAATCTGTTCCAGTGCATCAAGCTGTTCTTTTTGAGTAGAGTCTGAAGACTTATGGTCGAGATGGGTGTACTTATGTCTGAGGCGTTGCACCCACGATGGTATGTCATCACTGAGATATGGCTGTAGACGATCATGGTGCAATACTCGCTCACCTCGACGATCTCCAACCTTGTACAGGACAGGCCCAAGACAGGCAGTAATGATGCAGGGACCTCGCCATGGAGCTTGGAGCTTAGGACTGTAGCCCTTTTTCCGGCTGTTGACCTTGACATAGACTAGATCACCCACACAATACGACTTTTCTTTTGCACGCAAGTCATAGACCTTCTTCTGATAAATTTGAGAAGTTCGTAGGTTCTGTTGTGCCAGATGGTGAACTTGCTGGAGGTTGGACTGAAGTTCCTCCACATACGCTGGTGGTTCCTTCGCTCCTGGGGTGGCAATTGCTGTTCCCAGCCAGACATCATGGGGCTGAAACACTTCTCTACCCAGCATGAGTTGATTGGGAGTGAAACCAGTGGCTGAATGGACGGTACTGCGGTAAGCAGCTGTAAGCAGGGGGAGATGTTCATCCCAATTTCACTGATCCTGATCAACATAGCATCTTATCATCTGCAATAGTGTCCGATTAAAGCGTTCCACTTGACCATTGGAAGCAGGATGATATGGTGTGGTCCAGGTTTTTGTGACTTGCAGAAGACGACAGACCTCTGTGAACAAGACACTTTCGAAATTCCTGCCCTGGTCCGTATGGATCTCCAGTGGGGCCCCAAAACGAGAGATGAAATCAAATACTAGTC
This sequence comes from Pygocentrus nattereri, assembly GCF_015220715.1. Taxonomy (NCBI): domain Eukaryota; kingdom Metazoa; phylum Chordata; class Actinopteri; order Characiformes; family Serrasalmidae; genus Pygocentrus; species Pygocentrus nattereri. Next base: position 29,687,904 of record NC_051211.1, read on the forward strand.
TTTTCGCTGTGGTCTCTGCTCCTTGCTCCGGTATGGGGAATGCTTCCACCCAGCGTGTGAACTGGTCAATTATTATAAGGATGTATCTGTTTCCAGCCCTGGATTCTGGAAAAGGGCCAAGGACATCAAGGTGAATTGGTGCGCCAGCTTGGTAATTTTGTAACTTAGCTCGACCCGTTGGGCTGGTCATCTTGCAGTACTTACATTGTGGCCATTTTTGACATACAGACGTATGTCACTTCCCATGTTATACCAATGGTAGTGTTGGCGCACTCACCAAAGAGTCTTCTCTTCCCCCAGGTGACCGGCTTGAGATGGGTTATGAGAGGCCTCGGTCACCTCATTCTTGAGTGAAGTGAGTATAGGAAGGCAGAGTGAAGGTGCCATTCTAGTTGCAGCATCCCAAAGATAATAGAGAATGCCATCATGCAGCTCAATATGTGACCAGCAAAGCCAGTACTTCCTGACAGCTGGGCTCTCTAACATCACCTCGTCTCTAGCAGGCAATCGACCTTCCGTCATCCACTGGTGTAGGACTGAGAGGTTGGGATCAGCCAGCTGCTCCCTTCTGAGACTGTCTCTGTCCATTGGCTGTAGCCAGTTGCTAGAAGAACCGAGTGTCACTTCTCCACTTACACAAGTATCAACTGTCATACTAAGCTGTTCAGCATCTTGTGCATCTTAACTCTTCTCTTCTTGTAGCCTTGTATGTCTTACTGCTAGTGGAAATATATCATCTACATCCTCTTCAAATCTGGCCCACTGATGCTGTAATTTCTGGCAGAAAGAACACCCTCTGCAAGGCAAACTATCCAGCTCTTTCCCCGCCTGATAGCAATCACAGAAGCCCTGGTCTTTTCCCTTCCGTGACAAAGCATCTGCATTGGAATGGCTGGTGCCTGCTCGATGCTGGATCACAAAGTTGTACTGGCTGAGTTCTTCGAGCCACCGAGCAAGCTGGCCCTCTGGCTGTTTCAATCTGAAGAGCCAGGCCAAGCTACTGTGATCGGTGTGGAGTAAGAAGGGGCGCCCCAAGAGATAGTGTCGGAATTGTCTTGTGAATTTGACAACAGCTAACAGCTCACGGCGTGTTACACAGTATCTCTGATAAGTGGGTGTGAGGCGACAGCTTGCAAAGGCAATGACCTTCTCTTCTCCCCACTGAAGCTGAGAGAGGACCGCCCCAATACTGTAGTTGGATAGGCATCCTTAGTGGTAAGGTTGTTGAGTTGCCGATAATCCACACACCATCGCACTCCCCCATCTTTTTTCCTAACTAGGACAACTGGAGAGGCCCACTCTGAGCTTGAGGGAACAACAATGCCTGCATCTAGCATTTTTTGGAGATGATCTTCTTCCTCATTTTGAAACCCCAAAGGAGTGCGCCGTACTGGCTGTCGAACAGGCTTAGCATGTCCAGTGTCAATGTGGTGTTTAACTGCTGAGAATGTTCCCAGATCATCATTTGTGGCTGCAAAAACAGACTGATGCTCTATTAGTAAATGAATTAACTTCTGTTGCTGTGTTTCTGTTAGAGCTTCACTGGAGGCAGTATACAGCTCCTTGAGGTGCTCAGGAAGATCAAGAGCACTTATAGTCATTACTCGTCTAATGCTGTGCTCATCCATGACCTCATGACTTGGGTACTGGGTATCTCCATCTGTCTGACACCATGCAACTTTCCTCCTTACTCTGACTTGCATCAGGGTAGGCCTCCACCAGCAGAAAAAAGGTTCCTCTTGCCAGGGGTTTGCTAGAAGCAGACACATTACACAGCCATACTGGAATCCGGTGTTCCATCTTAATCATAACACTTCCAGAGGAGAGTCCATCGGCCAGGCAAACAGGCTCCAAAACCGCGGGGACTTCTGGTTTCGGGTTATCCACTATCCCCCACACCAGGTATTCACACTCTGGAGGAACTGTGGTATCTCTCTCTAGCGCTACTCTTGAAATTGCATTTTCAGGTCCACTTCCTTCTGTTAGATAGGCAGGTAAAGGCTCTGCCCCAATGAACACCTTACCGGAGGCATGTATAGTAAAGTCAGCAGCCTTGAGGAAGTCCAGGCCCCGCAGGAGTGCATCATGAATGGGTGCAACACATATGTCCCACTGTAGTGTTTTTGTTCCAATCTTAAACTCCACCGTAACACCACCTGTGGCTATCATCTCCTTGCCTGTCTCTGCATTGCGAAGCGACACTTTCTTTAGGCTTGTGTGATTCTTAACTGGAAGTGTGTTGAAGGTTTCCTCTGACATAATTGTAGCCTCTGCCCCCGTATCAATAACTGCATTCACCTGTATGCCGTCCACACTTACTACAATGAGCAGGCTGGGGCCCCTGCTCTGGTTTTATTCATACCACAGTAGGGCTGCTTGGTGTTTCCACCTTCATGCCCAGCAGCTCCATGAGCTCCCTCTTGATGAGGAGATACAGTTGGAGGGGGCAGGATGGCATTTGAAGAGGGTGACGGCAGGGGACCTACCACGAGCTGTACTTTATTGACCTTGTCGATGAGTGTTTGTAGCTGGTTCTGTGTAACATAAGTGGGAGCTTGAACTCTTCTGACTGCATAGGTAAGTCCTCATCCACTAATTCTGTGTCTTGGTCAGCCCAAGAGACCCGTCATGTTCTCCCACGTGGATCCAGATCACGGCCCAAGGTTGCCCTGAAGTTATGTTCATAGGTAGCTACTAATCTCTGAGCTTCATCTAACGTTGTTGGGTCACGGTTCATCACTTCATATGCAATCTTTTGATTTCGGAGGCCTTTAAGAAAAGCATCAGCACCTATCTGTTCTTTGAGGTCCATGCCAACGCCTGGATAAGCCAGCATAATAAGCTTACGGACCTCCTCTGCAAACTCCATGACTGTTTCTTTAGATTGCCGTAGTTCTCCGAGCTGTCTTCGAGCTGAAGTTGGAGGTTTCTTCTGCCCAAAACGGAGAGCCAGTTGTTCTTTCAGTAGGAAGTAATCCTCACAAACATGCTCAGGCAGGGAACACAAGTACCGGACAGCTACTCCACGTAGACATTCATGCAATTTATTAACTCGATCGGCACTACTCCATCTATATATAGTAGCCTGGCGCTCAAAGGGAATGATGAACGAATCCCAGTCCTCTTTTTAAGTATTGAGTTTAGCCTTTGGTCCTTCAGGTGCTCTGACACGAGGAGTAGGGTTATTCTGAGTATCAGAAAAAAACGTGTGAAACTGCACGTGCACGGCTATCATGGCGGTAAGTGTTCGGGTTAATCCTACTAGACTTATCCAACAGCACCGAGGAATACGAGCACTCAACTAACTGAAAAAGAAAACTCTTCCCCTCAAAGAAACGTGTAACCATGCTATTGGCTAATGAAGGATTCATACTAGAACACGTCATAAAAAACACACTAACACAACACAACTAGATAGTTAACAAAATCACTTCAATGATCATCATTACAATACTGTGAAATTCACATGAAATACAGTGTCTATTCTCTCTTGGTTACATCTGCATTCTTCTTCGTCTTTCGGCTGCTGCCTTTAGGGGTCGCCACAGCGGATCATCTGCCTCCATCTTGCCCTATCCACTGCCTCCTCTACTTTTACACCAACCATCTCCATGTCCACCTTCACTACATCCATAAACCTTCTCTGAGGTCTACCTCTTCTCCTTCTGCCCGGCAGCTCCATCTCCAAAATTCTTTGACCAATATATCCACTATTCATCCTCAACACATCTCCAAACCATCTCAACCTGGCCTCTCTGGCTTTATCTCCAAATTGCTCCACCTTCACTGTCCCTCTGATCTGCTCATTTCTAATCTTGTCCAGCCTTGTCACTCCCAACGAAAATCTCAGCATCTTCATCTCCGCCACCTCCAGCTCAGCCTCCTGTCTTTTAGACAGAGCCACAGTCTCCAAACCATACATCATAGCACACCTTTCACTCTTGCTGCTATCCTTCTGTCACACATCAGCCCTGACACCCGTCTCCACCCACTCCATCCTGCCTGCACCCTGTTCTTCACCTCTTTTCTACACTGTCCATTGCTCTGGATGGTTGACCCAAGATATTTGAATTCATCCATCCCTGCCTCCGTCTCATTCACACACATGTATTCCTTCTTGTCTCTACTGACCTTCATTCCTCTCCTCTCCAGTGCAAACCTCCACCTCTCCAGATTCTCTTCCACCTGCCCTCTACTCTCACCACAGATTACAATGTCATCTGCAAACATCATGGTCCATGGAGCTTCCTGCCTGACGTCATCTGTCAACCTTTCCATCACCATTGCAAACAAGAAGGGGCTCAAAGCTGATCCCTGATGTAACCCTACCTTCACCTTGAAACCATTTGTCCCTCCAACTGCACACCTCACCACTGTCTCACAATCCTCATACATGTCCTGCACCACCCTAACATACTTTTCAGCTACACCTGACTTCCTCATACAGTACCACAGTTCCTCTCTCGGCACCCTATCATATGCCTTCTCTAGATCCACAAAGATACAATGTAGCTCCTTATGACTTTCTCTGTACTTCTCTACCAACACTCTCAACGCAAAAATTGCATCTGTGGTACTCTTTCTGGGCATGAAACCATACTGCTGCTCACTGATCTGAACCTCTCGCCTTAGCCTTGCTTCAACAACTCTTTCCCATGCCTTCATGGTGTGGCTCATCAACTTTATACCTCTGTAGTTACTGCAGCTCTGCACATCACCCTTGTTCTTAAAAATGGGGACCAGTACACTGTTTCTCCACTCATCAGGCATCCTCTCACTCTCCAGGATTTTGTTAAACAACCTGGTTAAAAAGTCCACTGCCTTCTCTCCTAAACATCTCCATACCTCCACAGGTATGTCATCTGGACCAACTGCCTTTGCATTTTTCATCCTTTTTAAAGCTGCCCTCACTTCCACCTTACTAATTATCTGCACTTCCTGATCCACTATCTCTCTCCCCGTTGTCCTCTCTCTCTCATTTTCCTCATTCAATAGTTCTTCAAAGTACTCCTTCCATCTACTCAACACTCTCTGTTCATTCACTAGTACATTTCCCTCTCTATCCTTTATCAGCCTAACCTGCTGTACATCCTTTCCAGATCTATCTCTCTGTTTAGCCAAACGATACAAGTCCTTTACTCCTTCTTTACTGCCCAGCCTCTCATACAGCTCATCATAGGCCTGAGCCTTTGCCTTTGCCACCATTCTTTTCGCTATGCGACTAGCCTCACAGTACTCCTGCCTTACTTCCTTCATCTCTCTGGTTATCCCACTTTTTCTTAGCTGCCTTCTTCTTCTGAATACTCTCCTGGACTTCCTCATTCCACCACCAACTTTCCTTGTCTTCTTTCCTCTTTTTATGTGAAAACATAGAGATGATTATAAACAGACATTTCTGACATTAGAAACACTTGAAATGTCAGAAAACTGAAATTAAAAACACATTTCATGACATAGAGAACTAAATAGTTAACTTCATAGTTAATCTTTAGCTCTGTCTTCACTCTCTTCCTCTTCTTTGTTTCTAATCTCATTCTACAGACAACCACCCTATGCTGCCTTGCTACACTTTCCCCTGGTACCACTTTACAATCTCCAATATCCTTTAGGTGGCATCTCCTGCTAAGGATATAATCCAATAATCCACCTGTGTGCACCTCCCTCCACTCTAGTATGTCACCCTGTGTTCTTCCCTCTTCTGAAAATACGTGTTCACCACAGCCATTTCCATTCTCTTTGCAAAATCTACAACCATCTGACCTCCCTCATTTCTGTCTTTCACACCATACATACCCAGCACCTATTCATCCCCTCTGTTCCCTTCACCAACATGTCCATTGAAGTCTGCACCAATCACCAATCTCTCCTCTCTAAGAACACCATCTACCACTTCATCCATCTTACTCCAAAATTCCTCTTTCTTCTCTAACTGACAACCTGTGGTGCATATGAACTGACCACATTCGAAATTACACCATCAACCTCCAACTTCAGGCACATGATCCTGTCTGACACTCTCTTTACATCCAGGCATGTGCTCTTCATCACCTTCGTACATTTTGAGGGTGCCGCAGAGCAGACTTTTGTAAGCTGCTGCCTTCTGCTGGCAGCAGTGGAAGTTGTTGCTGCTGCTGAACGTGTCCTGCCGCTTGCTTCCCAGATCTCGAGGGCGTGGACGGGGCCAGTGACCTGGTTTAGGTGTGGATGTGCAGAGCCTCTAGAGGACTACAGGCCAGTGGCACTGACGTCTCATGTCATGAAGACCATGGAGAGGCTCGTCTTGGATCAGCTCCGACCCATAGTCCAGCCTTTTCTAGATCAGCGCCGCCTGGGAGTTGAAGACGCCATCATCTACCTGCTCAACAGAGTTTATGCTCACCTGGATAAGCCAGCCAGCTCTGTGAGGGTCATGTTTTTTGACTTCTCCAGCGCATTTAACACCATCTGGCCCGCTCTTCTGGGCGATAAGCTCACAGTGATGCAGGTAGATGCCCCCCTTGTGTCCTGGATTGTTGACTATCTGACCGGCAGACCACAGTATGTACGCCTGCAGCACTGTGTGTCGGACAGAGTGGTCAGCAACACTGGAGTTCCACAAGGTACTGTCCTCTCTCCCTTCCTCTTCACCCTCTACACCACGGACTTCAGCTACTGCACAGAGACTTGCCACCTTCAGAAGTTTTCTGATGACTCTGCAATAGTTGGATGTATCAGCAAGGGTGAAGAGGATGAGTACAGGGCAACGGTGAAGGACTTTGTCGCATGGTGCGAGCGGAACCACCTGCAGCTCAATGTGACAAAGACAAAGGAACTAGTGGTGGACCTGAGGAGGGACAAGGCACCGGTGACCCCTGTGTCCATCAGCGGGGTCAGTGTGGACACTGTGGAGGATTACAAATATCTGGGTGTGTATATTGACAATAAACTGGACTGGGCTAAGAACACTGATGCCCTCTACAGGAAGGGCCAAAGCCGTCTCTATTTTCTGAGGCGCCTGAGGTCCTTCAACATCTGCCGGACTATGCTCAAGATCTTCTATGAGTCTGTGGTGGCGAGTGCTATCCTCTATGCTGTTGCATGCTGGGGAAGCAGGCTGAGGGTGGCAGATGCCAACAGACTCAACAAATTGATCCGCAAGGCCGGTGATGTTGTGGGTGTGGAGCTGGACTCGCTGACGGCAGTGTCGGAGAGGAGGACGCTGTCTAAGCTGCGGGCCATTATGGACAATGGCTCCCACCCACTCTACGATACGGTGATGAGACACAAGAGCTCATTCAGCTCAAGACTCATCATACCAAAATGCACCACAGAGCGCCACAGGAAGTCATTCTTACCAGTGGCCATCAAACTCCATAACTCCTCCCTCAGTGTGTGATTCAAAAAACTGTTCATATGTGCAATAACAACAATTGTGTGTGTAGAGTACTTAAATCTGGTGCACATACATACTGTAAATTCTATATATTGTTTTAAATTATACATACTGTAAATTCTATATATTGTTTTAAATTATACATACTGTAAATTCTATATATTGTTTTAAATTATTAGTAAAGTGTTTATTTTTACATAAATGGCTGCAACTGTAACAACTGCAATTTCCCCCTGGGATCAATAAAGGGATCTGAATCTGAATCTGAATCTCCAGCGCTGTAAGGAACGTGTAAGTCTCTGATGGGGCTGCAGCTGGTGCTGGCGGAGGTGGTTAATTGAATTTTGCCATCAAATGTTCTTGTAGAAAGGTCCATGATGGCGTAGGATGATCGCGGCTGTAAAGTGTCCAACTGTTTTTCCCACAGCTGGAGCGTCACCTGAGCAGTCCCATCAGAGATTACGCAGGTCCTGACCTCGCGCTCTGCCCCGCGGATGGTCACTGTCCCTGTAGACGGATTCAGGGAGACCACCTTAGCCTCCACCAGGCCGACCTGCAAGCAGAGACACAAGCAAGGACCAAAAGATCAGTGCAGAGCAGTATTAAAAAGCATTAGTGTAATGTGAAGCTCATAGACTTTAAGTATTTACCCTGCCTTACCCGGCATCGTCAGGACTTCTTGCAGGGTTTTTTTCTGCCGTGACGGGGGGCTCTGGGCGGCGAACGGCAAAGTAGTAACTGAGACATCGCTTCTATGAGAAATGATGACATCAAATTCTGAGGTCCCCCTGAAACCTGAAAAAAAAAAAAAACACAATACTGCATTAGGAAGAGTGTAAACTGTAACATATTAATAGAGAATATGAATGTATTCAAGAGAAGTGCTTACTTAAGGCTCTCTTTACTTTGTTGATGCAGAACGTTTCTCGCCGCCTATAGGAAGGAGTGCCTCTTGCCCATGCTGAAGACCACCGCATCATGGAATTCTTCCTGTCCGGTCTGCAGCACAGCACTGAAAAACTTAGAAGAAAGTTAGAAGAAAATTTAACCCGGAGAGACGCGGTGAATAAAACAGGAAATGGTTCTCTTGGTCTTTTAGCTGGACTTGCCAAGTTCGCTGTAAGTGCTTCAAGCCTCAAGTAAAGATTCAGTATTGCCAACTCTTCAGTAAGGAAAGTTGCTATTGGCATAGATTGCATAATCTATGTGTTGTAGACAGGCGTAGGCTTGGGTTTAGGTTTGTGTGCACCTGGGTAATGACGTGCATGATCTAAGTCACGTGGTGTTGGTGGCGGTAATGATATCACCTGCTCACTTGCTAGGTGAGAGTGAGTGGGTGATGGGGGAAGCCTACTTTTTGCTGACCGTTAAACGCTGTACGTTACTGATGTCAACGCTGCCTATGAACCGCTTGCCTTTGGACTTTTATGCTGTTTGTGGATCGTAAGTGTCTGTGGACGCTGAAGTTTTTAATGCTTGAATACTTGATTTTGATACAGAATAAAGCAACATTAACGGAAGCTTGGACTTATTTTTGAACAGCTAGCGCGTCGGGCAATAGTTTCCCCTATTCAGCTGCTCGGCGACTTTTGAAGTTTTGGACAGTCGCCAACACTATGTTTTTGAAGCTGTAAAGGAATAATGATGTGGGAGAGAAAAAAACACCCTAGATATGTTAGAACTACAAATGAACTCAGAACAAATTAACAACTTCTGTTGCCTTTGAAATAGGCAGTCACTTCTCAAAATACATTCATGTCTTTAATGCTTTGTATAAATAATTTTTACGTTTTGTTTTAGTGTAATTTAGAAGTATTTTGTTGATTATAACTCGTTAATGTAAAGTGATGTATTTAAAAGATTTTTATTGTAATTAGTGCAGCCGCAGTAAGGCGTGTCCTGTGGAATTGGCTCTAAGAACAGCGGGAGCGGAAGTTCTCTCTCTTTTGCTGCGATCCTCCGTTGTGGTAGGAGATCATTCTCCTTTTCCTCCTCCCTGTGTTCAGTAATTGTTTGTTTATTAGCATGGCTAGCGTTTGGAGCACAAGACAGCACGTGTGAGTTTAGAGGGTCTGCAGGGGACTGTAGGACATTGGTTTAGGGGGCCTGTGTTAGTAGTTGTAGTTCTCAGGATGTTCTCTCGGGCTAATGCTTGAGCTATAGACCGGGTGCCTGCATGAAGAGCGGCGTTTTATCCGCTTCTCTCGGCTCCTGATGTGCCGAACTCACAGCGACCATCGCAGGTCGATCCAGAGGAACAGCGCAGCGAGCTTGGCGGTTTAGCAGTGTGCTCCCATAACAGGCGAGGCTTTGGACATGTTAGTCAGAGGCGTGTTCGCCCTGAGCCTTACGGTGATTTATAGAAACCATGCCATGTTTATCGGGATGCTTTAGCATCCATCACTGCGGTGTGTTATTTGGCAGACACTAATCTAAATGAATATGGCTGCGTTATGGGACTTGGTACAGAGATTTGTTCTTTTGTCCATGACAAAATAAATATATACAATGAATAAATAATGGCTTAAACTGGTTAATACTAATGAATAGGATATGCTTGTTACAGTGGATAAAAATATTTTCAAAAGTTTGACAAACAGTAGAAGAGATAAAACAGTGGTTAGAACAGGGTTTGTCCTGAAGTTAGAATATTGGATGTTTTTGTGAATTTGGGGTAATTGTGTATGTGTTTAATTATAATCTGCACATGGGACAAGATTGTGGACAGACTGCTGTACCTAACTGAAGTTAATGTCACTGAAGAGAAGATTTTAAAGGGAGTTAAAGGAAGACCTTGCTGGTCTTTAAAAATTGTATGTAGTTGTAGTTTCAGTAGCAGGTCATGTACACTGACCAGAAATGCTCTGAACTAGAGAAACTTCTCAGCTCTTCATGATAATGGTGGTGGTACTTTAATCATTCTGGACAGTCCTTGCATGAAATGGTTAAATGTGTTACCTGCTGCCTGATGTGCAATGTAATGTTTTACATGAGTGTTTTAATTCATTCATAACCCAATGTTGATGCAAAATGGTCCTTTCAGTTTTGTTCATTTTATTTTTATATTTTTTTTTTGTTTTCCCTAACTTCAACATTCCATATAAAACTGAAGACGTGTAGTTTTATAATTTGACATGAGCAGCCATATTTGCTATCCCAAACCATAGATTAACGAAAGTGGAATTAAAATGCTGACCACTTTAGTTGTAAATGGTGTGACACACCAGTTTTCCAGAATACCACTTGTGTATAATGTACTAATACTTGCTGCCGTTGAATTTGCTTAATGAATGGAATACAGTTGACCAGTTGCAGTGTAATTAGCTTCACAGCAGTTCAGTCTTAATTCAAGAAACCTTTGTCAATCAGTTCTTTTAAGGCATGTTAAACAAACTGAGTGGCCATACTACATATTCAAATCCAATGAAGAGGCCAAATGCTTGTCCATTATCTCTTGAGTTTTGCAGTACAATGGTGTAGTGACTTGTATGAGACAGGACTTGAGTTTGGTTTCCATAGTGGTTTTACTTTAAATGACACTTGAGAATCAGGCAGAGTCTTGTATTGAAAGGTTTCAATGGAGTTAAACTGTAATGACAGCTAAAGAAGGAACTGTGAAGTTGTGTTGTCTGCATATACAGCTAGCTTATTGTACATGTTTGTGCTTAATAATGGCTTCTTTCTATGTGCGTTATGTGGCTGCTGGATTTGGTGGCAACTGATGGAAACCTTTTGGTAAGTATTGCTTTTACTAATTTGAGTCTTTTTCAACTTTAATCATGAAGCAGCAAATGGCTCACTTGTATACAAAAGGTGTCAAAATATCTGTTAAGAACCAAGAGTGACAGCTAGGATTGAGTAAACTTGCACTGCATAGTTTAACGCATTAAGGATAGAAGTTGGTAAATTGGCACATAGTAATGAGTGTTGTAGGAAAAAGTAGGTACCATGTTTTGTCAGTAGACTTTTGTATTTTCCCTAAAATGGAATGGCTAATTATATAACTGTTGGCTATGTTTGTGACCCATCTGGTTTTGGAGATACTTGCAGTTAAACTTTGTGTGTGTGTCTCTGTCTGCATGCGTGTTCCTGGAAGTGGACAGATTCAACAGTAAGAACTACAGGTATGTGTTCAATTAAAAATGTGTATCATAATGAAAGGTTGCAACAAGTCTGCCGTACCCAGATACAGCCATAAAACTGTCAATGTCAAGTTCACATTCAGGGAGTACTGAAAAAGGAGCAATGTTTTGCATGCAGTGGAAAACATGACTAAGGTCTCCAGCACTGGCAGTATATCTATAGTGGCTTAATGTGTACCAGTGTTGCATTGAAGTTTCATTGTGATTAAGGAAATATTTTTCAACTGTACAACAGGTCATTTAAGTTGTAAAAGGAATCAGTTCATCAGCGTATACCTGTCAAATCAGTGGGAAATTAGAAAATATTAGAAATAATTACTGAAAGTGAATGTCTTTTATTGAATGTGGTTTAATATTTGTAATAATACAATTATAATATATGAGATGGAAAATATGCTTGTTTTGAAAATGCAGCAGGATGCTGCTGAATACGCTGACCAGATTTGTCCCTTGCATGATGCGATCAAATATCACCAGAAGTGCTTTCTTAATGCTGTGTGTTTTAGCTGTTTGCGGTGTTCTTTTCAGCAGAATAAAGAGTTGAAAGCTGTGTCAAGGGCACAGTTTTCCTGAAATGATACTGACTTGCTGGAGGTTATAGATTGTTATAGTAAAGTAAGTTTTATCGGTATAGAGTAGTGATGACGTGCAGTAGACAAGGTTATTCCTCTATATAGATGCATATATGCACAGGTCCTTCTACATGGAGATGGAAAGATTTGTGTGGAATCTTCTAAATTTGCTATTAAATGGTAAAAGGCAGATGTGCAGACAGTAACTTCTTAGGACGTATGAAGAGCTGGTCAACATCCCATGTTCCTGCCCTCCGGTCCTGCCCTCCCTTTGGCCAAACAGAAAGGCTGCCCAGTCGCTCCTGCTAGACACACACAGACACAGAAGCATTGAACTTGATGTTTAGAACACTTATCCAGTAAAGATGTGTAGTGTTTCACTAGTAAAAATGTTTAGAACAATGCTGCAACATAATGAAATTATTGACTGTTGTGCAGATGTTTCTGATGAGCCTATATGCAGGATTTCTTGTGTGATAGTATAACAAGCAACTCATGCTGTACTTAAAGCATAAATAGTGGTAATACATTTTTGTAGGTAGGAAGAGTCAAAGTTCAAAGAAAAGTGACCAGGTTCTGTTATGGAAAATTAAAAAAAAAAAAACCTTAAATATACATGGCTTGTAGTGAACAAATCCATATCATGGTGTTTAATGTGTGAAACTGATGGTGTTTGAAATATTGCTTTGATGCTAATATTTAAATATTTGACAAAGAATGAAGTGTTGACTGTTATAACAGTTGAAAATAACTTAGTTTATGAATTGTTGAATCTGGACAGAGATTGCGATGATGTCTTCATATAAAGTGTAATGGGATTCTTGTAGAACTAGAATAATTGAATAATTACCACTACAGTTTATTGTCAGTAAGGTTGTGTTATTGGACAATCATGTTTTTGTGGCTTGTTTCGTTGTACCTTGTTTCCAGAATAAGCAGTGTGTTGCAAATAGTGTTACAGCTATAATGTCTAAAGTGAAAAGCATGTTCTGCTGGACTATGTTTCATTCTGTTCTCTTTCTCTTGTACACTGACAAACAGAATGGACGGTTAAAGCAATGTCTTAGCCTACTATTATATTTATTATACTACAGCATCCTGAAACTCTCGTGTGTGACTACTGCTGCGGCTCTATAAACCTGCACTCAACAGAGTTGGGCAGAGTTGTGTGCGTCACTCAAATAGGTCCCTCCTGAAACGTGAACCACTGTTCATTGACAATCATATTGTTACATCCCTTTTTTTTTGTTTTGAGTAGGCTCCTTTACATCGTTTAGTAACATTCTTTCTGAACATTTCAAAAATAACATTACTACCTCTCAAACTTGAGAACTTCATGTGACCCTCAGGTGTTCTGTATAACAAGTTTCATTACTTATTTATGATAGAAACACAAACTAAAAACATCCGAGAATAGAAAATAATTCTGGACTGTAATCAAAATGTAATCAAAACACAAAACAGTCTGTGATCAACCTGGCTTATTATATTACCCCCCTTTTTTTTCTTCCTCTAGTTCAGTCCCCAAGTTGTGTAGTCTCTGAGATAACAAGGTCTGACTATTGCACGTCCAAACCTAGTAACAACTCCTTGTTGACATTCTGTGTATGTCTTGGAACAGTCACTCGTGATGTCCCGTTTTCTTTTCGAAGGTGTCGGTTCCGCCGTAAAATCCGTCCATTTTCCAGTTTGATTTAATAGGATCTGTGATCAACTGGTCTGATTACTGTAGCAGGCTTCCAGACTGTGGCTCAAAAGGTTGAACTCTTACTCTGTCTCCCTGTTTCAGACCCTGCAGGCACAGGACGTCAATTTGACATCAGAAAGACGTTGGACTCCAACGTTGGGCAGACGTTGGATTTTGGTTGAAAATGAAAATCTGACTGACGCCAAAACCCAACGTCGGCTTGACGTCAACCCCTAACATTGGACAGACGTTAAATTTTGGTTGAAAATGAAAATCAGGCTGACGCCAAAATCCAACGTCGGCTTGACGTCAACCCCTGACGTTGAAGAGACATTGGATTTTGGTTGAAAATGAAAATCAGGCTGATGCCGAAACCCATCGTAGGCTTGACGTCAACCTCCGATGTTGTACAGGCGCTCGATTTTGATTGAAAAAGACAATTGGGCTGACGTCGGTACCCAATGTTGGCTCTACACCAATTTCAGTCAGAGTATTTGGGTGTCTTGCTCAAGGGCACAACAGTTATCAATAGGAGTCTGGAATTGAACTGCCAACCCTTCGATTAGTGAACAACCTGCTCTACCACCTGAGCTATGGCTGCCCCAACCTTGCTGTCGCCACTTAATGGCTTCCTGAAAACGTTGCCAATTAATTACAAACACATATACACACCCACACACACCGGAAAAACAAAAAACAAACAAAAAAAAAAAACACTTCTTTTTTAGGCTGTTCAGACTGATATTAAACTCAATGTTGTTCAGCAACTGGAATTCAACCTAATTTCAACCATGAATTCATGCTTACATATTATATTCATCATATTCAGAATTGCTCTCAAAACAAGACAGTTAACAAAAAAGTACCAATAAAACACTTGCTTATTTATTTTAGTAAAACTACTAAAGACAACATCTTTGAAAGAGACAGAAAAAAAAACAGTTAAATTAAATAAATATTGGGCTCCTAACTGTTTTGGGTTGGACATGTAGCCCCCACAGCCAAACTGTCCAGTGGCTTGTTAAAGTGGTCTTCCATGGAACAGGAAATATGTTCTGGTCCTTGCTGTACCACTGTTTGTCATGTCCTCCGGGCCAACGAGGAAAAGGACTGTCCGAATTGTTATCAGCGCAAAGTTCAAAGGCCAACATCTCTGATGGAGTGGGGGTGTGTTAGTGCCCATGGCATGGGTAACTTGCATATCTGTGTGTCACGGTTGGCCCCTCCCAGTCCTGTCCATGTGTTCTTGTTTTGGTTTGTAACTCCGCCCCTGATTGTTTTCACCTGTCCCTCATTGTTCCGTGTATTTAAGCCCTGTGTTTGCCCCTTGCGTTTGCCAGTCTTTGTATCATTGTATCATTGTATCTGGTCTTTGTTTGATGTCTGTTTGCTGGTCGCTCTGGTTTTTGTCATGTCTGTTTCCCGTTCCGTCCGCATCGGCTATATGAACCTGGACTGTATTGACCACGACCCTGGATTTGCCCCTAATAAATCTCGCTTATCTCAGCGTGTGCGTCCGGCTCCTCGCTCCCCCTTACATTGTGAAGCCACCATTAATGCTGAAAAGTACATACAGCGACAACGGAGACCCCGGACTGTTGAGCAACTGAAGTTGTACATCAAGCAAGAATGGGAAAGAATTCCACCTATAAAGCTTCAACAATTAGTGTCCTTAGTTCGCAAATGCTTATTGAGTGTTGTTAAAAGAAAAGGTGATGTAACACAGTGGTAAACATGCCCTTGTCCCAATTTCTTTGGAACGTGTTGCAGGCATCAAATTCAAAATGAGTGAATATTTGCAGAAAGCAATAAAGTTTATCCGTTTGAACATTAAATATCATCGTATTCTATTTTTATTTATGTTTTACACAACGTCCCAACTTCATTGGAATTGGGGTTGTACAATCAGAGGAGCCAAAAAAAGAAAAGCCAAACACTGTAATGGACCACGGTACGAGGTGCAAGGTAAATAATTAACCTAAGCTAGGGCTGCTTATATGCAATGTAAAAAATTTGGATTAATAACAGCATAGTAAGATGGTACATGTAACTACCCGCACAAATGCTCTTAAAGTTTATGCGAATTGGAAATCAAAACATTCTTTCTTAACGTGACATATTTCTGAGTGAAACAGACTACTTGGGTGGGAAATAACTGTGGGAAACTTATCATTTCTGAAATGATTCACTAACAGCCAAAATCTTTAAGGTTTTTTTCTTTCAAATACATAGACAAGGCTAAATGCTAAGTAGCAGGCTAGGCTGTTACTTTTTGCTCTCGCTTTCTTAAGACTTTCAAGACAAAAGCAAAAGAAAAAACTTCAGGAGGAAGATGTCAAGTTAAACAATTCCATATATGAGTGCAATCACCTAACATTTGAGCAAGAGATGCACTTTGTGTGTAACTGTGCATGTCTCTCCTTTACCAGCTAATTTATATCACCAGCTAAAATAAATAAATGTTGATATACCTCATGTTCACTGATATACATCACATATAGCAAGAGTAGGCCCCTACATATCACTGTAATGAAAATTTCCAAAAAATGACATTTTCAAACAAAACAGTTCAGTTTTGCTATCTTGCGGGCTTTCCTGCTTTCTAGTGACAAACAGGCGAGGTGGACAAGGTGAGAACCCCCACATTACAATACTTAAAGTATTGTATTCCAAATGTTTTCTGAATACATATACATTGGAATATCTGAGAAAACCTCTGTAGTAATTTTTATTTCACACTGTTCTTTAGTCTTACTGGTTGGTAAGTTTCATGAAAAAAAAATATTCAAATGAATACAAAAATTAGTCTGCTGTCACTCTTAAAATTATGCTATATTTTCACCAAACATTTCCCATGACAGTAAAGTGGGTAGCTGTATGATTTTTAGTTAATAATGTTATATGTAACTTGGGTGCAGAAGTCCAGCACAATTGCTGCTCAGTTAAATCATCCCTCAAAGCAGTAATACTTAGATTAATAACTGACTCATCACACTGATTTATCAGTATATACCAGTTATGCATTAAACTACACTGCTCAAAAAAATAAAGGGAACACTTAAACAACACAATTATAACTCCAAGTAAATCAAACTTCTGTGAAATCAAGCTGTCCACTTAGGAAGCAACACTGATTGACAATCAATTTCACGTGCTGTTGTGCAAATGGAATAAACAACAGGTGGAAATTATTGGCAATTAGCAAGACACACTCAATAAGAGTGGTTCTGCAGGTGGGGACCACAGACCACTTCTCAGTACCTATGCTTTCTGGCTGATGTTTTGATCACTTTTGAATGTTGGTGGTGCTCGTGGTAGCATGAGACGGACTCTACAACCCAAACAAGTGGCTCAGGTAGTGCAGCTCATCCAGGATGGCACATCAATGCGAGCTGTGGCAAGGTTTGCTGTGTCTGTCAGCGTAGTGTCCAGAGGCTGGAGCACTACCAGGAGACATGCCAGTACACCAGGAGACATGGAGGAGGCCGTAGAGGGCAACAACCCAGCAGCAGGACCGCTACCTCCGCCTTTGTGCAAGGAGGAACAGGAGGAGCACTGCCAGAGCCCTGCAAAATGACCTCCAGCATTTGTGGCCACAAATGTGCATGTGTCTGCACAAACGGTTAGAAACCGACTCCATGAGGATGGTATGAGGGCCCGACGTCCACAGATGGGGGTTGTGCTCACAGCCCAACACCGTGCAGGATGCTTGGCATTTGCCAGAGAACACCAGGATTGGCAAATTCACCATTGACTTGTTTTAAGGACATCACTTCAAAGTTGGATCAGCCTGTATGTGTTTTTCCACCTTAATTTTGTGTGTGACTCCAAATCCAGGCCTGCATTGGTTAATAAATTTGATTTCCATTGATGATTTTTGTGTGATTGGTTGTTGTCAGCACATTCAACTTTCTACAGAACAAAGTATTCATTCAGATCTAGGATGTGTTATTTGAGTGTTCCCTTTATTTTTTTGAGCAGTGTATATTACAATCTCATTTGTTCCATATACTCAATCATGCAACATTTGGTTCCAACCTTACAAGCTGATGGGTTGAGAAGTTTTCTAATCGTGCTAATATTTGTGACAAAGGCACTGTTTTGACACACAAACTGTATCCCTCTGCAGACGTGTTGCCAAGAAGTAAGAAGCTTACAGGCTTTATGCATGCAAATCTTTGTTTTGTTGTTTTGTATTTGTGCTCATACAAAAAAGAAATGAGATTTTAAGATGACATTTGACCTGCAACACGTTAGGACAGAAGTGTGTGACTGCAGGCGCACATCAAATTTTGAGCCTTGATATTTCTACAGTTCTATCTGTACTACAAACGGTGAGCTTTATAGTATCAGCAGTTTTCTTGGGCTGTGCACAGGGCTCAACAAGCTAGGGCAGGGGTCGGCAACCCAAATGTTGTGAGAGGGCATTTTGGCCTTTAACAAAAATCAAACCACCTTGGGAGCCACAAAAATTTGTCAATTTTACCATCCTGGCTGCAAATATGTCTCAGTATGTGCTAATGTCCTTGTATAGACTACAAAAATTTTAACAAAAACACATGCCTAATTCGATCTGCTTTAAGCTTTAGCTCAGCTGTAGCCACTTTTCTCACATCTCTAGCAGGAAAGTTTCCCTCAAAATTAATTTTTTTTGTAAAATGTCTCTAAACATTTGATTTTTTTTAAAAGGAGACTAAAGTCGCTTCTCATTCACCAGCTTCATGTTCAAATTTTCCCATTCCACCTTAAATGGTGCTTGAGGTGACAGAATATAACTGCTGCATCATTTAAGGTGGAACGGGAAAATTTGAATGAGAAACTGACTTCAGCTTTGCAACATTAGCGTTTGGCAGTTTCTTGTTACAGATTAAATGTATCAGGAAACCAGCTGGACTGTTTGTAATTCCAAATAAGTCTACTCATCTCTAAATTATCTATGTTCGTCCTAAATCTCTCTCTTTGCCGTTTCATAGCTACTAGCTGGGTGAGACTGTTGTCTGTGTTGTTATGGTGACTAGCAGTGCTGATCTTCAGGGTTAAAGGGTGAATCAGCAGTTCTACATTAACTCCAGCGTTTAAGACCATTTACTGTTGAACTGTGTTGAACGATCAGCAGAGCTTTATTTTACTGTAAATGAAAGGGTTAACTTTCCTTTGGCTCAGCTAACCTACCCAGCCCTGTCTGGTGGGCGGGAGTATGAGATGAAGCAGGATATTTGCCCCTGTAACGAGGGTACAAACCTAGGCGCCTAGTGGTTTTATGCTCACAATCCCTCTAACGCCCAAGATTTGTGTTGTTTGTATTTGTATTTGGAGGATTTTACTTTTACCTAAAAATCTAATTCTGCTTTGGAGCCGCAACAGGGAAGTAAAAGAGCCACGTTGCCAAACCCTGGTCTAGGGAATTATTATCATTGCATAGCAATAACTCATTTGTTGTAGAACTACTTTTTGGCTAAAGACATTGTCGGTATTAAAGCAATTTCAGTAAGAAACTCTGATTTTTGCTTATTTTGTAGAAACTGTTGTATAAAGGCAATAGAACACTGAAAGTCGTGTTATCACGTATAACATCACAGCTGTGATAAACTAAGCATATTAAATCATAGCCATGACGTTATTATGCATTAACACACAACATGGAGTGTTTTATCAAACAGAACTAGAATTCATGCCTAATGATAATAAGCCACTCCACTGTGCATCAGAACATGCAACATGTATCCATATCTGTAATGTTACAAATAAAAATACAGCAGATACTGATAATCACAACTTTTGGAGGCCAGTGCCGCGGCTCACTTCTAAGCTAAACCAAACAGTTGTGCTGAAGTGCAATGAAAGGCGTTTCCATAAAACAAGAACACCCATAGCAGGAACACCCCCTTAACTTTCATTGGCTGATATGTCTGGAGAATGGCTTCTCTCATTGATGAATATGACTCAGTGGTGTACGGTGTACAGATTCTTGCGATTTGTATAGAGCACTGTCTTGCGGTTTTGTGATCCCTGACTTGAACTTGCGGTCCAAATGCCTATCATTGCTAATGATAGGCATCAGCAGTGTTTTCAGCAGTACGTTTACAGCAGCATTTAGCAGACGCTCTTTTACAGAGCGACTTACAAGAAGAGCTTTGTCTGTCTAGAGAAAGTATCCTTGCTAGTTACCAATACAACCCCAATTCCAATGAAGTTGGGACGTTGTGTAAAACATAAAAACAGAATACGATGATTTGCAAATCCTTTTCAACCTATATTCAATTGAATACACTACAAAGACAAGATATTCAATGTTCAAACGGATAAACTTTATTGTTTTTTGCAAATATTCACTATTCTAAATTTGATGCCTGCAACACGTTCCAAAGAAGTTGGGACAGGTGCATGTTTACCACTGTGTTACATCACCTTTCCTTTTAACAACACTCAATAAGCATTTGGGAACTAAGGACACTAATTGTTGAAGCTTTGAAGGTGGAATTCTTTCCCATTCTTACTTGATGTACAACTTCAGTTGCTCAACAGTCCGGGGTCTCCGTTGTCATATTTTGCGCTTCATAATGCGCCACACATTTTCAATGGGAGACAGGTCTGGACTGCAGGCAGTCTAGTACCCGCACTCTTTTACTACGAAGCCAGGCTGTTGTGTAACACATGCAGAATGTGGCTTGGCATTGTCTTGCTGAAATAAGCAGGACATCCCTGAAAAAGATGTCGCTTGGATGGCAGCATATGTTGCTTCAAAACCTGTATGTACCTTTCAGCATTAATGGTGCCTTCACAGATGTGCAAGTTACTCATGCCATGGGCACTAACACACCCCCACACCATCAGAGATGCTGGCTTTTGAGCTTTGCACTGATAACAATCCGGACAGTCCTTTTCCTCTTTGGCCTGGAGGACACGACGTCCATGATTTCCAAAAACAATTTGAAATGTGGACTCGTCAGACCACAGGACACTTTTCCTTGCGTCAATACATCTCAGATAAGCTTGGGCCCAGAGAAGCCGGCAGTGTTTCTGGGTGTTGTTGATATATGGCTTTCGGTTTGCATGGCAGCATTTTAACTTGCACTGAGCGACGAACTGTGTTCACTGACAGTGGGTTTCTGAAGTGTTCCTGAGCCCATGTGGTAATCAAAGTGGTGAACCTCGCCCCATCCTTGCTCGGGAATGACTGAGCCTTTCAGAGATGCTCCCTTTATACCCAATCATGACACTCACCTGTTTCCAGTTTCCAGAAATGCACACAAGTGGGCTGTATTATCATTAGTACAAAATGAAGAAGAAGAGAAACACTCCGTCCGTGTATCTTTTGGTCATTCAATTGTCATTTCAAAACCAGCACTGAAAAATGGGAAAATAGGTCAATTCTCATTTTTAGTTTTGTTATTGTCAGTGCAAACATCAAAAAACTTTTTTTTTTTACTATATTCAAAAACTATTCATAAAATTAAATGACAAACAACTGAATAAAGGGTAGTGTTTTATTTATCCAAATAAAAAAATAAAATAAATATCCCCTTAACCGGAAACAGATGTGCAGAGTGCAGACATGGTCTCAGAAACTTGGGAATCAGGCCTGTTTGTCAGTGCTGTGCAGAATCCAGATTCCCCTTTGCAGGCACGTGTCTCCAGCAGGCTTACGGACACTGCAGTTTACACTCACGATTTCAGTTGTTTCTGTGTGTAAATAACAGTTAATCCACCCTTTTCTTCACAACAAACATTACAACAGGATTTCAAGCCCAACACCAAGTCTCCTCTGTCAATGAGAGTTTAGCTTAATGTAATGAAGGTGCTGGTAGTCAGTGCTGCACTCGTGGTACTGAATGGCTTTCTGTCGTATGACGGTGTCTTGATAAAGGACACACAGGAGAGCACAGAATAACATAAAATCACACCTACATACATTTTAGACTAACAGATCAACATTAACATCACTAAACCACAACAACGTCCTTTTTTACTGGTGCGGAGCCGCTGAACAGCTCTGCATGACGCGCCTCTAAAGCTCCCTCCCAAAACCAGAGCCAGTGGCAGCTGCCACAGAATGAACCTATAAGAACAAGCTGAACACAGGACGGCTCACAGCTTTCATTCTTAGACCTGGAGCTGTTTACGTCTGAAGGGCAGGGGTTCTGTGGTGTCTCTTCCAAGATCACTTAATATTTTATTTATTTATTGTTTAAGTGATAGAAAATGTTAATATTACACATTAACTAGACCCCTTATTTTTCTTGTTTTTATTATTATTTTATGATGTCATTTCTTGATTTTCCAGTGACAATAACAGAACCAAAAACCAACAACTGACCCATTTTCCTGTTTTTCAAAACTGCATTTGGCATGAAAATCCAATGACCAAAAGATACACGTTCCCTTTTCCCTGAGATATAAAGGCGCCTTGCAAACAGCTCTCAAAATACTTGGAAGTCTCTCTCTGAGCAAGTCTCTCTCTCTCCCTCCCTCCCTCACTCCCTCACTCACTCAGCAGCTGCCAACCGGTCAGTAACAACGCGGGTCAGACGCTGCAGCACGTCAGTGACTTTTGAAAACTGTGCAACAACCTGCCTGCCCTGCCTGTCTGTCTGTCTGTCTGCCTGTCTGGCAGCGGACCAGTTCCACAGTACAAAACCCCGTAGCACAATCACAGTTTCTCTCCACCGCTCCGATACAGGACGCTGGCTGGGCTCACACTGACCAGCTGATATGGCGCTAACGGAAACCTAACTAGCTTCAGCTCACACTGCCACACACAACACACACCGCCTGCTCGTCTGTCTGCGTTTCACTCTGCGAACCCTCAGAAACCTCCACTGATTCAGTACAATGTTGTAGATATGCTAGCTAACACTGCCGGGTTAATCTGGCGCTAATATTAGCTGCTAACAGAAACCAGCTTCAGGTTAGTGGATCTAAATTAGCTCAACTAAACTTTAGTAAAGCGCACATTTCTGTACAATCCAAATAAATTATAATTACTCAGTACTCACCCAGTCTGTGTGCCGGTGTATCTCAGTCTGTCTCCATCGCTCTCTGCTCGAATCTTCAGTCTCGTCCGCGGTTTTTCAAACGGCGCCCCGCCCTTCTCCTCCTCAGCCAATCACTCCCGCCCTTCTCCTCCTCCTCAGCCAATCACGTGCAACTATTTTGACTTTTGAATTTTGAGTAACGAATCAGTCAAAAGATGCTGCTCTGTCGCTCTGTAGTGCTGTGAGCTGAAATTCGTGTCCTGTGGTTGTGCGTGTCAGCAGAAAAATACATTACCTACATTTATTAAAAGAGCAATAGCATCACAGTTTATTGGTATAGCATATTTTACCCATGTTTCTTCTTCTCCTTCTCCTTCTTTCGGCTGCTCCCTTTAGGGGTCGCCATCTTGCCCTATCCATTCACTACATCCATAAACCTTCTCTGAGGTCTACCTCTTCTCCTTCTACCCGGCAGCTTCATCTCCAACATTCTTTGACCAATATATCCACTATTCCTCCTCAAAACATGTCCAAACCATCTCAACCTGGCCTCTCTGGCTTTATCTCCAAACTGCTCCACATTCACTGTCCCTCTGATCTGCTCATTTCTAATCTTGTCCAGCCTTGTCACTCCCAACGGTAAAATCTTAGCATCTTCATCTCTGCCACCTCCAGCTCAGCCTCCTGTCTTTAAGACAGAGCCAAAGTCTCCAAACCCTACATCATAGCAGGACGCACTACTGTCTTGTAAACCTTCCCTTTCACTCTTGCTGCTATCCTTCTGTCACACATCAGCCCTGACATCCGTCTCCACCCACTCCATCCTGCCTGCACCCTCTTCCTCACCTCTTTTTTGCACTGTCCATTGCTCTGGATGGTTGACCCAAGATATTTGAAGTCATCCACCTTTACGACCTCTACTCCTTGCATCTTCAACTTTCCACCTGCCTCCCACTCATTCACACACATTTATTCTGTCTTATCTCTACTGACCTTCATTCCTCTCCTCTCCAGTGCAAACCTCCCCCTCTCCAGATTCTCTTTCACCTGCTCTCTACTCTCACCACAGATTACAATGTCATCTGCAAACATCAAGGTCCATGGAGCCTCCCGCCTGACCTCATCTGTCCATCACCATTGCAAACAAGGGGCTCAAAGCTGATCCCTGATGTAACCCTACCTTCACCTTGAAACCATTTGTCACTCCAACTGCACACCTCACCACTGTCTCACAATCCTCATACATGTCCTGCACCACCCTAACATACTTTTCAGCTACACCTGACTTCCTCATACAGTACCACAGTTCCTCTCTTGGCACCCTATCATATGCCTTCTCTAGATCCACAAAGACACAATGTAGCTCCTTCTGACCTTCTCTGTACTTCTCTACCAACACTCTCAACGCAAAAATTGCATCTGTGGTACTCTTTCTGGGCATGAAACCAAACTGCTGCTCACTGATCTGAACCTTATGTTTGTATAAATATATTAAAATTTTTGAACAGCAGTATGTGTATGAAGTTGGTATGAGACATTTTGACAGACAGATTTTGTTTCTCAACACCACAACTGACATCCCACAAAATACCACGTCTAGTTGTCTGTATCCCACATTAGAAGGACTTTAGCACTGAGACGTTTTAGCAGATGTAAGGTTTTGGTTAGTTAACACTGTGACTTCCCACTTAGCAAAATTTATCTGGCCCAATTTTGAGCCACATACTTGGTTTTGTTTTGGCCCAGTTCTGGCTGGGTCCTCAGCCCAGATCTGGTCCATATAGTGTAAAACCAGAAGAACTAATTGATGTGGCCCAGATGAGGCCAACACACTATTAATTTTGTACAACTAACAGATGTAGCCCAGCTCTGGCCCATATACTGTAAAGTGAGTCAAACTAATAAACATGGTCCAAATCTGGCCGACATACTGTAAAGTGGGTAGAACCAAGGGTTCTAGTCCAGCTCTGCCCTATATACTGTAGTATATATATAAAAGGTGTTGGCCAGATTTGGCTTATATATGGCACACAGTTATGGCTGAGTACCCACTTTAGTCCCCAGCCAGGTGTGGCCCTGCAAGATGCCACATTCATTTATTGCAGATCATGCAAAATATTAGTAATATCTGTGATTAGTATTAGTAATATTATTTCTTAATAATCAATAGCCATTTTAGATTAAAATGTTGATTCTGGGTAAATAAATAATAACAGTAAATGAATGAAGGAAAAAAAAGGCTTCACCTTTGTGACAGGTCATTCTTGAGCAAAGTTGAGAGGCCACTGAAATACAGGCTAAATCTGACATCTACCTTGGAGCAAATAGTTTAGAATGTAATTACACAGACATTTTATTTTAAATCAGAGATGGCAAACATGTCTAAAAAATCATACTTATGCAGTCTGTGGAATAAAAAACTTGTGAATGACCCTGAAGTACAGGTGTCAACCCATTCAATGTGTCTTTACAAATAAGCCAACTGTGTATGAGACATTGTTTTGTGGTTTAATTTGATAAACAGCTATGTTTTCTGATTCAGTCTGCAATAATTCATATGATTACTGGAGGTTTTTTATTATACATCAAACAAATGCAAAACAGGATAAATCAAAACCTGTCCACTTCCTGATACCTATGAAAAGAGGAAAAGCATTCAGCTATTACTTACTTCTTTAACTGTTTTCCAGATAGCAAGGTTTTTGTATCAAACTGTACAACAAATCCCTTTACCTGGCAATCTGGAATAACACCACAATCAGCATTTCCAACAGATCCCTCTACAGACTTAATGTGTCACTTTGGTAGTTATTCACTTTAAGCATTTATAGAGCTCCAGTAACAGCTTGTCTGGAATGGATGGGTTTTACTTTAGAAACCGCATAATGAGGCAAGAACTCCACGACTGTCAGATCTGTAACAACAAGAAAGTTTTGTTCTAACAAACATTGAGGAACACATGATCAAAATTAAGCTACTTACAGGTTGATGTGTGTGCAGATGAGAGGACCTGCTACTGCTGTCACAAAACAAGACTCTGTTAGCCCAGCGTAAACATTCTAGACCCAAGCTAACATGCTAACTTTGAGCTAATGTCCTAACTGCAAACTAAAGTGCTATAGTATTGTACCATAACACTTGAAAAAGCACAGGTTATTCCTGTTAAATACTAGTAGTTACGAATAGTTAGCTAACGTTAGCTAAGGAATAAGTTAGCATTAGCCATGATGAATTAGCAATTAAGGGTAATGTAGCTAAACCTTGAGCTGATAGCTATTACATTAACCTAGCTATCCTGTGCTTTTCAAGTGCTATGCTAAAATGGACGTAACTGAGGTGTGAATCAACCAATCTGCCGCAGCATAAAGGTTTGGCCCTCTTCCTTCATCTACATGATTGAGCCACAACATTCATGTCAGAATTGGCCCTAAACGTAGATTTGAGTTTACAAGCACAGCTGTCCAGCATCTGGCCCAATTCTGGCCCACACTTGGGTATGTAAGCCAGAATTGGCCCAGAACTGTCTTGCATTTGGGTGAGCCCTTATGACATGCCAGACATAGGCCGACAAAAGTACCGAGCTGAAAATGAACTGAGCACAAATCTGCTGCAACTTAATTGTGCTGTGGCCCTCTTCCTTCATCCAAATTGTTCAGCCAGAACATTGACGCTAGAATTGGCACTTAAGTGTAAATATGACTTAAAACCATACACAGCTGTCCAGCATCTGGCTAATATCTATCTGGATATCTATTCTAAACCAGAATCTGCCCAGAACAGTCTGCAGAATTAGAGCCAACAACGTCATAGTCTGTTGATGTTAGAATTTGGTTTTGTAAAGGTTAAAACTCCATGACCTAAAACCAACTTTGGCATAAGACAAGTGGAAGAGATTGGATTTTGATTACATGACACCACGATTTTAAACCAACAGAATATCAACATCTAATAATGCTAAAATATCCTGTTGTATTCACAATACACACTACTGCATGTCAGTATTCTGTCAATATGAGGATGGCATGTGACATTTGAAAGATTTTGGATTTTGGTTACCTGACACCAATTTTAAACCAACAAAGTATCAATGTGTAATGATGTTATATCGCATGAAATTAACATTAAGATTATGACGTTAAATAGACGTTTTTTTGATCACCATACTTCATGACTGCATGTCAGTATTCTACATCAATATAACCTTGGGATGTGATGTTTAGAAGATATTAGATTTTGGTCACTTTACATGACAATTTAAATCCAACAAAATATCAATGTCTAATGATGTTAGAATGTTACATCAATTTGACGTTAAAACTATGACGTTGAATAGATGTTGGGTTTTGGTCGATTATACCTCATGACTGCAGGTCAGTATTTTACGTCAATATGACGTTGAGATGTGATGTTTGGAAGATGCTGGATCTTGGTTAGTAACATCACACCTTAAAACCTACAACATATCAACATCTAACAGTGTTAGAATGTTATGACAATCTGACCTTGTTGTTGTTGTTACAGCAATCTGACATTAAGGTTATGACGTTAAATAGACATTAGATTTAGGTCACCATTCCTCATGAGTATATGTCAGTATTCTACGTCAATATGATGTTGGCTTGTGACGTTTGGAAGATGTTGGATTTTGGTTAGTTAACATCACACCTTAAAACCAATAACATATCAACATCTAACAATGTTAGAATGTTATGACAATCTGACCTTAAGGTTATGAAGTTAAATAGATGTTGGGTTTTGGTCTCCATACCTCATGATTGCATGTCAGTATTCTACGTCAATATAACCTTAAGATGTGATGTTTGGAAGACATTAGATTTTGGTCATTTACATCACAACTTAAAACCAACAAAATATCAATGTCTAATGATGTTAGAATGTTATGGAAATGTGGCGTCAAGTTTATGATGTTAAATAGACACTGGGTTTTCGTCATTATACCTGACAAGTAGAAGTCAGTATTTTACGTCAATATGACATTTGTATTTGATGTTTGGAAGATGTGGATTGTGGTTACTTTACATCATAACTTAAAACCAACAAATTATTAACGTCTAATGAACTGAGAATATTATGGCAATGTGACGTTATGGTTATGACATTAAATAGACATTGGGTTTTTCAGCATAATTTGCGACTGCCTGTCAGCATTCTACATCAATATGATGTTGGCATGTGATGTTTTTTTTTTGGATTTTGGATCTTGCTTAGTGAACATTACACCTTAAAACCAACAAAATGTCAATGTCTAATGATGTTATAATGTTACATCAATTTGACGTTAAAACTATGACGTTGAATAGATGTTGGGTTTTGGTCGATTATACCTCATGACTGCAGGTCAGTATTTTACGTCAATATGACGTTGAGATGTGACGTTTGGAAGATGTTGGATCTTGGTTAGTAACATCAATGTTACAATGTTATGAAAATCTGAGGTAAAGGTTATGACGATGTTTGGCAGACGTTGTATTTTGGTTACGTTACATCACACCTTAAAACCAATAAAATATCAACATCTAACAACATTAGAATATTATGTCAAACTGACGTTAAGTTTATGACGTAAATAGACGTTGGGTTTTGGTCACCATACCTCACAATTGTAAGTCATTATTCTACGTCAATCTAACATTGGCATTTGACGTTTGGCAGATGTTGGATTTTGGTTACATCACACCTTAAAACCAACAAAATATCAACATCTAACAACATTAGAATATTACGTCAAGCTGACGTTAAGTTTATGACGTAAATAGACGTTGGGTTTTGGTCACCATACCTCACAATTGTATGTCATTATTCTACGTCAATCTGACATTAGAATTAGAAGTTGTCTGTATGACGCATCCGGCGTCATGACCAACATTCAACTAGATATCAACATCTGTTGATGTTGGTGGCCATCTGGGAAGCATTTAGGCACCTCTGGAGTGCTGGAATAGGCTTTTCAGGCTTTCTAAGCGTATAGAACCACGGTTTCATGAATGTACTGGTTTCTTTAGGGAAGTTAACTATTTAGTTCTCTATCATAAAATGTGTTTTTAATTTCAGTTTTTTTTTGACATAGCACAGGTTTCTAATGTCAGAAATGTCTTTATATTCATCCCAAAGATGAATATAAGTAAGTAAGGCGCTCACTGCATAGAGTTTCGCCCCTTTTTAAAGCATTTGGGCGCCTCTGGACAGCAGGAATAGACTTTTCAGGCTTTCCAAGCGTATAGAACCACGGTTTCATGAATGTACTGGTTTCTTTAGGGAAGTTAACTATTTAGATCTCTGTGTCATAAAATGTGTTTTTAATTTCAGTTTTCTGACATTTCAAGTGTTTCTAATGTCAGAAATGTCTGTTTATAATCATCTCTATGTTTTCACGTTAAAAGCTCAGTGCATAGGGTTTCTCCCCTTTTTAAAGCATTTGGGCGCTTCTGGAGCGAAGGAATAGCCTTTTCAGGCTTTCCAAGCGTATAGAACCACGGTTTCATGAATGTACTGGTTTCTTTAGGGAAGTTAACTATTTAGTTTTTTGTGTCATAAAATGTATTTTTAATTTCATTTTTCTGACATTTCAAGTGTTTCTAATGTCAGAAATGTCTGTTTATAATCATCTTTATATTTTCACATTAAGAGCTCAGTGCATAGTGTGTGATGCCCCTGGAATAGGCTTTTCAGGCTTTCTAAGCGAATAGAACCATGGTTTCATGAATGTACGGGTTTCTTTAGGGAAGTTAACTATTTAGTTCTCTATGTTTAAATGTGTTTTTAATTTCAGTTTTCTGACATATCAAGTGTTTCTAATGTCAGAAATGTCTGTTTATAATAATCTCTATGTTTTCATGTTCATTGCATAGCTCTGTGCATAGCGTTCCTCCCATTTTTAAAGCATTTGGGCGCTTCTGGAGTGCTTTAGGCTTTTTGGAGTGAATAGGCTTTTCAGGCTGGGTTAGACGGCAGTCTACCTCAAGCGGCTGAGGGGGATGAGGATCACTGGCCTCGGCTCGGAGCTAAGCCTAAGGCCGTGAAGGTGTACTGCTCCACGCTGAGCCAGGCCGAGCCATGGTCTGTTGCAGGTGGACGCTCCACCCCCCACCCGACATTTAGGAAGATCTGTGTAAACAACAGGTTCTCCGTACTGGAAGAGCTGGATGACGCCACTCCAACAACACCCATCAGAGTGAGCTCTCCAGCCATCAACTTCACCCCCGCTCCATCCAAAAACTCCACCGGGCAGCGGGCCGCACTTGACCTGCAGAAGTGTGTTTAGCTCCGAGGGACATCCCCACCTCCAGAAGACCATCCGGCCAAGCTCCCTCCCATACCCACACCCTGAACGATCAGCCTGAACGCTGCTCCCCCCATGAGAAACCGCCGATCAAACACCACTGATCACCGAGCCGTGACCTCATCGTTTACCCCCGCGACAGACCCGCAGGCCTCAACAAACCACCCTCATAGTTGGCAACTCAATCGTCAGGAACATTCAGCATCGCTCAGCTGTTGTCCACTCAGTCTCTGGTGCAAAGGTCAAAACACCATTCAGTGGAGAGGATAATAATCCATGTGGGATGTAATGACATCAGAAACCAGAGCACAGAACTGTTAAAAAAGGACTTCATGTGCCTGCTGTCCTCCATACAAGACTGTGATAAATCTGTTTTTATTTCTGGACCAATTCCTTCACTAGGAAGAGGCTCAGGTCATTTTAGTAGACTTTTAAACCTTCATACCTGGCTTCAGAATACCTGTCTTTCCAAAGGGTTGACTTTTATAGACAATTTTAACCTCTTCTGGAATCGCCCCTCCTTCTATAGATCTGATGGAATTCATCCCAATAGGCTGGGTGCTCAGATTTTAGGACATATGTTTTACTGTGTTTTTAATTTGAAATGACAACTCAAGACCTACAATGCAAGTTCAATTATACCAGTAGTCATTAATAGTAGGAGACCTAGGACCAGCATTTTTAGAAGAAATGCCAAGAATCCTCATAATTTTAATGTTTTTATTAATTGTGATAATCTTATCAGCATTAAGCCATCTCTAATTTCCATAAACCCCCAAGAAAACTGTACTGATAACCCAATGAGTAGTCTTGAGAGTTTTAAGAAAAGAAAAGGTTTAGGTATAATCCATCTGAATATTAGAAGCCTACTACAAAAAGATAGAATGGATCACCTTAAAATCCTGGCTGCACAGTCTGATCCTGATATAATCATTTTAACAGAGACCTGGCTTAGACATTGTACCAATGATGAAGATATAGCTTTAAATAATTTTATCCTCCATAGAAAAGACAGAGTTTCAAGGGGAGGGGGAGTTGCTATTTATACCAGTGTAAATTTACAAGCTAATGTTTCATGTGCAGTATCCAAAGAAAAATGTTATGAGTTCTTAGTCCTCCAGGTTTCACTGGGAAAAAATAACTCTGTTTTAATTGGGACATACAGGCCTCCCTCTGCCCCACACTCTGCAGTTGAGGAATTAGCGGATCTTTTATCCAAATTTTGTGCTTCTGAATGGCTGGTCCTTGGTAATTTTAACCTCAGCTGGCTTTTTAATGCATCCGATCACTTAAAGGAAATATGTGGCAATCTTAACCTAACACAGTTAATCAATGAACCAACTCGCCCAAATCTGAAAGAACCCACCAAGTCAACCCTGATAGATCTAATAATCTCCAATAAAGCTGACAAAATTACTGCCTCAGGAGTTTTTGAACTTGGCATAAGTGATCATTGTCCCATCGGATGTATTAGAAACAGTTGCACAAACAAAACAGGCTGACTTAGCAATGCATGAAATCCACCTTACACTAGAAATCTCTGATGTTGATGGGGCACTAAACCACTTCAGTAAAACTTTCCTAACAGTAGTAAACAAACATGTCCCATTCAAAAAGTCAAGAATAAGAAACAGATCAAGGCCCCGGTTTACGGGTGAAGATTCCTCATTGTTTACGGCCAGAAATAAAGCTTGGTCAACTGCTAGACGCTCAGGGGAGAGAGACCATTGGCTTACCTTTAGACAGCTGAGAAATAAATGTACTTCTGCTGTTAGAAAGGATAAATCAGAATATTACTTTAGCTTAATCACCAGCACTAGAAACCCTCAAAACTTCTGGAAAATAGTAAATTCTCTAAAAAATAATTCCCCCCTTTTTCCAACAAGCGTTTTAGTTGACGATCAGCTGATTTCTGCCCAGAAGGAAATATGTCAAGCCTTTAACTCACATTTTGCTGCAGCTGGCCACATCTTTGATAAGAATAGCACAAACCTATTGAATAAAACTGATCTCAGCTCTACTATTTCTAAAACGCATAGTCTTTTCTCTCTCCAGCCATTTTCTCCATATTTAGTTGCTAATGCTATGGTTAAAATTAATCCACGAAAAGCCACTGGAGAAGATGGGTTGGACCCCTTTTTATTGCATCTAGTCGCCCCAATTATTTTAGAATACATTTTATACATTTTTAATCTTCAGTTTTATCTTGCAGAATTCCCAGGATCTGGAAAACAGCCCATGTAATACCTCTGCATAAAGGTGGTGAGACAACAGATAATTATAGGCCACTCTCAAAACTGTCGTGTTTAGCAAAAATGTTAGAACCTCTAGTAAACCAGCAATTGAAATCATTTCTTCATGAAAATTCTGTTTTATCTAAATATCAGTCTGGTTTCAGAGAAGGTCACAGCACTATCTCTGCTACAACACTTCATTTCAAGTGTGTCTAATGTCAGAAATGTCTATTGGGATGATTATAAACAGACATTTCTGACATTAGAAACATGTGCGATGTCAGAAAACTGAAATTAAAAACACATTTTATGACAAAGACCTAAATAGTTAACTTCCCTAAAATAACCAGTACATTCATGAAACTGTGGTTCTATACGCTTAGAAAGCCTGAAAAGCCTATTCCAGCACTCCAGAGGTACCAAACGCTATGCACTGAGATCTTAACGTGAAAACAGATATGTTTATAAACAGACATTTCTGACATTAGACACACGTGCTATGTCAGAAAACTGGAATTAAAACCACATTTTATGACAGAGAACTAAATAGTTATCTTCCCTAAAGAAACCAATACATTCATCGTGGTTCTATACGCTTGGAAAAGGCTATTCCTTCGCTCCAGAAGCGCCCAAATGCTTTAAAAAGGGGCGAAACTATGCAGTGAGCTCCTTACTTCACAACTTTGGGATGTTTTTAAACAGACATTTGTGACATTAGAAACACTTGCTATGTCAGAAAACTAAAATTAAAAACATTTGACATAAAGAACTAAATAGTTAACTTTCGCTAAATAAACCAATATATTCATGAAACCGTGGTTCTATACGCTTGGAAAGCCTGAAAAGCCTATTCCTGCGTTCCAGAGGCACCAAAAGCTATGCCCTGAGCTCTTTACGTGAAAACAGAGATAATTATAAACATAAATTTCTGGCATGAAACTCACTTGTCATGTCAGAAAACTGAAAGCAAAACACATTTTATGACATAGTTAACTAAATCATTAACTTGGCTAAAGAAACCAGTACAATAATGAACCCGTTGTTGTATACACTCAGAAAGCTTAATAAGGCGATTCCTGCACTCCAGAAGCGCTCAAACGCTGTGAAAAGGTGAGAGACGCTGTGCAGTGAGCTGTTAACATGAAAACATTGGGATTGTTTTAAACAGACATTTCTGGAATGAAACTCACTTGTCATGTCAGAAAACTGAATGCCAAACACATTTTATGACATACTGAACTAAATCATTAACTTGGCCAAAGAAAC
Organism: Pygocentrus nattereri; assembly: GCF_015220715.1. Taxonomy (NCBI): domain Eukaryota; kingdom Metazoa; phylum Chordata; class Actinopteri; order Characiformes; family Serrasalmidae; genus Pygocentrus; species Pygocentrus nattereri. The sequence continues at coordinate 29,721,452 of NC_051211.1, forward strand.
CAGTACAATAATGAAACTGTCGTTGTCTACACTTAGAAAGCTTAATAAGGCTATTTCTGCATTCCAGAAGCACCCAAATGCTGTAAAAAGGCGAGAGACGCTGTGCAGTGAGCGGTTAACATGGAAACATTGCCGTTGTTATAAATAGACATTTCTGGCATGGAACTCACTTGTCATGTCAGAAAACTGAAAGCATAACACATTTTATGACATGGACGACTAAATCGATAACTTGGCTAAAGAAACCAGTGCAATAATGAAACCGTCGTTCTATACAATCCGAAAGCCTGAAAAGGCAGTTACAGCAAGCCAGAAGTGCCCAAACGCTATAAAAAGACGAGAGACGCTGTGCAGTGAGCTGTGAATGTGAAAACATTGGGATTTTAATAAACAGTTATTCCTGGCATGAAACTCACTTGTCATGTCAGAAAACAGAAAGCAAAACACATTTTATGACATAGACAACTAAATCGTTAACTTGGCTAAATAAACCAGTACAATAATGAAACCGTCGTTCTATACACTCAGAAAGCCTGATTTGGCGATTCCTGCACTCAGACGCGCCCAAACGCTGTAAAAAGGCGAGAGACACTGTGCAGTGTGCTGTTAACATGGAAACATTGCTCAGAGGTGTCAAGTAACGAAGTACAAATACTTCGTTACCTTACTTAAGTAGAAATTTTGGTTATTTTTACTTTACTGGAGTAATTATTTTTTAGATGACTTTTTACTTCTACTCCTTACATTTTCACTCCATTATCTGTACTTTGTACTCCTTACATTTTAAAAATAGCCTCGTTACTGCCATTTCATTTGGACTTGTTTTCATTCTGGCGTGTCATCGTTTAAAAAAACCCTATCCTGACTAATCGCGCCATCTGGATAGAGTGAATTTGATTGTGGTTGGATGAGAAGTATAAACATCTAATATTCCGACACCCTATTGGTTTGTACGTGATCCATTGCACCTGCACAGGTCACGTCACACTCCAGCGAGGACGTAGCAGACGTACGTAGCTTAGTATAAAGATGTCCGTGGCAGAGACTCAAGAGAATTCGAGCGAAGTGTCCCAACTAAGCACCAGCGAGGAGGTTGGTAGCCAGGAAGACCAACCAACCCTTGTACATCCCTGGCCTTACCTGGAAGAATTTTTCGAAATGGTTGGGTGCAAAAACAACTCCTTTCGAATGCGCTGCAAGCTCTGCGCACCCAAGTACCACGAGCTAATGGCTTTCAAAAACTCGCCGTCTAATTTGAAAAAGCATATTGAGGTAAGTTAAAAGTTTATCAGTCGATTATTGACAAAATATTGTAGTAACCTAGTGACGTACTAATGGTAAGTTTGCTATTTTTGCTATAACTAGATTCATGCCAACACATGCTATGGTTGCTTGCTAGCAGCAGGCTATAATTCAACATTGCAAGTTCGTTTGTTGGGCTCTTTGTGAGATTTGAAATTCGACTTCAGCCAAATGTTATCTGAGCTTATATTATTGCTATTTGCAATATTTGTAAGTTAATTGTGCAAAGCTATGGTCTACAGCTGGTTGATAAAGCATGTACTAAGGATAGGCATGATCCTGTCTGTGTATGAGAGCGCGTGCGCCTGTTTGGGGCAGGCCCCATGGCTTCTTGTAAACAGGCCCAACTACCAACTATCAGCCAAATGCAGTTTAAAATGAATTAAATTTGGACTATGTAATCAATAATGCTACTTTTCAGCCATGCCAGCAGTTGCTTGTGGTCCTAAACCAGCTTTTAGTGGCAATATTATGGTCTGCTCAACATAATTGCATTGACCAGTGAAACTGCTCCCTAACTTGGTAGTCTGATCTTCATTCATGATCTTCAAGCATGACATTTAATACAGAGGAAGTCCTAGATAGTCTGAGCTTGTAGTTTGAGATAAAAAATACGAATCTCAATCTGTGTCTGTGCATTCGTTTTCTCCGCAGAAGAAACACCCCACTCGTCTAGAGAGGTACACGCAACTTACTTCAGCATCCCTCAAAAGGAAGTCATCCACTGAAGGTTCTTTGGCCCCACCCTCCAAACAAACCAAGCTGTGGGAGACTCAAAGAGTGTCCCAGGCAAGTGTGGATAAAGTTGTCCTCAAGTTCGTTGTCCAAGGCTTGCACTGCCACACGGCAACAGGGCTTCATTGATCTTGTGCAACATCTTTGGCCAAATACAAATGTCATGACACGCAATACTGTTGTAAACAAAGTCACAAAGGCCTCTATTGAAATGAGAAGAAAACTGAAAGCTGCCCTTAGTGAAATTGAGTTCATAGCAACAACAACAGACTGCTGGATGGCACACCGTCGCAGTTTCATTGGTGTCACTGCACACTGGTTTAACCCCCAGACCTTGCAGAGATCTTGTGCTGCCCTGGCATGCAAGCAAGTTAAAGGGTCACATACCTTTTCTGCCCTGGCTGGTGCCCTTAATGATATTCACACAGAATTCAATATCAGAGAGAAGATCGTTCGCACTACAACTGACAATGGATCAAACTTCCTGAAAGCCTTCAGAATTTATGGGCAGACTGATGAGAACAACAATCCTGAACCTGTAGGAGAGAGTGATGGAGAAGAGGATGATGGTGGCCAAAATGATGATGACGATGAAGAGGAAAGCGTTGAGGGTGTTGAATTTGTTGATGCCGGAGCCCTGTTGGATGAAGATGACTACTTGGAATACCAGCTACACAAGCACCATCGCTGCGCCTGCCACCTTCTCAATTTAGTGTCCACAGTTGATGCTTTGAAAGCAGACGTCAACCCATTGTACAAGCGTGTGTCAAGGTCCACATTTGCCAAATGCTCTAGCCTGTGGAACAAAAGTTCAAGATCAACCACTGCATCTGAAGTAATTGAAGACCACTGCAAACTCCAATTCTTAAGGCCTGTTGCTACAAGGTGGAATTCACTCTTCTCAGACGTAGAAAGAATAGTGGGAATAACAAGAGAACAAGGCAGAGGAGCCCTTGCAGCTGTCTGCAGTGAACTAGATACACCCAAGTAAGAGTTTTTTTTTTTTTTTGCCTTTCAGTTAATGAAGTGATTAACAATAGATGAAGTCACAGTTTTATACTTTGAATGCTGTAGAACACATATGCAGTCCCCATATTTACTATGGATGTGATTTGTAGAAACACAACTACATTTCTAAATGTCTCAGATGACAATATTTTTCCTTTTTAATTATGAGTTCCTCCAGTTGAAGATGCTACGTCATGTAGGCTAAGTATTCCATGCTGTTTGTCTTTTCTTCTTTGTACAGGTTTACTCCAGTGGAACTTGCATTTCTTGCAGAATATGCGAAGACAATGAGCCCAGTTGCAAAGGCACTTGATGTTCTTCAAGGTGAAACCAGTGTGCAGATGGAATGGTTGTTCCCCACCATAACTCTACTAAGGACCAAGCTCCAGCAACTTAACATTGCCTCCAAGTTCTGTGAGCCTTTGATTGCTGCACTTCTTTCAGGCCTTGAAAAACGCTTCGGAGAGATGCTTACAGATCCAGCCATTTTAGTTCCCAAATTTAAGACCTGCTGGACAAGTGACGAAAATATCCTCAAACTTGGTAAGTGTCTCACTTCTCAACTTCCCCTTAATACGTATAATTTCTATGGAGACAGTGAAATGAGTTTGAAATGTCATTTAATCTCACACACCCCACTATCCGATACATAATTACATACATAATTATATTGTCATATAATGTAAGTTGTACTGATTGGTTTTTTTTATTCCACAGGCCTTGACTATATCAGAAGCCACTTGGACTGTCAGGCCGAGAATCACATCAGTGAGGGCTCCCAATCATCTGAGGAAGAGGACTTCTTTTCCTCCTTGAAGAAGACCAGCCCTCTTGAAACGACCCAGCAGTTGGATGCGTACATGGGGTGCCCAAGAGACACAGCAGAGGTACTGAAGTCCTTCCCAGCTGTGTGCCAGTTATCACTTAAGCTTAATACGGCACTCCCTGCTTCAGCAGCCTGTGAAAGACTGTTTACTGTTGCAGGGCTGATCTTCAGGCCAAAAAGAGCACACACTGGCTCAAAGAACTTTGAGAACCAGCTGCTTTTGCGGCTGAACAAAGCCTATTGATAACTTTTTGTTGCACATTCTGTGCTTGACTGATGTAGATGCTGATGTTGAAAGTTGGACCTTGTTGCCATTAGCTATAGAATTGAGCATAATACATATGAGGAAGGCATCAATCAGGATTGAGGTTTATAATTTTTTTTTTTTTTAATTAATCACTAAGATTAATCATTCATTTTGACAGCACTAACGTCTACTGTATAAAGACAACCATATAAGTGTAATTTTTACTAAACCTGCCCTGGGTACACCAATTTTCTTGTCTTAGTTTTGTTATCAGTTGCCCTCACAGATTCCTGCAACTAAGCTTGGATGTACATTTACATTCCAAGAAAGGTTATTGATAACATGCCTTTGAAGTTTGACTGCATCATTGCAATACTTATAGGCAACTAGTCATCATATGTTCCGCTCCATGAACACATGTTAATGATCAGTAGTATACATACTGTATATGGTTCTTTAATATTTGCATGGTACTAAAGTACATTCATTTTCAATGGGCATATGTGCCCATTTTTCAACATTAACATTTTAATATAACATTATAGTCATTATGGCTTTTACAAGAATGGGGTTTTATGGGGAGGTGGGCTAGTGCACTATAGAACCCTGTGGTGCGACCTAAGCTTTTGTCCTTAATGGCTTTTTTTTTTCCTTACATTACTTTTACTTTTATACTTTAAGTAGTTTTGAAAGCAGTACTTTTACACTTTTACTTGAGTAAAAAGCTTGAGTTGATACTTCAACTTCTACAGAAGTATTTTTAAACCCTAGTATCTATACATCTACCTGAGTAATGAATGTGAATACTTCTGACACCTTTGACATTGCTGTTGTTATAAATAGACATTTCGGGCATGAAACTCACTTGTCATGTCAGAAAACTGAAAGCAAAACAAATTTTATGACATGGACAACGAAATCGTTAACTTGGCTAAAGAAACCAGTACAATAATGAAACCGTCGTTCTAAATACGCCGAAAACCTGATAAGGTGATTCCTGCACTCCAGACGCGCCCAAACGCTGTAAAAAGGTCAGAGACGCTATGCAGTGAGCTGTTAACGTCAAAACAATGGGATTTTAACAAACAGTCATTCCTGGCATGAAATTCACTTGTCATGTCAGAAAACAGAAAGCAAAAGACATTTTATGACATGGACAATGAAATCGTTAACTTGGCTAAATAAGCCACTACAATAATGAATCCATCGTTCTATATACCGAAAAAGCCTGAAAAGGCAGTTACAGCAAGTCAGAAGTGCCCAAACGCTGTAAAAAGGCGAGAGACGCTGTAGAGTGAGATGTTAACATGGAAACATTGCTGTTGTTATAAACAGTCATTCCTCGCATGAAACTCACTTGTCATGTCAGAAAACTGAAAGCAAAACACATTTTATGACATAGACAACTAAATCGTTAACTTGGCTAAATAAACCAGTACAATAATGAAACCGTCGTTCTATATACGCCGAAAGCCTGATTAGGCGATTCCTGCACTCCAGAAGCGCCCAAACGCTGTAAAGAGGCGAGAGACGCTGTGCAGTGAGCTGTTAACATGGAAACATTGCTGTTGTTATAAATAGACATTTCTGGCATGAAACTCACTTGTCATGTGAGAAAACTGAAAGCAAAACACATTTTATTACATGGACAACTAAATTGTTAACTTGGCTGAAGAAACCAGTACAATAATGAAACCCTCGTTCTATACACTCAAAAAGCCTGGAACAACAGTTACAGCAAGCCCGAAAGGCCCAAACGCTGTAAAAAGGCGAGAGACGCTGTGCAGTGTGCTGTTAACTTGGAAACATTGCTGTTGATATAAATAGACATTTCTGGCATGAAACTCAATTGTCATGTCAGAAAACTGAAAGCAAAACACATTTTATGACATGGACAACGAAATCATTAACTTGGCTAAATAAACCAGTACAATAATGAATCCGTCATTCTATACAGTGAAAAAGACTGAAAAGGCAGTTACAGCAAGCCAGAAGTGCACAAACGTTGTAAAAAGGTGAGAGACGCTGTACAGTGAGATGTTAACATGGAAACATTGCTGTTGTTATAAATAGTCATTCCTCGCATGAAACTCACTTGTCATGTCAGAAAACTGAAAGCAAAACAAATTTTATGACTTAGACAACTAAATTGTTAACTTGGCTAAAGAAACAAGTACAATAATGAAACCGTCGTTCTATACACTGCGAAAGCCAGATTAGGCCATTCCTGCACTCCAGAAGCGCCAAAACGCTGTAAAAAGGCCAGAGACGCTATGCAGTGAGCTGCTAATGTGAAAAGATTGGGATTTTAATAAACAGTCATTCTTGGCATGAAACTCACTTGTCATGTCAGAAAACAGAAAGCAAAACACATTTTGTGACATGGACAATGAAATCGTTAACTTGGCTAAATAAACCAGGACAATAATGAATCCTTCGTGTTATACAATAAAAAAGCCTGAAAAGGCAGATACAGCAAGCCAGAAGTGCCCAAACGCTATAAAAAGGCGAGAGACGCTATGCAGTGAGCGGTTAACATGGAAACCTTGGCAATGTTATAAACAGACATTTCTGGCATGAAATTCACTTGAAATGTCAGAAAACTGAAAGCAAAACACATTTTATGACATGGAAAACTAAATCTTTAAGGTAGCTGAATAAACCAGTAAACTAATGAAACACTCATTCTAAACACTCAGAAAGCATGATAAGGCGGTTCCTGCACTCCAGAAGCGCCCAAACGCTGTAAAAAGGCGAGAGACGCTGTGCACTGAGCGGATAACATGGAAATTTTGCCCTTGTTATAAAAAGACATTTCTGGCATGAAAATCACTTGTCATGTAAGAACACTGAAAGCAAAACACATTTCATGACATAAACAACTAAATTGTTAACTTGGCTAAAGAAACAAGTACAATAATGAAACCGTCGTTCTATACAGTGAAAAAGACTGAAAAGGCAGTTACAGCAAGCCAGAAGTGCCCAAACGCTATAAAAAGGCAAGAGACGCTGTGTAGTGAGCGGTTAACATGGAAATATTGCCATTGTTATAAATAGACATTTCTGGCGTGAAACTCACTTGTCATGTAAGAACACTGAAAGCAAAACACATTTCATGACAATAACAACTAAATTGTTAACTTGGCTAAAGAAACAAGTACAAACACTGGGATTTTAATAAACAGTCATTCCTGGCAAGAAACTCACTTGTCATGTCAGAAAACAGAAAGCAAAACACATTTTATATGACATGGACAACGAAATCGTTAACTTGGCTAAAGAAACAAGTACAATAATGAAACCGTCGTTCTATACACTCAAAAAGCCTGAAAAGGCAGATACAGCAAGCCAGAAGTGCCCAAACGCTGTAAAAAGGCGACAGACTCTGTGCAGTGAGCAGTTAACATGGAAATATTGCCCTTGTTATAAATAGACATTTCTGGCAAGAAAATCACTTGTCATGTAAGAACACTGAAAGCAAAACACATTTCATGACATAAACAAGTAAATTGTTAACTTGGCTAAAGAAACAAGTACAATAATGAAACCGTCGTTCTATACACTGCGAAAGCCAGATTAGGCGATTGCTGCACTCCAGAAGCGCCAAAACGCTGTAAAAAGGCCAGAGACGCTATGCAGTGAGCTGTGAATGTGAAAACATTGGGATTTTAATAAACAGTCATTCCTGGCATGAAACTCACTTGTCATGTCAGAAAACAGAAAGCAAAATACATTTTATGTCAAAAACAACTAAATTGTTAACTTGGCTAAAGAAACAAGTACAATAATGAAACCGTCGTTCTATACACTCAAAAAGCCTGAAAAGGCAGATACAGCAAGCCAGAAGTGCCCAAACGCTGTAAAAAGGCGACAGACTCTGTGCAGTGAGCAGTTAACATGAAAATAGTGCCCTTGTTATAAAAAGACATTCCTGGCATGAAACTCACTTGTCATGTAAGAACACTGAAAGCAAAACACATTATATGACATAAACAACTAAATTGTAAACTTGGCTAAAGAAACAAGTACAATAATGAAACCGTCGTTCTATACACTGCGAAAGCCAGATTAGGCGATTCCTGCACTCCAGAAGCGCCCAAACGCTGTACAAAGGCCAGAGACGCTATGCAGTGAGCTGTGAATGTGAAAACATTGGGATTTTAATAAACAGTCATTCCTGGCATGAAACTCACTTGTCATGTCAGAAAACAGAAAGCAAAACACATTTTATGACAAAAACAACTAAATTGTTAACTTGGCTAAAGAAACAAGTACAATAATGAAACCGTCGTTCTATACACTGCGAAAGCCAGATTAGGCGATTCCTGCGTTCCAGAAGCGCCCAAACGCTGTAAAAAGGCCAGAGACGCTATGCAGTGAGCTGTGAATGTGAAAACACTGGGATTTTAATAAACAGTCATTCCTGGCATGAAACTCACTTGTCATGTCAGAAAACAGAAAGCAAAACACATTTTATGACAAAAACAACTAAATTGTTAACTTGGCTAAAGAAACAAGTACAATAATGAAACCGTCGTTCTATACACTGCGAAAGCCAGATTAGGCGATTCCTGCACTCCAGAAGCGCCAAAACGCTGTAAAAAGGCCAGAGACGCTATGCAGTGAGCTGTGAATGTGAAAACACTGGGATTTTAATAAACAGTCATTCCTGGCAAGAAACTCACTTGTCATGTCAGAAAACAGAAAGCAAAACACATTTTATGACAAAAACAACTAAATTGTTATCTTGGCTAAAGAAACAAGTACAATAATGAAACCGTCGTTCTATACACTCAATAAGCCTGAAAAGGCAGATACAGCAAGCCAGAAGTGCCCAAACGCTGTAAAAAGGCGACAGACTCTGTGCAGTGAGCAGTTAACATGAAAATAGTGCCCTTGTTATAAAAAGACATTTCTGCCAAGAAAATCACTTGTCATGTAAGAACACTGAAAGCAAAACACATTTCATGACATAAACAACTAAATTGTTAACTTGGCTAAAGAAACAAGTACAATAATGAAACCGTCGTTCTATACACGGCGAAAGCCAGATTAGGCGATTCCTGCAGTCCAGAAGCGCCAAAACGCTGTAAAAAGGCCAGAGACGCTATGCACTGAGCTGTGAATGTGAAAACATTGGGATTTTAATAAACAGTCATTCCTGGCATGAAACTCACTTGTCATGTCAGAAAACAGAAAGCAAAACACATTTTATGACAAAAACAACTAAATTGTTAACTTGGCTAAAGAAACAAGTACAATAATGAAACCGTCGTTCTATACACTGCGAAAGCCAGATTAGGCGATTCCTGCACTCCAGAAGCGCCCAAACGCTGTAAAAAGGCCAGAGACGCTATGCAGTGAGCTGTGAATGTGAAAACACTGGGATTTTAATAAACAGTCATTCCTGGCAAGAAACTCACTTGTCATGTCAGAAAACAGAAAGCAAAACACATTTTATGACAAAAACAACTAAATTGTTAACTTGGCTAAAGAAACAAGTACAATAATGAAACCGTCGTTCTATACACTGCGAAAGCCAGATTAGGCGATTCCTGCACTCCAGAAGCGCCAAAACGCTGTAAAAAGGCCAGAGACGCTATGCAGTGAGCTGTGAATGTGAAAACATTGGGATTTTAATAAACAGTCATTCCTGGCATGAAACTCACTTGTCATGTCAGAAAACAGAAAGCAAAACACATTTTATGACAAAAACAACTAAATTGTTAACTTGGCTAAAGAAACAAGTACAATAATGAAACCGTCGTTCTATATACACTGCGAAAGCCAGATTAGGCGATTCCTGCACTCCAGAAGCGCCCAAACGCTGTAAAAAGGCCAGAGACGCTATGCAGTGAGCTGTGAATGTGAAAACACTGGGATTTTAATAAACAGTCATTCCTGACAAGAAACTCACTTGTCATGTCAGAAAACAGAAAGCAAAACACATTTTATGACAAAAACAACTAAATTGTTAACTTGGCTAAAGAAACAAGTACAATAATGAAACCGTCGTTCTATACACTGCGAAAGCCAGATTAGGCGATTCCTGCACTCCAGAAGCGCCAAAACGCTGTAAAAAGGCCAGAGACGCTATGCAGTGAGCTGTGAATGTGAAAACACTGGGATTTTAATAAACAGTCATTCCTGGCAAGAAACTCACTTGTCATGTCAGAAAACAGAAAGCAAAACACATTTTATGACAAAAACAACTAAATTGTTAACTTGGCTAAAGAAACAAGTACAATAATGAAACCGTCGTTCTATACACTCAAAAAGCCTGAAAAGGCAGATACAGCAAGCCAGAAGTGCCCAAACGCTGTAAAAAGGCGACAGACTCTGTGCAGTGAGCAGTTAACATGAAAATAGTGCCCTTGTTATAAAAAGACATTTCTGCCAAGAAAATCACTTGTCATGTAAGAACACTGAAAGCAAAACACATTTCATGACATAAACAACTAAATTGTTAACTTGGCTAAAGAAACAAGTACAATAATGAAACCGTCGTTCTATACACTGCGAAAGCCAGATTAGGCGATTCCTGCACTCCAGAAGCGCCAAAACGCTGTAAAAAGGCCAGAGACGCTATGCAGTGACCTGTGAATGTGAAAACACTGGGATTTTAATAAACAGTCATTCCTGGCAAGAAACTCACTTGTCATGTCAGAAAACAGAAAGCAAAACACATTTTATGACAAAAACAACTAAATTGTTAACTTGGCTAAAGAAACAAGTACAATAATGAAACCGTCGTTCTATACACTGCGAAAGCCAGATTAGGCGATTCCTGCACTCCAGAAGCGCCAAAACGCTGTAAAAAGGCCAGAGACGCTATGCAGTGAGCTGTGAATGTGAAAACACTGGGATTTTAATAAACAGTCATTCCTGGCAAGAAACTCACTTGTCATGTCAGAAAAAAGAAAGCAAAACACATTTTATGACAAAAACAACTAAATTGTTAACTTGGCTAAAGAAACAAGTACAATAATGAAACCGTCGTTCTATACACTGCGAAAGCCAGATTAGGCGATTCCTGCACTCCAGAAGCGCCCAAACGCTGTAAAAAGGCCAGAGACGCTATGCAGTGAGCTGTGAATGTGAAAACATTGGGATTTTAATAAACAGTCATTCCTGGCATGAAACTCACTTGTCATGTCAGAAAACAGAAAGCAAAACACATTTTATGACAAAAACAACTAAATTGTTAACTTGGCTAAAGAAACAAGTACAATAATGAAACCGTCGTTCTATACACTGCGAAAGCCAGATTAGGCGATTCCTGCACTCCAGAAGCGCCAAAACGCTGTAAAAAGGCCAGAGACGCTATGCAGTGAGCTGTGAATGTGAAAACACTGGGATTTTAATAAACAGTCATTCCTGGCAATGAAACTCACTTGTCATGTCAGAAAACAGAAAGCAAAACACATTTTATGACAAAAACAACTAAATTGTTAACTTGGCTAAAGAAACAAGTACAATAATGAAACCGTCGTTCTATACACTCAAAAAGCCTGAAAAGGCAGATACAGCAAGCCAGAAGTGCCCAAACGCTGTAAAAAGGCGACAGACTCTGTGCAGTGAGCAGTTAACATGAAAATAGTGCCCTTGTTATAAAAAGACATTTCTGCCAAGAAAATCACTTGTCATGTAAGAACACTGAAAGCAAAACACATTTCATGACATAAACAACTAAATTGTTAACTTGGCTAAAGAAACAAGTACAATAATGAAACCGTCGTTCTATACACTGCGAAAGCCAGATTAGGCGATTCCTGCACTCCAGAAGCGCCCAAACGCTGTAAAAAGGCCAGAGACGCTATGCAGTGAGCTCTGAATGTGAAAACATTGGGATTTTAATAAACAGTCATTCCTGGCATGAAACTCACTTGTCATGTCAGAAAACAGAAAGCAAAACACATTTTATGACAAAAACAACTAAATTGTTAACTTGGCTAAAGAAACAAGTACAATAATGAAACCGTCGTTCTATACACTGCGAAAGCCAGATTAGGCGATTCCTGCACTCCAGAAGCGCCCAAACGCTGTAAAAAGGCCAGAGACGCTATGCAGTGAGCTGTGAATGTGAAAACACTGGGATTTTAATAAACAGTCATTCCTGGCATGAAACTCACTTGTCATGTCAGAAAACAGAAAGCAAAACACATTTTATGACAAAAACAACTAAATTGTTAACTTGGCTAAAGAAACAAGTACAATAATGAAACCGTCGTTCTATACACTCAAAAAGCCTGAAAAGGCAGATACAGCAAGCCAGAAGTGCCCAAACGCTGTAAAAAGGCGACAGACTCTGTGCAGTGAGCAGTTAACATGAAAATAGTGCCCTTGTTATAAAAAGACATTTCTGCAAAGAAAATCACTTGTCATGTAAGAACACTGAAAGCAAAACACATTATATGACATAAACAACTAAATTGTAAACTTGGCTAAAGAAACAAGTACAATAATGAAACCGTCGTTCTATACACTGCGAAAGCCAGATTAGGCGATTCCTGCACTCCAGAAGCGCCAAAACGCTGTAAAAAGGCCAGAGACGCTATGCAGTGAGCTGTGAATGTGAAAACATTGGGATTTTAATAAACAGTCATTCCTGGCATGAAACTCACTTGTCATGTCAGAAAACAGAAAGCAAAACACATTTTATGACAAAAACAACTAAATTGTTAACTTGGCTAAAGAAACAAGTACAATAATGAAACCGTCGTTCTATACACTGCGAAAGCCAGATTAGGCGATTCCTGCACTCCAGAAGCGCCAAAACGCTGTAAAAAGGCCAGAGACGCTATGCAGTGAGCTGTGAATGTGAAAACACTGGGATTTTAATAAACAGTCATTCCTGGCAAGAAACTCACTTGTCATGTCAGAAAACAGAAAGCAAAACACATTTTATGACAAAAACAACTAAATTGTTAACTTGGCTAAAGAAACAAGTACAATAATGAAACCGTCGTTCTATACACTCAAAAAGCCTGAAAAGGCAGATACAGCAAGCCAGAAGTGCCCAAACGCTGTAAAAAGGCGACAGACTCTGTGCAGTGAGCAGTTAACATGAAAAATAGTGCCCTTGTTATAAAAAGACATTTCTGCCAAGAAAATCACTTGTCATGTAAGAACACTGAAAGCAAAACACATTTCATGACATAAACAACTAAATTGTTAACTTGGCTAAAGAAACAAGTACAATAATGAAACCGTCGTTCTATACACTCAAAAAGCCTGAATAGGCAGATACAGCAAGCCAGAAGTGCCCAAACGCTGTAAAAAGGCGACAGACTCTGTGCAGTGAGCAGTTAACATGAAAATAGTGCCCTTGTTATAAAAAGACATTTCTGCCAAGAAAATCACTTGTCATGTAAGAACACTGAAAGCAAAACACATTATATGACATAAACAACTAAATTGTAAACTTGGCTAAAGAAACAAGTACAATAATGAAACCGTCGTTCTATACACTGCGAAAGCCAGATTAGGCGATTCCTGCACTCCAGAAGCGCCAAAACGCTGTAAAAAGGCCAGAGACGCTATGCAGTGAGCTGTGAATGTGAAAACATTGGGATTTTAATAAACAGTCATTCCTGGCATGAAACTCACTTGTCATGTCAGAAAACAGAAAGCAAAACACATTTTATGACAAAAACAACTAAATTGTTAACTTGGCTAAAGAAACAAGTACAATAATGAAACCGTCGTTCTATACACTCAAAAAGCCTGAAAAGGCAGATACAGCAAGCCAGAAGTGCCCAAACGCTGTAAAAAGGCGACAGACTCTGTGCAGTGAGCAGTTAACATGAAAATAGTGCCCTTGTTATAAAAAGACATTTCTGCCAAGAAAATCACTTGTCATGTAAGAACACTGAAAGCAAAACACATTTCATGACATAAACAACTAAATTGTTAACTTGGCTAAAGAAACAAGTACAATAATGAAACCGTCGTTCTATACACTGCGAAAGCCAGATTAGGCGATTCCTGCACTCCAGAAGCGCCAAAACGCTGTAAAAAGGCCAGAGACGCTATGCAGTGAGCTGTGAATGTGAAAACATTGGGATTTTAATAAACAGTCATTCCTGGCATGAAACTCACTTGTCATGTCAGAAAACAGAAAGCAAAACACATTTTATGACAAAAACAACTAAATTGTTAACTTGGCTAAAGAAACAAGTACAATAATGAAACCGTCGTTCTATACACTGCGAAAGCCAGATTAGGCGATTCCTGCACTCCAGAAGCGCCCAAACGCTGTAAAAAGGCCAGAGACGCTATGCAGTGAGCTGTGAATGTGAAAACACTGGGATTTTAATAAACAGTCATTCCTGGCATGAAACTCACTTGTCATGTCAGAAAACAGAAAGCAAAACACATTTTATGACAAAAACAACTAAATTGTTAACTTGGCTAAAGAAACAAGTACAATAATGAAACCGTCGTTCTATACACTGCGAAAGCCAGATTAGGCGATTCCTGCACTCCAGAAGCGCCAAAACGCTGTAAAAAGGCCAGAGACGCTATGCAGTGAGCTGTGAATGTGAAAACATTGGGATTTTAATAAACAGTCATTCCTGGCATGAAACTCACTTGTCATGTCAGAAAACAGAAAGCAAAACACATTTTATGACAAAAACAACTAAATTGTTAACTTGGCTAAAGAAACAAGTACAATAATGAAACCGTCGTTCTATACACTGCGAAAGCCAGATTAGGCGATTCCTGCACTCCAGAAGCGCCCAAACGCTGTAAAAAGGCCAGAGACGCTATGCAGTGAGCTGTGAATGTGAAAACACTGGGATTTTAATAAACAGTCATTCCTGGCATGAAACTCACTTGTCATGTCAGAAAACAGAAAGCAAAACACATTTTATGACAAAAACAACTAAATTGTTAACTTGGCTAAAGAAACAAGTACAATAATGAAACCGTCGTTCTATACACTGCGAAAGCCAGATTAGGCGATTCCTGCACTCCAGAAGCGCCAAAACGCTGTAAAAAGGCCAGAGACGCTATGCAGTGAGCTGTGAATGTGAAAACATTGGGATTTTAATAAACAGTCATTCCTGGCATGAAACTCACTTGTCATGTCAGAAAACAGAAAGCAAAACACATTTTATGACAAAAACAACTAAATTGTTAACTTGGCTAAAGAAACAAGTACAATAATGAAACCGTCGTTCTATACACTCAAAAAGCCTGAAAAGGCAGATACAGCAAGCCAGAAGTGCCCAAACGCTGTAAAAAGGCGACAGACTCTGTGCAGTGAGCAGTTAACATGAAAATAGTGCCCTTGTTATAAAAAGACATTTCTGCCAAGAAAATCACTTGTCATGTAAGAACACTGAAAGCAAAACACATTTCATGACATAAACAACTAAATTGTTAACTTGGCTAAAGAAACAAGTACAATAAAGAAACCGTCGTTCTATACACTGCGAAAGCCAGATTAGGCGATTCCTGCACTCCAGAAGCGCCAAAACGCTGTAAAAAGGCCAGAGACGCTATGCAGTGAGCTGTGAATGTGAAAACATTGGGATTTTAATAAACAGTCATTCCTGGCATGAAACTCACTTGTCATGTCAGAAAACAGAAAGCAAAACACATTTTATGACAAAAACAACTAAATTGTTAACTTGGCTAAAGAAACAAGTACAATAATGAAACCGTCGTTCTATACACTGCGAAAGCCAGATTAGGCGATTCCTGCACTCCAGAAGCGCCCAAACGCTGTAAAAAGGCCAGAGACGCTATGCAGTGAGCTGTGAATGTGAAAACATTGGGATTTTAATAAACAGTCATTCCTGGCATGAAACTCACTTGTCATGTCAGAAAACAGAAAGCAAAACACATTTTATGACAAAAACAACTAAATTGTTAACTTGGCTAAAGAAACAAGTACAATAATGAAACCGTCGTTCTATACACTGCGAAAGCCAGATTAGGCGATTCCTGCACTCCAGAAGCGCCAAAACGCTGTAAAAAGGCCAGAGACGCTATGCAGTGAGCTGTGAATGTGAAAACACTGGGATTTTAATAAACAGTCATTCCTGGCAAGAAACTCACTTGTCATGTCAGAAAACAGAAAGCAAAACACATTTTATGACAAAAACAACTAAATTGTTAACTTGGCTAAAGAAACAAGTACAATAATGAAACCGTCGTTCTATACACTCAAAAAGCCTGAAAAGGCAGATACAGCAAGCCAGAAGTGCCCAAACGCTGTAAAAAGGCGACAGACTCTGTGCAGTGAGCAGTTAACATGAAAATAGTGCCCTTGTTATAAAAAGACATTTCTGCCAAGAAAATCACTTGTCATGTAAGAACACTGAAAGCAAAACACATTTCATGACATAAACAACTAAATTGTTAACTTGGCTAAAGAAACAAGTACAATAATGAAACCGTCGTTCTATACACTGCGAAAGCCAGATTAGGCGATTCCTGCACTCCAGAAGCGCCCAAACGCTGTAAAAAGGCCAGAGACGCTATGCAGTGAGCTGTGAATGTGAAAACATTGGGATTTTAATAAACAGTCATTCCTGGCATGAAACTCACTTGTCATGTCAGAAAACAGAAAGCAAAACACATTTTATGACAAAAACAACTAAATTGTTAACTTGGCTAAAGAAACAAGTACAATAATGAAACCGTCGTTCTATACACTGCGAAAGCCAGATTAGGCGATTCCTGCACTCCAGAAGCGCCCAAACGCTGTAAAAAGGCCAGAGACGCTATGCAGTGAGCTGTGAATGTGAAAACACTGGGATTTTAATAAACAGTCATTCCTGGCAAGAAACTCACTTGTCATGTCAGAAAACAGAAAGCAAAACACATTTTATGACAAAAACAACTAAATTGTTAACTTGGCTAAAGAAACAAGTACAATAATGAAACCGTCGTTCTATACACTCAAAAAGCCTGAAAAGGCAGATACAGCAAGCCAGAAGTGCCCAAACGCTGTAAAAAGGCGACAGACTCTGTGCAGTGAGCAGTTAACATGAAAATAGTGCCCTTGTTATAAAAAGACATTTCTGCCAAGAAAATCACTTGTCATGTAAGAACACTGAAAGCAAAACACATTATATGACATAAACAACTAAATTGTAAACTTGGCTAAAGAAACAAGTACAATAATGAAACCGTCGTTCTATACACTGCGAAAGCCAGATTAGGCGATTCCTGCACTCCAGAAGCGCCAAAACGCTGTAAAAAGGCCAGAGACGCTATGCAGTGAGCTGTGAATGTGAAAACATTGGGATTTTAATAAACAGTCATTCCTGGCAAGAAACTCACTTGTCATGTCAGAAAACAGAAAGCAAAACACATTTTATGACAAAAACAACTAAATTGTTAACTTGGCTAAAGAAACAAGTACAATAATGAAACCGTCGTTCTATACACTGCGAAAGCCAGATTAGGCGATTCCTGCACTCCAGAAGCGCCAAAACGCTGTAAAAAGGCCAGAGACGCTATGCAGTGAGCTGTGAATGTGAAAACACTGGGATTTTAATAAACAGTCATTCCTGGCATGAAACTCACTTGTCATGTCAGAAAACAGAAAGCAAAACACATTTTATGACAAAAACAACTAAATTGTTAACTTGGCTAAAGAAACAAGTACAATAATGAAACCGTCGTTCTATACACTCAAAAGCCTGAAAAGGCAGATACAGCAAGCCAGAAGTGCCCAAACGCTGTAAAAAGGCGACAGAGACTCTAGTGCAGTGAGCTAGTTAACATGAAAAATAGTGCCCTTGTTATAAAAAGACATTTCTGCCAAGAAAATCACTTGTCATGTAAGAACACTGAAAGCAAAACACATTATATGACATAAACAACTAAATTGTTAACTTGGCTAAAGAAACAAGTACAATAATGAAACCGTCGTTCTATACACTCAAAAAGCCTGAAAAGGCAGATACAGCAAGCCAGAAGTGCCCAAACGCTGTAAAAAGGCGACAGACTCTGTGCAGTGAGCAGTTAACATGAAAATAGTGCCCTTGTTATAAAAAGACATTTCTGCCAAGAAAATCACTTGTCATGTAAGAACACTGAAAGCAAAACACATTATATGACATAAACAACTAAATTGTAAACTTGGCTAAAGAAACAAGTACAATAATGAAACCGTCGTTCTATACACTGCGAAAGCCAGATTAGGCGATTCCTGCACTCCAGAAGCGCCAAAACGCTGTAAAAAGGCCAGAGACGCTATGCAGTGAGCTGTGAATGTGAAAACATTGGGATTTTAATAAACAGTCATTCCTGGCATGAAACTCACTTGTCATGTCAGAAAACAGAAAGCAAAACACATTTTATGACAAAAACAACTAAATTGTTAACTTGGCTAAAGAAACAAGTACAATAATGAAACCGTCGTTCTATACACTGCGAAAGCCAGATTAGGCGATTCCTGCACTCCAGAAGCGCCCAAACGCTGTAAAAAGGCCAGAGACGCTATGCAGTGAGCTGTGAATGTGAAAACATTGGGATTTTAATAAACAGTCATTCCTGGCATGAAACTCACTTGTCATGTCAGAAAACAGAAAGCAAAACACATTTTATGACAAAAACAACTAAATTGTTAACTTGGCTAAAGAAACAAGTACAATAATGAAACCGTCGTTCTATACACTCAAAAAGCCTGAAAAGGCAGATACAGCAAGCCAGAAGTGCCCAAACGCTGTAAAAAGGCGACAGACTCTGTGCAGTGAGCAGTTAACATGAAAATAGTGCCCTTGTTATAAAAAGACATTTCTGCCAAGAAAATCACTTGTCATGTAAGAACACTGAAAGCAAAACACATTATATGACATAAACAACTAAATTGTAAACTTGGCTAAAGAAACAAGTACAATAATGAAACCGTCGTTCTATACACTGCGAAAGCCAGATTAGGCGATTCCTGCACTCCAGAAGCGCCAAAACGCTGTAAAAAGGCCAGAGACGCTATGCAGTGAGCTGTGAATGTGAAAACATTGGGATTTTAATAAACAGTCATTCCTGGCATGAAACTCACTTGTCATGTCAGAAAACAGAAAGCAAAACACATTTTATGACAAAAACAACTAAATTGTTAACTTGGCTAAAGAAACAAGTACAATAATGAAACCGTCGTTCTATACACTGCGAAAGCCAGATTAGGCGATTCCTGCACTCCAGAAGCGCCCAAACGCTGTAAAAAGGCCAGAGACGCTATGCAGTGAGCTGTGAATGTGAAAACACTGGGATTTTAATAAACAGTCATTCCTGACAAGAAACTCACTTGTCATGTCAGAAAACAGAAAGCAAAACACATTTTATGACAAAAACAACTAAATTGTTAACTTGGCTAAAGAAACAAGTACAATAATGAAACCGTCGTTCTATACACTGCGAAAGCCAGATTAGGCGATTCCTGCACTCCAGAAGCGCCCAAACGCTGTAAAAAGGCCAGAGACGCTATGCAGTGAGCTGTGAATGTGAAAACATTGGGATTTTAATAAACAGTCATTCCTGGCATGAAACTCACTTGTCATGTCAGAAAACAGAAAGCAAAACACATTTTATGACAAAAACAACTAAATTGTTAACTTGGCTAAAGAAACAAGTACAATAATGAAACCGTCGTTCTATACACTCAAAAAGCCTGAAAAGGCAGATACAGCAAGCCAGAAGTGCCCAAACGCTGTAAAAAGGCGACAGACTCTGTGCAGTGAGCAGTTAACATGAAAATAGTGCCCTTGTTATAAAAAGACATTTCTGCCAAGAAAATCACTTGTCATGTAAGAACACTGAAAGCAAAACACATTTCATGACATAAACAACTAAATTGTTAACTTGGCTAAAGAAACAAGTACAATAATGAAACCGTCGTTCTATACACTGCGAAAGCCAGATTAGGCGATTCCTGCACTCCAGAAGCGCCCAAACGCTGTAAAAAGGCCAGAGACGCTATGCAGTGAGCTGTGAATGTGAAAACATTGGGATTTTAATAAACAGTCATTCCTGGCATGAAACTCACTTGTCATGTCAGAAAACAGAAAGCAAAACACATTTTATGACAAAAACAACTAAATTGTTAACTTGGCTAAAGAAACAAGTACAATAATGAAACCGTCGTTCTATACACTGCGAAAGCCAGATTAGGCGATTCCTGCACTCCAGAAGCGCCCAAACGCTGTAAAAAGGCCAGAGACGCTATGCAGTGAGCTGTGAATGTGAAAACATTGGGATTTTAATAAACAGTCATTCCTGGCATGAAACTCACTTGTCATGTCAGAAAACAGAAAGCAAAACACATTTTATGACAAAAACAACTAAATTGTTAACTTGGCTAAAGAAACAAGTACAATAATGAAACCGTCGTTCTATACACTGCGAAAGCCAGATTAGGCGATTCCTGCACTCCAGAAGCGCCAAAACGCTGTAAAAAGGCCAGAGACGCTATGCAGTGAGCTGTGAATGTGAAAACACTGGGATTTTAATAAACAGTCATTCCTGGCATGAAACTCACTTGTCATGTCAGAAAACAGAAAGCAAAACACATTTTATGACAAAAACAACTAAATTGTTAACTTGGCTAAAGAAACAAGTACAATAATGAAACCGTCGTTCTATACACTCAAAAAGCCTGAAAAGGCAGATACAGCAAGCCAGAAGTGCCCAAACGCTGTAAAAAGGCGACAGACTCTGTGCAGTGAGCAGTTAACATGAAAATAGTGCCCTTGTTATAAAAAGACATTCCTGGCATGAAACTCACTTGTCATGTAAGAACACTGAAAGCAAAACACATTTTATGACATAAACAACTAAATTGTTAACTTGGCTAAAGAAACAAGTACAATAATGAAACCGTCGTTCTATACACTGCGAAAGCCAGATTAGGCGATTCCTGCACTCCAGAAGCGCCAAAACGCTGTAAAAAGGCCAGAGACGCTATGCAGTGAGCTGTGAATGTGAAAACACTTGGGATTTTAATAAACAGTCATTCCTGGCATGAAACTCACTTGTCATGTCAGAAAACAGAAAGCAAAACACATTTTATGACAAAAACAACTAAATTGTTAACTTGGCTAAAGAAACAAGTACAATAATGAAACCGTCGTTCTATACACTCAAAAAGCCTGAAAAGGCAGATACAGCAAGCCAGAAGTGCCCAAACGCTGTAAAAAGGCGACAGACTCTGTGCAGTGAGCAGTTAACATGAAAATAGTGCCCTTGTTATAAAAAGACATTTCTGCCAAGAAAATCACTTGTCATGTAAGAACACTGAAAGCAAAACACATTATATGACATAAACAACTAAATTGTAAACTTGGCTAAAGAAACAATTACAATAATGAAACCGTCGTTCTATACACTGCGAAAGCCAGATTAGGCGATTCCTGCACTCCAGAAGCGCCCAAACGCTGTAAAAAGGCCAGAGACGCTATGCAGTGAGCTGTGAATGTGAAAACATTGGGATTTTAATAAACAGTCATTCCTGGCATGAAACTCACTTGTCATGTCAGAAAACAGAAAGCAAAACACATTTTATGACAAAAACAACTAAATTGTTAACTTGGCTAAAGAAACAAGTACAATAATGAAACCGTCGTTCTATACACTGCGAAAGCCAGATTAGGCGATTCCTGCACTCCAGAAGCGCCCAAACGCTGTAAAAAGGCCAGAGACGCTATGCAGTGAGCTGTGAATGTGAAAACATTGGGATTTTAATAAACAGTCATTCCTGGCATGAAACTCACTTGTCATGTCAGAAAACAGAAAGCAAAACACATTTTATGACAAAAACAACTAAATTGTTAACTTGGCTAAAGAAACAAGTACAATAATGAAACCGTCGTTCTATACACTGCGAAAGCCAGATTAGGCGATTCCTGCACTCCAGAAGCGCCCAAACGCTGTAAAAAGGCCAGAGACGCTATGCAGTGAGCTGTGAATGTGAAAACACTGGGATTTTAATAAACAGTCATTCCTGGCATGAAACTCACTTGTCATGTCAGAAAACAGAAAGCAAAACACATTTTATGACAAAAACAACTAAATTGTTAACTTGGCTAAAGAAACAAGTACAATAATGAAACCGTCGTTCTATACACTGCGAAAGCCAGATTAGGCGATTCCTGCACTCCAGAAGCGCCCAAACGCTGTAAAAAGGCCAGAGACGCTATGCAGTGAGCTGTGAATGTGAAAACATTGGGATTTTAATAAACAGTCATTCCTGGCATGAAACTCACTTGTCATGTCAGAAAACAGAAAGCAAAACACATTTTATGACAAAAACAACTAAATTGTTAACTTGGCTAAAGAAACAAGTACAATAATGAAACCGTCGTTCTATACACTCAAAAAGCCTGAAAAGGCAGATACAGCAAGCCAGAAGTGCCCAAACGCTGTAAAAAGGCGACAGACTCTGTGCAGTGAGCAGTTAACATGAAAATAGTGCCCTTGTTATAAAAAGACATTTCTGCCAAGAAAATCACTTGTCATGTAAGAACACTGAAAGCAAAACACATTATATGACATAAACAACTAAATTGTAAACTTGGCTAAAGAAACAAGTACAATAATGAAACCGTCGTTCTATACACTGCGAAAGCCAGATTAGGCGATTCCTGCACTCCAGAAGCGCCCAAACGCTGTAAAAAGGCCAGAGACGCTGTGCAGTGAGCTGTGAATGTGAAAACATTGGGATTTTAATAAACAGTCATTCCTGGCATGAAACTCACTTGTCATGTCAGAAAACAGAAAGCAAAACACATTTTATGACAAAAACAACTAAATTGTTAACTTGGCTAAAGAAACAAGTACAATAATGAAACCGTCGTTCTATACACTGCGAAAGCCAGATTAGGCGATTCCTGCACTCCAGAAGCGCCAAAACGCTGTAAAAAGGCCAGAGACGCTATGCAGTGAGCTGTGAATGTGAAAACACTTGGGATTTTAATAAACAGTCATTCCTGGCATGAAACTCACTTGTCATGTCAGAAAACAGAAAGCAAAACACATTTTATGACAAAAACAACTAAATTGTTAACTTGGCTAAAGAAACAAGTACAATAATGAAACCGTCGTTCTATACACTCAAAAAGCCTGAAAAGGCAGATACAGCAAGCCAGAAGTGCCCAAACGCTGTAAAAAGGCGACAGACTCTGTGCAGTGAGCAGTTAACATGAAAATAGTGCCCTTGTTATAAAAAGACATTTCTGCCAAGAAAATCACTTGTCATGTAAGAACACTGAAAGCAAAACACATTTCATGACATAAACAACTAAATTGTTAACTTGGCTAAAGAAACAAGTACAATAATGAAACCGTCGTTCTATACACTGCGAAAGCCAGATTAGGCGATTCCTGCACTCCAGAAGCGCCCAAACGCTGTAAAAAGGCCAGAGACGCTATGCAGTGAGCTGTGAATGTGAAAACATTGGGATTTTAATAAACAGTCATTCCTGGCATGAAACTCACTTGTCATGTCAGAAAACAGAAAGCAAAACACATTTTATGACAAAAACAACTAAATTGTTAACTTGGCTAAAGAAACAAGTACAATAATGAAACCGTCGTTCTATACACTGCGAAAGCCAGATTAGGCGATTCCTGCACTCCAGAAGCGCCCAAACGCTGTAAAAAGGCCAGAGACGCTATGCAGTGAGCTGTGAATGTGAAAACACTGGGATTTTAATAAACAGTCATTCCTGGCAAGAAACTCACTTGTCATGTCAGAAAACAGAAAGCAAAACACATTTTATGACAAAAACAACTAAATTGTTAACTTGGCTAAAGAAACAAGTACAATAATGAAACCGTCGTTCTATACACTGCGAAAGCCAGATTAGGCGATTCCTGCACTCCAGAAGCGCCAAAACGCTGTAAAAAGGCCAGAGACGCTATGCAGTGAGCTGTGAATGTGAAAACATTGGGATTTTAATAAACAGTCATTCCTGGCATGAAACTCACTTGTCATGTCAGAAAACAGAAAGCAAAACACATTTTATGACAAAAACAACTAAATTGTTAACTTGGCTAAAGAAACAAGTACAATAATGAAACCGTCGTTCTATACACTGTGAACAGCCATGAATAGGCAGATTACATGCACTCCAGAAGTGCCCAAACGCTGTAAAAAGGCGACAGACGCTATGCAGTGAGCATGTGAATGTGAAAAATAGTGCCCTTGTTATAAAAAGACATTTCTGCCAAGAAACTCACTTGTCATGTCAGAAAACAGAAAGCAAAACACATTTTATGACAAAAACAACTAAATTGTTAACTTGGCTAAAGAAACAAGTACAATAATGAAACCGTCGTTCTATACACTGCGAAAGCCAGATTAGGCGATTCCTGCACTCCAGAAGCGCCCAAACGCTGTAAAAAGGCCAGAGACGCTATGCAGTGAGCTGTGAATGTGAAAACACTGGGATTTTAATAAACAGTCATTCCTGGCATGAAACTCACTTGTCATGTCAGAAAACAGAAAGCAAAACACATTT